>NC_133779.1:7075019-7150320 GCF_003597395.2 Chelonoidis abingdonii | reverse complement strand
CCTATAGAGATTAACAAATTTATTTCAGCTTGAGCTTTCATGATGCTATCAGCTCACTTCTTCAGATGCAACAGACTGGAACAACAGTACAGGAGATATTATACCATACGAGAAATGAAAAGTGGAAGGTGCATATCGCAATCAGGAAAGTCTAATCAATGGATGAGCCTATTGTCAGCAGGGAAAAAATGAACGTTTGAAGTGATAATGAAGATGACCCAATAGATGGTGGAGAGAGAATTAACATTGGGGAAATAGATTCAATTAGTGTAATGATTCCCAGCCATTCCTAGTCTCTTGGTTAAGGCCGAGTTAATTGGTCTAATTTGCATATTAATTCGAGTTCAGCAGTTCTCTTTTCGAGCTGTTTTTGAAAGTTTTTTGTTGCAGCCACACACCATATTTATCAACATAAACATCTAACCCAGGTAACCTATCCTTGCTAACAAACCCAGTGACAACTCTCCTAAATCCAATCATATGATTAGTGACAACATCATAGGACCAATACATCACCATCGCCATCTCTAGGTCGTTAACCTGCCACATTCTACCAACGTGATATAATGCAGTTCATGTGCCAGCAATGTCCCTTCTGTCAATGTACATTGGCCAACGACAGTCTTCGGCAAAAAGAATAATGAACCCAAATCTGACATCAGGAATCATAACATTTCAAAAACCAGTGGGGAGACACTTCAGCCTCTCTAACCACTCAGTGACAGACTTGAAGGTGGCAGTATGAACAGAAAAACTTCAAAAACAGACGTCGAAAGAAGAGACTGCTGAACACGAATAAATATGCAAATCAGACAACAAATTAACTCAGGCCTTAACAGAGAACTGGGAATGTGGATGGGTCATTACAACTAATTGATCTATGTCCCTGTGTTAAGTCCCTCACACCTTCTATGGGTCATCTTAATTATCATTCAAAGTTTTTCCCCTGCTGACAATGCTCATCTCAATTGATTAGACTCTACTGTTGTATGCCATACTCCACCTTTCATTTCTCTGTATGGTATTCTGTTGGTATGCATACTTCCACCTTTTCATGTTCTCTGTATGTATAAATATCTCCTGTCTGTGTGTTCCATTCTGTGCATCTGAAGAAGTGAGCTGTAGCTCATGAAAGCTCAAGCTGAAATAAATTTGTTAATCTCTAAGGTGCCACAAGTACTCTTGTTCTTTTTTTGATTATCTATAGTGACCCTTAAGTCCCTTTACAAAGTCATTACTTTCCAAGGCACAACCTTCCATTCATTAAGTATGGCTTGTGTTCCTAGACATACGTATGTCCTTGCATTTAATTTGTATTATAGTGCATGTTGTCTGATTGTGCCCAGCTTACCAAGTGATGTAGATCACTCTATCAATAACCTAACTCCATCAATCTCTGTCATCTACAAAGTCTATCAGCAATGAATTTTTCTTCCAGATCATTGATTTACAAAAAAAAGAAAAGAAAAAAAAGAATAATGTTCGGCAGTGAACAGATCTCTGCAGGATCCCACTAGAAATGCTGCCACTTGATAGTTCTCCATTAACAATCACATACTGAGATACATCATCCATCTTTTTTAATTGTGTTAAAATGTGGCATTGATTTTTTTTTTTATTTTTTTTAACTAATACTATCATGTGGTACTGTCAGCACAACTACCTTTATCAACCAGACTTGTAATCTTGTCAATTTAATATGAAATTCATTTGGCAAGGCCTATTTTCCATGAAACCTTGTCGATTGGCATTAATTTTTTTTGTCCTTTAATTCTTTATTGACCAAGTTTGGTATTGGTTATTCTGTTATTTTGCTGGGATAGATGTCAAACTAAATTGCAAAAAAAACTTCTCTATTCTTTTTCTCCCTAACGGACCTTGCCAACATCTTTGGTTACACCTGGAAATCCTCCTGTTTAAGTGGAGCTCTTCTGACCTAAACAATCTTTGATACTCTGCTGGCTATACCATTAGCTGTTTGGTCTCCAATATCCGTCTTCCTTCTTTGCATGTTGGCACTTTATTTAATGTTCAGTCCCTGCTGACTTGGACTAGAGGATACACTTTTATGGGGTACACATTTTCAAGCATTCTGATATGATGGAGCTAATTCCCAGTAGAAGGATCTCCAGGAAGTTAGCTTGTGTCTCATTTCTACCCCTTTATAGTTTTACTTTGTGTCTGCTCTCATTCCATTTGTTATGCTTTCCTACGTGAGTGGTACCACAGATGCAGTTAAGGTTACATGATATTTTCCATGATAAGGCTGTGTTTTCAGTGGCTTATAACTTTGCCAGTCTTAAAGTGTTGGAGCTGATGTTTTTGGAAAGCTTCAGCTAAAATGGTGGTTATTTGTCAGGATAAGGATGAGGAAAAAGACGTGTATTTTGTCTTTGTTTAAAAAAAAAATAAATAAATTTGTGAACTGTTTAAGATGCTTTAGTGCCCCCACAGGGGCATGGATCAGTGTTCATGTCTCATTCCCTGATAGTACCCTGCCTGGGCCAGTGAAGCTAATGATCCAACCAGTGGACCAAATTTGCTGATGAATCCTGGTCACATGCCACCTGAGGGACATTGTGCCTACGTGAAGAAGAGTGTTTCCATGCTTTGGAGCAAGGGACTTGACGCTTGGCAGGGGGTTGTCCTTGTGTCAGGGATATGTCTTTCGCATTCCCTGTGAAAACTTGGCCAATTTATGCAGCTTAGTTTACACTAGTATTGCTATGGTGGCAGAGCTGTATCAATGTAGCTGTGCTGCTGTGGCGCTGCTAGTGCAGTTGCTCTGTGCCAATTGGAGAGCTCTCCTGTCAGCATAATTATTCCACCTCCCCGAGTGGCAATAGCTATGTCAGTGGGAGAGTTTCTCCTGCCGACATAGCACTGTCTACACCGACACTTAAGTTGGTGTAAATTACATCACTTAGTGTTATGGAAAAGCCACCCCCCTGAGCGACTTAAGTTATACCGAAGTAAGTGCTAGTGTGTACAAGTTACTCCTGGGGGAATTCTGCACAATGCAGAATTTTGCAGAAATTAATATGCACGCAGAATTTCCTTTTCCCCCCCCAGATACGGGGTGCAGTGCTGCTAGCCACTACGGGGGGATGATGGACCAGCCAGAGCCCAGCTCGCACACACAAGACACTGCCGGGGGGAGGGGGAGGAAGCTAGAGGGTTCCTGGCAGCCACAGTTCCCAACGTGCCCTGAGGGAAGGGAAAGGTGGAGTGCAGGAAACTGTGCAAACCTGGGACTGAGCATCAGCCTGTTGATCCCTCTGGATCCCTGGGCTTGGGGTGAAGGGGCTGGGCACTGGTGGGAGGGTGAGAGTGGCCCTGCAGCTGGGCTATGGGGAGGGAAAAGGGTGCAGGTATCTGGGCAAGGGGGATCCCTACGGCTGGGCTCTGGGGGAGAGGAGGGGGTCCGGGTATCTGGGCAAGGGGTTGCCCCCTGGGTGGGCTCTGAGGGGGGGAGGAGGGGGCAGAGAAACAGGATTGGGTTGTCATAGGGGTTTCTTTAACTCTCTACTCCTGAAGGAATTTTTCTGTTTGTCTGTATTGTTACAGACATACTTGCTGACAGGTATTTTGAAATAAATTACCAACATAATTGAAACTGACATGATTATGTAGTGTTGTTTTGACACAATTGAAGAGTTTTGCAGAATTTTGAAATTGTGTGTGCAGAATTTAATTTTTTGATGCAGAATACCCCCAGGAGTAACAAGCCCTAAGACTCGTTCATTAGGCAACTCTGACTCATTCCCAAAGCACAGTTGGTCCTGTTCAATTAATTAGGTGGGGTCCTGTGGAAAAAATAGTTTGTGGTCTTGTTATTGAAGACTGTCTCATAATGCATATTCTGAATTAACATTATATGGCAAATCTTAATTCTGGTATTTCCTAATTTTTTGAGCTCTGGATTCTGCATCCTTAATGTTCTTTTAACAAGTGTTTATTTTAGGTAATTGATTATAAGTAAGGCTATGTTTTAGTCACGGGTATTTTTAGTAAAAGTCATGGACAGGTCAGGGACAGTAAACAAAAATTCATGGCCCGTGACCTATCCATGACTTTTACTATAAACCCCAACTAAAACTTGGATGTGGGGGATGCGAGTGCTCTGGGGGGCAGCCTGGGACCCTGATGGTGCTGTGCGGGGAGAGTGGGCAGGGCTGGCAGGGACTCGCTATCCTGCTCCGCCTGTCCCTGCAGCTCCTAGACAGCAGAGGAGCCAGAGGGCTCTGTGTGCTGCTCCTGGTCCTGCCATAAGTACTGGCTGCGCAGTTCCCATTGGCCAGAAACTGCAGCCAATGACAACTGCGGGGGTGGGGTCTGCAGGCAGTGCATGGAGCCCCCAGCTCCTCCTCTGCCTAGGTGCTGCACGACCATGCCAGAGGGAGCCCCGTACCCATACCCAAACTGCTGTTGCTGACCCAAAGGCTGCCTGGCTTGGGCAGCCCCTAAGCCAGCAGCCTCTGCTGCGGAGGTCATGGAAAGTCACGGAATCTGTGACCTCTGTAACAGACTCGCAGTCTTAATTATAAGTGGGGAAATTCCCTAACATTCTATCTGTGGTGCCCATCACAATCTTGAGTACCTCTCAATCATTAATGTAAGTATTCTCAAATAGATCTGCAAGTTATGAAGTACTGTTCTCAATTTTATATTTGGGGAAATTGAGGCACAGAGAATAAACAACTTGCCCAAGGTCACACAGGAAATCTGTTGGAGAGGAGAGAACCAAAGCCAGGTTTCCCAAGTCTGAGACGCAACTTTAATCTCGAAGCCATTCTTGTCACTAGCACCAAGGAGGCAGCTTCCCATCCTGTTCTTACTTATGGTCACAGATGGGCCAGGTCATATTCCTCACTTACTGTGCCCCTTGTATTTTTTCAGTACCTTGCTTTTTTGATTGCTATTTGGAAGTTTTTGGCTATTTCTTAGCTTGACTACCTTTTCACTGAGTGTGGAATATTTGAGTAATCTCTAGAGTCATTAGACTCTATTTGGTTTCCATTCTTTGCTAGACTGCATGTGCCAATTCAGAGACGGGCCCTCCGGAAACACCTCATTTTTGGGAAGGAGGCAACTGTGAGGAATCTTCGCGCTGTGTGAGTGTGTGTCGTATTTTGGGGCACAGTCTAGACCAGTGAAGAGCTGTGTCACCGCTTGCCCTGTAAATTGGGTGCCTTAAATGCTCTGCCAACGTATACGGCTGAAATTGTGGAAAACCAGCATCGCTTGCCCCATAACCTCAACTGTGCGGAACACAATGCCATCCAAAGCCTCAGGAACAACTGACATTATAATAAAAAAGACTGACAACGGAGGTGCTGTTGTTGTCATGAATAGGTTGGAATATGAACAAGAGGCTGCTAGGTCTACAGGTTATTACCATCAGATCCCACTGAAGGATACAAAAAAAATATATACTCCATCTGCTCAAGAAACTCCCTAAAAAAGCACAGGAACAAATCTGCACACACACACCCCTAGAACCCCAAACAGGGGTATTCTATCTGCTACCCAAGATCCATAAACCTGGAAATCCTGGATGCCCCATCATCTCAGGCATTGGCACCCTGACAGCAGGATTATCTGTCTATGTAGGCTCTCTCCTCAGGCCCTACGCTACCAGCACTCCCGACTATCTTCTAGACACCACTGACTTCCTGGGGAAATTACAATCTGTCGGTGATCTTCCAGAAAACACCATCCTGGCTACTATGGATGTAGAAACTTTCTATCTACACCAACATTCCACACAAGATGGACTACAAGCTGTAAGGGACAGTGTCCCTGATGATATCACGGCTAACCTGGTGACTTTGTGACTTTGTCCTCACCCACAACTATTTCATATTTGGTGACAATGTATATCTTCAAGTCAGAGGCACTGCTATGGGTACCTGTATGGCCCCACACTATGCCAATTTTTTTTTATTGCTGACTTAGGGGAGAAGAGCTAAGGAAGCGTTGTTCTAACACCCCTCCTCTATTTGCGCTACATTGATGACATCTTCATCATCTGGACCCATGGAAAAGAAGCCCTCGAGGAATTCCACCAGGATTTCAACAATTTCCACCGCACCATCAACCTTAGCCTGGATCAGTCCACACAAGAGATCCACTTCCTGGACACTACAGTACTAATAAGCGATGGTCACATAAACACCATCCTGTACCAGAAACCTACTGACCACTATACTTACCTACATGCCTCCAGCTTTCATCCACACCACATCACACGATCCATTATCTTCAGCCAAGCTCTAAGACGCAACCACATTTGCTCCATTCCCTCTGACAGAGACCAACACCTACAAGATCTCTGTCAAGTGTGCTTAAAACTACAATACCCACCTGGTAAAGAGACAGAGACAGAAGAGTACCTAGAAGTCACCTACTACAGGACAGGCCCAACAAAGAAAGTAACAGAACGCCACTAGCCATCACCTCCAGCCCCCAACTAAAACCTCTCCAGCGCATCATCAAGGATCTACAACCTATCCTGAAGGAGGATCCCTCACTCACAGACGCTTCGGCGAGACGCGCTAATCTTGCTTACAGACAGCCCGCCAACTTGAAGCCAAATACTCACCAGTAACCGCACAACAAAACACAACCCAGAAAACCTATCTTGCAACAAACCTGTTGCAATTCGCCCACATACGTATTCAAAGGACACCATCAGAGAACCAGCCCACGTGAGCCACACCATCAGGGTCTCTCGGCGCGAATTACCAATTGTGATATTACTGCTGTCATGTGCTAGTAATGGCCCCTCTGCCATATACATTGGCCAGTACGGCACAGTCTGCTACAACAAAGAATAAATGACAACAATCAGATGTCAAGAATTATAAGTCAATAAACCAGTCAGGAGAACACTTCACTCCTGGACACTAGTACAGACCTAAATGTCACAATTCTTCAAAAAAAAACAACAAACAAAAACCAAACTTCAAAACAGACTCTAACAAGAAACTGCAGAATTGGAATAATTTGTCACTGGACATCATTAATTAGACATGAATAAAGATGAGAGTGGATGAGTCATTACACAGACTAAAAGACTATTTCCCATGCTAATTTTTCCCTACTGTTATTCTCACCTTCTGGTCAGCGTTGGAAATGACCATCCCTGATTATCAACTACAAAAGGTTTTTTCGCTCTGCTGATAATAGCACCTTTAATTGATTTGGTCTTCGTTAGAGTTGGTAAGGCAACTCATCTTTTGTGTAATGTGTGTGGTCTTCCTACTGTATTTCATTCAATGATCTGAAGGGGTTTTAGCTCACGAAGCTATACCAATAAATTTGTTAGGGTTGGCTACACTTGGATGGGTTGCAGCGCTGGTGAAGTTACAGCGCTGGCAACTCACTTTGTGTACACATTTAACAAGCGCAGCCAGCGCTGCAACTCTCCTGGCTGGCAGCGCTGGCTGAACAACTGTCTGATTAGGCGTGCAGCGATTCCAGCCGCGTGGTGTATGCAGCGCTGCTCAATAGGTGGACACCAACAGCAGCTGTTTTGGCCTCCAGGGTATTAAGAGGTATCCAGAATTACTGTCTACAACAACCGGAAGAATGTGAAGCGGGCTCTAAAAAACAACAGATGCTTTTTGCTCCAGCGAGTGAGCGCGCAGGGAATTGCTTGGAAGTTCTACTGTTTGTTTGAGGGAGAGGGAGTCGTGTTTGAATTAAGCTGCTTATGTGGTCTGAAGGCTATTTAGGAGTGCATAATTTGCATTTAGTGAATAAGAGAGGGGTGGGGGAAGGGTCAAAACTTTTAAAATGATAAAACTTTTAAAATGATTGAACTTTTAAAATGACTGTTGTGTATCTTCCAGTCCTTAGAACTTGCAAGGGAGGGAGCTGAGAAGAGCTGGTAGTGTTTGGTTGAGGAGAGAAACAGCACAGCTGGGGGAGGGAGTCCGTCGGAGAAGCTGCTTATCTGGTCTGAAACCTTTTTGCATTTAAAAGTGATTGAGAGAGGGGTGGGGGAAATGGCCAGATTTTGCAAGGCAGGGAGCTGTCAGCTCCAAAAATCCACTCTCTGTCTCCCCCACGCTCCCTGTCACACTCCACCCCCGCCCCTCTTTTGAAAAGCACGTTGCAGCCACTTGAACGCTGGGATAGCTGCCCACAATGCACCACTCCCAACAGCGCTGCAAATGCTGCAAATGTGGCCACACTGCAGCCCTGGTAGCTGTCAGTGTGGCCACACTGCAGCCCTGGTAGCTGTCAGTGTGGCCACACTGCAGCCCTGGTCCTACACAGCTGTACGACCACAGCTGTAACTCCCAGCGCTGCACATTTCCAAGTGTAGCCTAGCCCTTAGTCTCTAAGATGCCACAAGTGCTCCTTCTTCTTTTAGCCTGAAGATCGACAGCCAACAGAGAAGCATGCGCTGAGTGTCTTTGTGTTAATCAGCTACGACTCAGTACTCTGATTCCGGCAGCCTGCTTTAATAACTACTGGCCTTGATGGCAGCTAGCCAAGTGACTTCAGCATATCCCAATCCTGAATTTTCCCAAAACCATGTGTTCTGCAATGTCCAACCCTTTCCTTGACCATTTGGAGGAATAATAAGGTTTGTTTGCTCCTTTAAAGAGTTTGTACCGAGCAGCTTGTCACATTCACAGGTGTTAACAGTCACTTCAGGTACAGCATTGAGTTTGTGTAGATTTAAATAAAATGAGTTTTTATTAAGAACAGGACATAAGTAAAGTGATGCCAAGTAAAAGAAAGGTAAAGATGGTTACAAGCAAAATACTAAAAGTGAATAATACATATCTAAAAGGAAGGTAATCTACAGACTCCTTTTCAGATGGCTTCTCTCTTTGCCCAGCATGACTGACTGCCTCTGTCAGGATTTTCCACAGAAGAACATGGTGCTGCTTGCCCGTGTCCTCTTAGATGAAAGATAACTTGGGGTTCTTTTCCGCTCTCTTTTCTAGTCCAGTGAACCTGTGAAATGGATTTTCTGAAGATTGCCCCTCCCCTCCCAAGATTAAAGTTCATTCAAGCTGTGAGGAAAGAGACATGGAGTCTGGTGGAGAAGGAAGTTTCATGTTGGTTTCATCCCTCACTGCTGTTTGCTAAAATGCAAATTGATCTGTTATCACCCTCGCCAATGCAAATGAATAGTCACTTGATATGTGATTGCTGGTTGACTCAAATGACACCTGACTGGAGGCATCGGCTTGTCCTTTGGGAGAAACCTGTTTTACTTGCTCCCCAGACTTGTCTGGTAAACACACTTTAGTTTCACACTTCTTGTTTGGTCCTGGGGCATTTACTATACATATACTATGTGAGAATATTAATCATCCGTGTGTTAATTTTTCCAGGGATACCCTTACATGATGCATATCTTAGATCATGTTCAATTAATGAATTGAACTGGTCAGGTCAGCTAAAACTCACTAGATACTAGTGAGCCTCTTGCACTGGGATGCTGTTAGAGCAGAGGTTCCCAAACTGTGGGGTGTCCTACCCTAGCAGGGCATGGAGAAATGTTCGGGAGGGGAGCACATCGTCCCCCCATAGGTAGCGGAGAGGGAGCACCGTCCAGCTCAGCTGCTGGCCCCAGCTTCAGCCCCCATCCGCCATCTGTGGCCCTGTTTCTGGCCTGTCTCCAGTGGCGGGGGGGGGAGGCAAAAGAAAAGGGGGGAGATGAAAAGTTTGGGGACCACTATATTAGTCATGGTGTGAGGGGGGGAAAGGCGTAGACTTGGCCTAGAAGTAGAGTTAGTCTAATACTACTGTTGAGGGCATTAAGCTGCTGTCCTTGGGGAGCACTTTCCTTTAGGTCACTTTTTCTTTTTACTAAGTATGAAGGACAGGGGAGCTTCTGGTAATATATATCAATATTATGTTTCTGCTGTTAGCCTTTGGAACTTATGTAGCAAACTTCTGCTGTACCTTACTTCTATCTGCAGGAAGGTTCAGGCAACAGTTATGACAGATGTGAGATGTTGGAAAAATGGAAACTTCAGACTGTTGTGTGGAGATGGTCCTGATGCTATGGTCCCAAGGGACGTTCATGGAATATTATATCTATAAATGTTTTATGTGTATCTTTGTGAGCTAGGGTATTCTGGCTCTATGGGGGATGGTTACAGAGCTTTCTGCAGGAACTAAAATCACTTGGAGATAACTAATGCAAATCCCTGGACAAGTAAATAAGTTTGTAGAAGTGCCACCCATGGAGGAAACTGCATATACTCATTTTGACTGGATTCAAGAGCCCCAGTATACAAAAGCCTTAGGTGTAAAAAGGATCAGACTGAACTGACTTCTGAAGCGCTTTCATACAAGAACTGACATGAGACTTAACTAAGAGGGCAAAACCTTGCTGGAAAGGTTTGAAGGACTTTGAAATGTACCAGGGTTCCATGTGGAAGATGAGTGACACTTGTTAAGCATTGTGTATATGTAGAGCAGGGGTGGGCAAACTTTTTGGCCCGAGGGCCATATGTGGATATAGAAATTGTATGGTGGGCTTTGAATGCTGATGAAGTTGGGGTGGGGTCCGGTAGGGGGTAAGGGCTCTGGCTGGGGGTGTAGGCTCTGGGGTGGGGCCAGAAATGAGGAGTTCAGGGTGTGTGTGTGAGGGGGTGAGGGATCTGGCTGGGGGTGAAGGGGTTTGGGTGCAGGGATGAAGGGTTTGGGTGCAGGAGGGTGCTCGGGGTTTGGAGGGCAGGAGGGAGATCAGGGGTGGGGCAGGGGGTTGGGGTGCTGGTGGGTGCTCAGAGGTGCAGGCTCTGGACGGTGCTTACCTCAAGCAGCTCCTGGAAGCAGTGGCATGCCTCCCCATCCCCCAGCTCCTATGCAAAGAGGTGCGGCCAGGCTGCTACTTCTAGGAGCCACATGGCTCGGCCCCGGAGCTTGAGGGTTGGGTTATAATGGCTGGCAGGCTGGATCCAGCCTATGGGCCATAGTTTGCCCACCCCAGATGGGGAGTGTTTGTTTTGTAATGATTTCTCTAATGCTTTTGTCTTAAGTAAATGCATTTTGCTTTGTGAAAGGTAGCTGGTCACAGATACGACCTGCCACTTCCCCTGGGAAACAGCAGAACTGCAGGCACTGGGCTAAAGTCAGACCTGTTGGGATAATCACAGTAAATTGCAAGGGAATTTCAGTCTAAATCCCTAGTCTGGAGGGAGAGATGTGAGCTCCCACCTAAAGAAAGGTGATGGCTATAGGCTTGAGTTAGTGGTACCCTCAAGGATACCTTGAAGGGAACAGAGATACACCTCTACCTCAATATAACGCTGCCCTCAGGAGCCAAAACATCTTACTGCATTATAGGTGAAACCGCGTTATATCGAACTTGCTTTGATCCACCCGAGTACGCAGCCCTGCCCCCTGGAGCACTGCTTTACCATGTTATATCCGAATTTGTGTTATATTGGGTCGCGTTATATCAGGGTAGAGATGTAGTTACTGTGGACCTGTGACACCTGGTACTTACTTCTAAAATGTAGTCCTATGAATCGAGCTGGGCCCAACACCCTGGCTTGGGACAGGGGTCGTCAGGCAAGAAACTCAAAACAAGAATTTCTAGAATAGATAAAAATCTGAGGCAGTGACTGTAGACTTAGTGCACTGGTACCTGGAGTAAGTGGGGCCAGCCAAAGGTTTGCCAGAAATGCTAATCTTTAGGTAAGAAGAGATACATGTAGACTTCTTTGTGTTAATCCTTTTCTCCAATTGCTATGTTCCAGTGGATGGATAAACAGTACTTTGTTTTGAAGTTGCTGTACTGTGTTGCTATATAATCACTCTCTGGTCACAACTCATGAGGGATGGCTCTTCTGCAGGTGCCAAGCACAGCTGGTAAACAGGGATGCTATATCTCGGAGACCTGGTCTGTGAGTGAGAGAATTGTGGGATTCCACCCCAGGACAGAAGAAGATAGAGGCATTCCTGAGACCAATGAGGTTTCAAAGCTGCAGCTTCCCTGTAGCTTAGTTTTCTCTTCCTCCAAAACTGAATTTCTGATTCTGGCCAATGCTTCTGGAATGGTTTGCTAGAAAATAATTTGATCTTTTGGACTAGCGAAGAGAAAAGCAAGGAGAACTGGAAGAGTTAGTTACCGTATGAGCCATAGTGTCTGGCTGATGAGTCCAGAGAGAAAAGTAACTTTTAGGTTTCTTGTGTAGGTTCAAACAAAATATTTTTCCCAGGCAAGAGGTGAATGTAGATGGCCTTAAATTTGTCTACCACATGGAGTTTACTGATCCTCTTTTTGGGAAAAACAAATCTAAAGATTAATAGATAGCTCCTTCTCTTAATCTTCACCTACGTTATGTTGTCACTGACTCAGTACTAACTGCAAAGGAATAGTGCCACAACCAACAAGCTTCTTTATCAGTTTTGCCTCTTTCCATAGAGAGTAAGGTTATTTTCTTCTCCCTAGGGCAGTTCCTGTTCCTCTGGCTTGGGAAATCAATGACGTAGGTCTTGCCTGCACAGGGAAATTGACTGGAACAAGCTATTGCAGAATAACTCCCCATGTGGACACTTGATTTCAGTAACCTGAGTTTGGCACCCAGCACTTGAGAGATTTTAACAGATTGTTTACTCCATATAAAGCTGCATTTGAGAATCTTTTTTCATTTATGCATTTAATTTACATAGTACCCGAGGAACTTTTTTTTTTGGCATTATTTGAATGGCAACACAGGTAAGGTGTGTGTTTACTGCCTGTATAAATCAAAATGGCCAACCTTCCGAAATGTAGTTTCCCCGTTTTGTGTTTAAATATCTGCTTCCTTGATAGATTTGGTTTGTCTGTAGAATTATACCCAGAAATGTGATTTTTAAAATAAAAACAAAGTAGAAGAAACCATCTGGCACAGTTGAATTAATTTGCAAATACTGAGCCCAAAATAGCTTGCTTGTTGTGGCAGATTGGTGCTGTGTAGTCTTTAGTACTTGCTATGACCTCACAGCTTAATCTAGGTCTTTATTGACTGTACATGGACAATTTGCATGCTTCTGCTAGTTTGGCTGGTGGTGTGGTTCCTGACTTTATAGCTCGGGTTTTAGGAAAACCATAATTACATATTGGGAGGCATATTTATTTACTGTACTCAAGCTATAAAAAAGATGCATTTAAACTTGTGAATGAAAGCAACGACTTTCCTTAACAAAATGAAAAGAGAAACTTCCTTACTCAACATGGGCTTTTTTTGGTGTGTGTTTAGATAGCTATTGGTTTAAGTTTTCCCCACTTTTGATTTCTAGTTATGAATGCATAATTTTCTTCAGGCAGCAGTTTGACATATTGTTAATTCATGTTAGTGTCTTTGTGTTAAACCTGTAGTTTCTAGCTTGAACAAAAAGAAATCTAGTTTAAAAGTTAAATTACTGGTTCCTTCTAGTGTAGACAGTCTGTCTGCGGTGCAGTTGTCTGTGTCTTTTTGAAGACTGGGAGGAGCTTGCTGAAAAAGAGTGGAGCATGCTAATTTTAGAGATTCTTATGATCTTACTTTGTGAGATCCAGGATATTGTTGTTAAGATTACATTAAACTATTTTAATTGATCACAAAAGTACTCCTAGGTAGCAGCACTGCTTTTCCTTGCATATCATAGTAACAGAAGTTTTAAGTCTCGTAATTTTGGTTTGTTCAACATTTAGGTCACCCTGACTGTGTAGTGATTGCAGTGCTGACTCTAAGGTTGTGGTATATTACTGTACAGCACATTTTTCCTTGGGATTGTATTAAAAAAATAGGTGTACAGAGCAAACATTAGAAAGTCTGGTAGAAGTTAAAGCATCAGTGTTACTTGAATTTATACTAGAACCATGTCTTTGTCTTTTGTGGTGCAGTGGTGGGAAAGTAACCTGGGACTTGGTGGACATGCTCTTATAGAAAACATGAGCTAATGCAGCATGTTAATAAATAACTGTTCTGGTTACTTTGGCAGCTGCTATATTCTGCTGCTTTTCTGTAATCTGCTGTTGTATACCGATTGGGTACAGCGATGCAAACAGCTGGCAAGGATATGTTTGCAAAAGCCCTGTTAAATATTTTACAGTAGACACTTGGGATAGTGGGGTAAAATGAGATATTAGCTTGTTGCAATTAATTCTATGTAGTATTAGTATTCTTGATGTATTCTCTGGTAGCAACATGAACAGTCTTCGGTAGTAACTAATTCTAGTGGAGAGACAACCAAACCAAAGCTTATCAACATTTATTTTACATTTGTTGTCAGTCACACCATGTGTTTCTGAAATGGCCATTTGTAGTTAAAGTAAAAACCACCAGACCTCCATGGTGTCTAACTGTTTGTGATTTAGACTGTTTTCCATATTCAAATTCTGTCCTAGTTTCCTTGTCGAAGGCAGGACTTATGGCATGGCAGGTAGAACACCACAGCAGGTGAATGAATGAACTATCCTTTTTAGCTTCTCTTCCCAAAGGGTGGGTGGGTTGGTTTGTTTTGTATTGTGGTGGTGTGATGGGGCTCACTCACCACTATGGCACCTGCTGTTGGCTGTCCTGGGGATTAGCTCTGTTCACTAGTGTGTCCTCCTCTGGTTGTGCCTTGCTGCTGTCACTTTTGTTTTGGGATGCATGCCACTCCCAGGACTGCGGCGTCCTCTTCAGTGATGCTGCCCTCTGGCTGTGCCGAGCTCTGTGTCCCCCTCCCCCTTCTTCTGAGGGACCTGCAATCTCTGTCAAGCCACTTCTCTGAGTGGCAACTGCAGTCCATTGTTCTGGGGCTGCTTCCCATGTGGCTCCAGCATCCACTTCTGCTTTTACCTCAGGGCCTCGGCGTGCAGGCCCTAGTAGCCAGCCAGGAGTTCTCGATAGGTCCCCCGTTCCTTGCTTGCAGTGGTGCTTTGTTCCAGGTGCTGGCGCTCTTTCCTCCTGCTAGGAGCGTGGTCGTCTTCCCTCAAGCTCAAGTCAGCTACTGCCCTCTGCCCTGCCCTGCAGTCCTTCTTATATGAGCCTGCAGGGCCATGATTGACTGCTCCTTTCAGCACCTTTCTAATTGACTGCCGCTGGTGCAGCCTCCTTAGAGCTACTTTTAATCCTTTTTTTCTGCCAGTGAGGGGCAGCTGCCCCATCACTCACCTTCTGCCTTAAGACTACAAACCTTGGGGGTAGAGATGTCTCCTGCCCTGCATCTGTCTAAGCTGCGCCCACAGGTTATTCCTCTCTTGTTTTGCACCTTCCAGCAGGAAACACACATTCCTTCTCTTTATCCATCCCAGGCCTGGAGTCTCTGGAGTTCCCCTTGGCTATTTGCAGGGCCTCCTCAGCAGCTGCCAACTTATCCTCACGGAGGGACTCTTGGGCTCTTTCTTCTTCCCGTTCTCAAGATGATGCTTCTGTTCCCTGTCCTGGTAGGGGCATTCTCCCTTCCCATGTTGCTGTCACTCGCAGGCGTAACATTCACCCAGACCAGCCACTTTTCCTCCTGGCCCTGTTGCCTGGCTTCTCCTCCCACTCTCCGCAGGAGCTTTAACAAGGCCTGCTGTTGCTTGACCAGCTGCCACAAATAAGTAGGGAGGTATCACCGTGCCTGCATTGCTTCTGCTCGTTCTCTAGGATTTCCTGCAGCAGGGTCTCGAGTCTTTCCTGCTGTCTGTCAGTCCCTTTCTGCCTGAGATGTCAAAAGAACCTTCAGCAAAGAAGACTTCTGCATACTCTGGATCCATTGTACCCACCTTCAATATTTCTCCTTCAATCTGTCACCCCCCCTTGTATCTTGGCAATCGCCCCCACAGTCCTCTGTCCTACCCTTATATTGGGGTGACTGTGCTGCCCGCACTCTCCACCGTGTGCTGTTCTCAGCACCTTTCTAATTGGCTGCCTCCGGCGCAGCCTCCCTAGGACTGCTTTTAACCTTTTTCTGCCAGCGAGGGGCAGCCGCCTCATCAAGGTGGCATGTAAGGATTCCAGACAGAGCTCAGGGCCTGACGGTGTTAGGTGCTGTACAGACGCAGAACAAAAATATAGTTCCCGCTCTAAAGGTATCTATATAAACGTATCTAAGATATGGCAAAATGCAACTGGTAGATACAATAAAGAGGTGGGTGGAGGGGGGGAAACACATGGTAAGAATGCGACAGGAAGAGTTGTGTAAGTGAAGAAGAGAAGCCTCTGTTTGGGGGAGAGGGGTGTGTGTGAGAGAGAGAGGAGCCAATGGAGGGATGCAGGAAAGGGGGTGATAAGGTCGAAGTAGAAAAATGATCATTGTAGCAACACTTTTTATGGATGTAAGTGAGGTACTATGGGATTTATCATGGCCAGCTAGGAAGAGGATGTTGAAGCAGTTAATGTGGGATGGTGATGATCTGGATAAGATTTTTTGGATGTGTGGCTAGACAGGACAGGCTGAATCTTAGATTTTGTTCAGGAAGAAAGGCAAGATCTAGGCACAGCCTGCATGTGTGTCTCTAGGAAGGGAACAGTCAAAGACCATACCACATTATGGGCCTGAGTGAGAGGGAGGATAGTGTGGTGGCTGAGAAAGGAAAGTGAGCTTAAGGAGAGGGAAGATCAAGAGCTCTGTTTTGGTCATGCTCTGTTTACGTAGACAGCAGGCGTCTGTGAGCAATTGTCAGGAACATAGGCTGGCTAGACATGCATGAGATTTTAGAAAGGTAGGTCAAGATTTCTGTTTGGCCAGAAAGTGATGGGTCCAGAATTGAGGGCTAGATCTGTGACATGTTAGCATAGAGATGATAGTTGAAGTTGTCTCTGAATGAATTTGCCCATGGACAAGGTTGTGGATAGAGACCTCTTTAATGTTTTTAATGAAGTAAACACCAAGGGGAATTGTGTGATCATGGGAGACTTCAACTTCCCAGATATAGACTGGAGGACAAGTGATTGCAAGAATAATAGGGCTCAGATTTTTCTGGATGTGATAGCGGATAGATTTCTTCACCAAGTAGTTGAAGAACCGACAAGACGGGATGCCATTTTAGATTTGGTTTTGATGCGCAGTGAGGACCTTGTAGAAGAAATGGTTGTAGGGGACAGCCTTGGTTCGAGTAATCATGAACTAATTCAGTTCAAACTAGATGGAAGGATAAACAAAAATAGATCTGGGATTAGGGTTTTTGACTTCAAACGGGCTACCTTTAAAGAGTTAAGAAAATTAGTCAGGGAAGTGGATTGGACTGAGAAACTTGTGGATCTAAATGCGGAGGAGGCCTGGGATTACTTTAAGTCTAAGCTGCAGGAACTATCGGAAGCCTGCATCCAAGAAAGGGGAAAAAAGCCATAGGCAGGAGTGTAGACCGAGCTGGATGAGCAAGCATCTCAGAGAGGTGATTAAGAAAAAAAAGCAGAAAGCCTACAAGGAGTGGAAGAAAGGTGGGATTAGCAAGGGAAGCTACCTTAGTGAGTCAGGAACATGTAGGGATAAAGTGAGGGAAGGCTAAAAGCCGTGTAGAGTTGAACCTTGCAAAGGGAATTAAAACCAATAGTAAAAGGTTCTATAGCCACATAAATAAGAAGAAAACAAAGAAAGAAGAAGTGGGACCGCTATACACTGAGGATGGAATGGAGCTTAAGGATAACCTAGGCATGGCCCAATATCTAAATAAGTACTTTGCCTCAGCCTTTAATAAGGCTAATGAGGAGCTTAGGGATGATGGAAGGATGTTAAACGGGAATGAGGTTATGGAGGTATTATTACCACATCTGAGGTACAGGTCAAACTAGAACAGCTTAATGGACAAAATCGGAGGGCCCGGACAATCTCCATCCAAGAATATTAAAGGAACTGGCGCATGAAATTGCGAGCCCGTTAGCGAGAATTTTTAATGAATCGGTAAACTCAGGGTTGTACCGTACGACTGGAGAATTGCTAACGTAGTTCCCATCTTCAAGAAAGGGAAAAAAAGTGATCCGAGTAACTATAGGCCTGTTAGTTTGATGTCTGTAGTATGTAAGGTCTTGGAAAAAATTTTGAAGGAGAAAGTAGTTAAGGACATTGAGGTCAATGGTAATTGGGACAAATTACAACATGGTTTTACTAGAGGTAGATCGTGCCAAACCAACCTGATCTCCTTCTTCGAGAAGGTGACAGATTATTTAGACAAAGGAAATGCGGTAGATCTAATTTACCTCAATTTCAGTAAGGCATTTGACACGGTTCCACATGGGGAATTGTTAGTTAAATTGGAAAAGATGGGGATGAATATGAAAATTGAAGGGTGGATTAGGAATTGGTTAAAGGGGAGACTCCAACGGGTCGTACTGAAGGGTGAACTGTCAGGCTGAAGGAGGTTACTAGTGGAGTTCCTCAAGGATCGGTTTTGGGACCAATCTTATTTAACCTTTTTATTACTGACCTTGGCACAAAGAGCGGGAATGTGCTAATAAAGTTTGCGGATGACACAAAGCTGGGGGTATTGCTAACACAGAGAAGGACCGGATACCATACAGGAAGATCTGGATGACCTTGTAAACTGGAGTAATAGTAATAGGATGAAATTTAATAGTGAAAAGTGCAAGGTCATGCACTTAGGGATTAATAATAAGAAATTTAGATATACATTGGGGACGCATCAGTTGGAAACAACAGAGGAGGAGAGGACCTTGGGGTATTGGTTGATCGCAGGATGACTATGAGCCGCCAATGCGATATGGCTGTTAAAAAAGCAAATGCGGTTTTAGGATGCATCAGGCGAGGTGTTCCAGCAAAGATAAGGAGGTGTTAGTACCGTTGTATAAGGCACTGGTGAGACCTCACCTGGAATACTGTGTGCAGTTCTGGTGTCCCATGTTTAAGAAGGATGAATTCAAACTGGAACAGGTTCAGAGATGGGCTACTAGGATGATCCGAGGAATGGAAAACCCGCCTTATGAAAGGAGACTCAAAGAGCTTGGCTTGTTTTAGCCTAGCCAAAAGAAGACTCAGGGGGGATATGCTTGCTCTATATAAATATATCAGGGGATTAACATTAGGGAGGGAGAGGAATTATTTAAGCTTAGTACTAATGTAGGCACAAGGTCAAATGGGTACAAACTGGACACTAGGAAGTTCAGACTTGAAATTAGATGAAAGTTTTCTAACCATTAGAGGAGTGAAGTTCTGGAACAGCCTTCCAAGGGGAGTAGTGGGGCAAAAGACATATCTGGCTTTAAGACTAAGCTTGATAAGTTTATGGAAGGGATGATATGATAGGATAGTTTAATTTTTGGCAATGTTCTTGGATTATCAGCAGATAGGTCTGCTCAATGGTCTGTGATGGGATGTTGGATGGGATGGGATCAGAGTTACTGCAGAGAATTCTTTCCTGAGTGCTGGCTGGTGAGTCTTGCCCACATGCTCAGGGTTTAGCTGATCGCCATATTTGGGGTCAGGGAAGGAATTTTCCTCCAGGGCAGATTGGCTGATGCTCTGGAGGTTTTTCGCCTTCCCCTGCAGCATGAGGCATGGGTCACTTTCTGGTGGATTCTCTGCTTGAGGTCTTCAAACCACAATTTGAAGACTTCAATAACTCGGACATAGGTTAGGGGTTTTTATAGAAGTGGATGGGTAGGGTTCTGTGGCCTGCTTTGTGCAGGAGGTCAGACTAGATGATCATATTGGTCCCTTCTGACCTATGAGTCTGAGTCTAAGAAGGGGCTAAGGACAGAAAGTTGGAGAAGAGGGTTCTTGAAAACACCGAAGGATCGTATGAGGGCTGAGCAGGAACATGGGAGAATTGGAGAAGCCAGGAGATTACAGGGTGTGTGCTTGAGTGATGTGTTTGCTTTGTGGGCTTTTACTGTTCATTTTATATTTTTTTTTGGTTTGTTTTTAAACCCTGCACTGCTGGGAAGTATTTCCTGACTCAAACATGTTTGAATTATCAGTTCTGTACTATTACAAAATGAAGGGAAATACAGTATCTGCTGTTGTAGCTGTTGATGGACTTTGTGCTTTTGGTTTTAAGTTACATTTTTACTGAATAATACTTTTTAAAAAATCAGCTGATTACCATTTTTTTTATCCACCCTGGTCTCCATTAAGAGATTTGAGGAGGGCTATCTTTTTGGCTGAAAAACCTGTGGCTTTCTTGATTGTATCATACATATCTCTTAGATCTCCATTCTCAAAGGATGTTCGTATTTTGTCATACAGATAATTCAGTATGTTTTCATTGTCTTGCTGTACATTGTAATGTGCTCTTGGCCATTCTGAGGCTAGCACATCTCTGAGAAGAGATGTTCCAATTGTGATGGAGAGATGTTGTGCTCTTTGCTTCAATAGCTGGAAGCATTTCTTCAGTGTATGCTACAAACCAGTTTTAATCTCATACAGTCTTTTTACCAAAAACTGATATTGCAGCTGTAAGGATATTCAGTCTGAGTGTGTTCCATGCAGCATTCAAAGAGATGCAGTTGATGATTGCTTCCCTGAGATTCATAGTGAATTGTTTCGTTGATGTTAATGTGTGGGCAACAGCTTTGTTTGGTGTCATGGAATTTCTGTAATGAAATCTTATTCTGCAGCGTGGCCTGTGTCGCAGTGTGCATTGTGAAAACTGTGAGTATGGAGAATGTCCTGTAAGTGTTTTCTGTGGCTGACAATTAAATCCGTCTGGCTTTGGGTATCTACACAAGACCTGGCAGTCATCTCTGGAGATACATGTTGGTAATTCAGTCCTCAGTGGGTGCAGAGCTCCACTATGCTTTGGCTGTTGTCGTTCACTTTTCCCACTCATGGTGGCTGGTGCATAGTAGGCACATCTGATGATCCGAGCTCATTCTCTAGTATTGAAGTGTCCTAGCAGAGAGTCGCTTGGCTGGTGGTAGCTTACTGGTGATGCTGTCAAATTGTTTATACAACAAATCCTTCTCTGTGAAGATGGAGAAGAGTGTTGAAGCATATGTACTGATGATGTTGGCAAAGCCAAGTGAGGTTGGTATTCTTGGTGGTACATGTTCTGATGTTGGAGCAGGACATTTGACAATGGGTATTGACAGAACAAGGAGCAACGATCTCAAGTTGCAGTAGGGGAGGTCTAGGTTGGGTATTAAGAAACACTGTTTCACTAGGAGGGTGGTGGAGCACTAGAATGGGTTACCTAGGTAGGTGGTGGTGGAATCTCCATCCTTAGAGGTTTTTAAGGTCCGGGTTGACAAAGCCATGGCTGGGATAATTTAGTTGAGTTGGTCCTGCTTTGAGCAGTGGGTTGAACTAGATGACCTCCTGAGGTCTCTTCCAATCCTAATCTTCTATGATTCTGTTAATAGGTATTTGACTGCAAATCCTACCCTGTGTTCACAGAGGTTTTGCTTATTTTATCCATGCCCCAAAAAAGGGTTAATGCATCTGGTATAGATTCTGTGTCAGCTAGCCTGGCTTCAGAGGCAGTGACTATCAGTCGATGATGGACTTTATAGGGTCCCTGACCTCTATAATCACATAAAACACAGTAGAAATGCATGTTCCCATAGATTTGCTCCAGTGAGGGTCTGTAGCATCACATCACCAGTATGGTGCATACTCGTTTTTTGGGCACCACAGAAACTGATTTCATAGACTTTTTTTTTAAGACCAAAAGCAATCATTAGATTGTTATCTAGTCAGACCTCCTCCTTTATGACCTAGATAGCAGAACTTCACCCAATTACCTCTGTATCAAGCCCATGCACTTGTTTATGACTAAATCGTATCTTCCAGAAAGGTATTAGACCTTGGTGTGAAGATATCCAGAGATGGAGAATCCATCACTTCCCTTGATAGTCTTTCAGTAGTTAATCACCCTCACTCTTAATGCTCATATCTTTATTTCTAATTTTTGAGTTTGTCTGGGTCTTGTTATGCCTTTCTCCACTAGATTAAAGAGCTGTTTAGTAACAGGTATTTTCTCCCCTGGAGGGTACTTAAATACTGTAATCAGTCACCTCTTGATCTTCTTTTGGTAAGTGATACAGATTGATCCCTGTATGTCTTCCACTATTAGGCATCATTCTTCATCACTTTTTCAGATGCATGGAGTGAAAGTTACAGATGCGGGCATTATATAATGGCACATGAAGAGAAGGGAGTTACCTCACATGTGGAGAACCAGTGTTGACAGGGCCAATTTGATCAGGGTGGATGTAGTCCACTCTCAATAATAGATGAGAAGGTGTCAATTCCAGGAGAGGCAAAGCTGCTTTTGTAATGAGCCAGCCACTCCCAGTCCCTATTCAAATCCAAATTAATGGTGTTAAATTTGCAAAAGAATTTTAGTTCTGCTATTTCTCTTTGAAGTCTGTTTCTGAAGTTTTTTTATTGAAGCATGGCTACTTTTAAATGGGTTATAGAATGTCCAGGGAGATTAAGTGTTCTCCTACTTACCTTTGTGTGTTACCTTTCCTGATACCTGATTTGTGTCCATTTATTCTCTTACGTAGGAACTGTCTGGTTTGGCCAATGTACATGGCAGAGGGGCATTGCTGGCACATGATGGCAAATATCACATTAGAAGACCTGCATGTGAATGAGCCCTTGATGGTGTGGCTCATGTGGTCGGGTTGTCTGATGGGGTCACTAGAATAGATATGGGGTCAGAGTAGGCAGCGAGGTTTCCTGCAGGTATGGTTTCTGGGTTAGTGTTTCTATGGTGTGTATAGTTGCTGGTGAGTTGCGGGGGTTCTCTGTAGGTGAGGATTGGCCTGCCTCCTAAGGTCTGTGAGAGTGAGGGATTGTAGATCATGGATAATGTGCTGGAGAGGTTTTAGCTGGGGGCTGTATGTGATGGCCAGTAGTGGTCTGTTGTTTTCCTTGTTGAGCCTGGCCTGTAGTCTGTCAGAGCAAGATGGGTACCCAGAAATCACCCCGGGTGGTGGCCTGTGGCCCGGAACCCCTGCTGGTGCTGGGGGGGTGGATGTTGGTAGGGCTGTCAGTCTCCCTACCTGGTTCTGCGCCTCCTGCAGCAGCAGAGTTTGGGTGTGGAAGGGAACAGGAGGTTGGGGCATGGGATGGGATATGGCAGGCTCTGGGCAGCGCTTATCTGGGAGGCTCCCTGGAAGTGATGACATTGCCCTCACTCAGCTCCTAGATGGAGGCGTGGCCAGGCAGCTTTGTGTGCAGCCTCCACCCAGAGCACTGGTTTCGCAGCTCCCATTGGACGGGAATCTGTGACCTCCATGACAAACTCTCAGCCTTAGAAATGGGGCACTTAGTGGAGAAGTGTAGGAGGCAGTCTGACGATACAAAGCCTTGCATAGGAGAGAGAGCCAAAATGAGTGATAAAGTGTGAGTTTAGGAGGAAATCAGAGCAGATTTAGGTAGGTCTACCAAAATACCTACCTAAAGCAGGAGTATGCCATGCTTGGGGTAAAAGCAGCAAGCAATCTCTTTAATAAAGAAGAGGAGGGAAAGGAGGACAGGTGTTGGAGAGAACAAGGAGACACTGAAGGAGTCATCAGTAAGATAAGAGAATCTAAAAAGCAGTCATGAAAGCCAAGAGAGATGAGGAATGAGCCAGAATGTCAAAAGAAGCAGAGATCACTAATGGTGGTGAAGTGTCCCTTAGTGACTGTGGCCATGGTGATTTTGGAGATGTGGGAATGATGAAATAACTCCGCTCTCTCACAGTTTTGAGAGTAGAAATACTTGCCTCGTTCATTGAGCAGAATGAAAACTCTTTTTTTTTTTTTTCCCCCTTGCATATTTTTAAAGCTGGCCAAACAAGCTCTTCTGATTTTTATATACATATTTCCTAATAAAGCCTGCCAAAGAGAGCCATTTGAAACTTAAAAGGAAATACTGCATAGATTTAAGCCCTCAAAAACACATTTTTGCATTGATCCTCAGAGTAAGCTTTGTGTGGCTGAGCAGCTCTGGGCAAATGGCCAGGTGTAATTACTGTAAGTTGATCTCCACTAGACTAACAACCACTGAAAATGCCTGCGACACACATTAGAATACGCCCAGATTTACTATTTGATCAAGAATTAAAAAATGTAATAGTGAAACTCTTCTGAATGTCACTGCTACGAACAGATAGTGGACGCTGATAGGAAACTTAAATATAAAAGGATGCTAACACTTTCCACAATTTTTAAAATAATCTTTTGAGACCCTCTAATACAGAGGTGGGCAAACTACGGTCCATGGGCCAGATCCAGCCCACGGGACCCTCCTGCCCGGCCCCGAGCTCCTGGCCTGGGAGGCTAGCCCTCCGCAGCCTCAGCTCACTGTGCTGCTGGCGCAGTACTCTGGGTGGTGGGGCTGTGAGCCTGACCCGGTACTCTATGCTGCGTGGTGGCGTGGTGGGCTCCAGCTGGGCCACAGGTGCACTGAGGAGCGGGGCGGGGGTGGGGTGGGGTTAGGATGGTGATCAGGGGGCAGGGGTGTGGATGGGGTTGAGGCAGTGAGAGGGCAGGGAACGGTGGGGTTGAATGGGACAGGGGTCCTGGGGGGGCAGTGAGGAAGGAGAGGGGATTGAATGGGGCAGCGGGGGCCAGTCGGGGAGAAGGAGCAGTTGGATGGGACAGGGGTCCAGGGGAGGCAATCAGGAATGAGAGGAGGGGTTGGATGGGGCAGCAGGGAGCAGTCGGGTGGGGGTTCCAGGAGCAGTCAGGGGACAGGGAGCAGGGGCAGTGGATGGAGGAGGAGGGACGAGGAACTTGCAGGTCATGGTGACTAATCAACTAGATATAAGTTCGATATGCTGTGCTGTGGCTGAGAGAAGTTTTGTGTAAACCATGGGCATATAAATGGGAATATCAAATAGAAGGGAGGTAATACTGCTCTATATACAGCGTTAGTTAGACCGTTAGTCAGGGGTGAAAGTAACTTACAGGACTTACTGGTACTGCTGGAGTCCTGAGGGGGGCGTGGCCTCATCTGGAAGGGGCAGAGCCTCATCTGGAAGGGACGGGGCCTCTCAAGATTTAAAGGCCCTGGGGCACTAGCTGTGGCTGAGAGCCCTAGGGGCTTTAAATCAACCCAGGGATCCCAGCTGCAGAGGTGTCTGCGAGCCCCTGGGGCTCCTGCCACCATGGAGTTCCAGACCCTTTAAATCCCCACCACAGCTTCGGCTGCCAGAGTGGCAGGGGGGATTTAAAGGGCTTTGGGTAGCCCGCGGCTGCCGGAGCCCCGAGCCTAGCCGCCGGAGCCGCAGGCGGGGGATTTAAAGGGCTCTGGGCTGACTGCAGCCGCAGCAGCCCAGAGCCCTTTAAATCTGGCCCCAGCCCGGCTGCCGGGGCCGTGGTGGTGGTGGTGGGGGTTAATGGGCTCTGGGCTGACTGGGACGCTGGTTAACGGGCTCTTGCCGGTACTGGACCGTACCGGCTTACTTCTACCTCTGCCGTTAGTGGATACTGTATCCACTTCTGTTATCAGCGCTTCAAAAAAAAAAAAATGTTGAAAACTTGGAGGAATTTCAGAAAAGAGCGATGAGAATGATTCAAGGTCTGAAAAATCTGCATTGCAGACTAAATAGACTAAAGAATCCCAATCTATTTATCAAAGAGAAGGACCTACATAGGGATAAGACAGAGGTGGGCAAACTTCTTGGCCTGAGGGCCGCATTGGGTTTCGTAAATTGTATGGAGGGCCTGTTAGGGGAGGGAGTTGTGGCCCTGCCCCCTCCCCGTCCTATTCAGCCACCCCTGCCCCATCCACACACCCTTGTTCCTTTCTCTGACTGCCCCCCCCCCCCCCGGATCCCCACTGTCCCATCTAACCCCTGCTCTCATTACTGAGGCCCCACATGGGACCCTTGCCCCATCCAGCCACCCTTCTCCCTGTCCCCTGATTGCTCCCGGAACTCTTGCCCCTGACTGCCCCCTGCTGCCCCATCCAACCTCCCCTCCTTCCTGACTGCCCCCCGAGACCCTTGCCCCCATTTAACCCCCTGTTTCCCCCCAACCACCATCCATACCCCTGCCCCCAACCGCCACCCTGAACTCTTCTTCTGTCTATCTAGTGACCCCGTTCCCTGCCTCCTTAGCGCGCTGCCTGGAGCGCTGGTGGCATTACAGCTGTGCTGCCCAGCTGGAGCCGGGCCACGCTGCTGCTGCCACCACACAGCACAGAGACAGGATCAGGCCTGGCTCTGCAGCTGCGCTGCCCCAGGAGCTCACAGCCCTGCTGCCCAGAGCTTTGTGCTGGTGGCGGAGCTAGCTGAGGCTACGGGCGAGGGAGAACAGTGCGGGAGAGGCCGGGGGCGAACCTCCTGGGCCAGGAGCTCAGGATCTGGGCAGGACGGTCCCATGGGTCAGATGTGGCCCACGGGTTGTAGTTTGCCCACCCGTGGGGTAAGACGTTAGGAAGTAGAAGGTTCTTTAGTCTAGCACAGCAGTTCTCAAACTGTGGGTCGCGAACTTGTTTTTATGGGGTTGCAAGGATTGATGTTAGACTTGCTGGGGCATGGGGCCAAAGCCCAAGCCCCACTGAAACTTAGGCTTCAACTCCCTCCCCGGCCTGTGCAGTGGGGCTCGGGCTTTGGGCCCCCCACCCCTGGGGTTGTGTAATAATTTTTGTTGTCAGAAGGCGGTTGTGGTGCAATGAGGTTTGAGAACCCCTGGTCTAGGAGACTGAGGTGTGACAAGATCCAACAGCAGGAAGCCAAAGCTAGATACGTTTAGACTAGAAATAAGGTGTACATTTTTAAGTTATTGGAATTTCCCAACTTAACAAAAGCTGTGGTGGATTCTCTATCACTGGAATGTTTTAAAGACTGGATATCTTTCTGAAAGACAATATTATGGGCTTGATGCAGGAACTATTCAGTGAAATGGCCTGTGTCATGCAGGAGATCAGACCAGATCATAGTGGTCCATTTATTCTGATTTTTAAAATCTACATAAATTTAAAGATACAGCTCTCATTGAAATTTATTGGTTATTGGGTGCTTGAAACTCTGTGGACGACTTAAAATATTATACTAGTAAGGACTTTAAAGCTGGAAATTTCAAAAATTTGAACAGGGAAGAAAGATTGATTTATTTTTTTTTTAAAAAGACGCCCTGAGGGCCCTTTATTACTTCAAACCATTAGGATCTGGCTTCAGGTAAACCTGCTGTAGCTACAGATATGTTGAGTGGAAGACTGAACTCTTGAATCTGTCTCCTGTGCATAGTGGTTCATAGACAATGCTCTAAAGATGCACATCCTTTTGTGTCCTGCTCATTCTGAAAGCGTTCAGGAGTTTACTAAATCATAATTACTCTTATTAGAATATAGCTTGAGCAAAAGGCATGGCTATTGTTGCCCTAGTTCAAAGGGAGTGGCTTTTGTTGAAATGTTCTTGCTTTGATTTTCAAGGCAAACTTGCTGGAAACTGTCAAGTCAGTACTAGAGACAAACGGAGGCAATCATGATGATGTTCTGGACAGATTTAGATAAAAATTGTTTCACTAATTTGTGGTTTTAAATAACATTAATGTAGTGAGTATGTATAGCTGTTCTTTGAAGCTAATTTATAGTATTCTTTGTCACGTCAAATGCAATTGACTTGCTGATTTTGAAACTATTTTCTACATGACAATAGACCCAACTTTTTCAAGGGTATTGCAGGGTTTCAAAAGAAACTTCTCCTCCTTTTCCCTTATTTGAATAGCTGCAAAATTGAGGCTTTATTTAATTTTGTTAACCAAAATGGTCTCTGTTCATTTTAAGAAAGGAATGTAATTTTTTTGAATGTACAATGTCTTTAAAACAAAAGTGACTTAGTTAAAATGTTTTCCTGCATCTGGGATTTAAACAATTGGACAGAGAAGTCTTCAGAAACTGTAAACATTTCACTTCTGGTTTTACTGTTGATAGCATATAATGGACAATAATGAAAATGAAACTGAATTTTTGTAACATCTGTAAAGTGTATGAAACTAAATTGTGCATTTCCCTGCATAATTTACATTGTAAATTAGCATACTTTTATAAAATTTCTTTGTAAATTGGTTTACTTTGCTCACATAACAGTCGAGCATTAAAGTCAGGCACAAATGCACATAGTGAATATATCTTCATCTTCAGTCTGCAAGATGTTCCTGATAAACCACAAAGTTCACTATTGCCACAAAATGAAACATGCCATGGTGCACTCTTTCCTTTAGAAGAAAGGGAAACTCTGTTTCTGCAAGAAGCTTGGAATGCGTAGGAGCCCTACTTGAACAAGACATGGGGCAGTTGAAAACTTTGTTCCCTAATCAAACCCAAGATGACATGAGCATGGCAGGAAGGGCACATCACAGCAACTGGTACGGGCTGCTATATATGTTGGGTGACTGGGTGATGGCAGCTAGAAGCATGTTGTGTGTACTAGGAAAAACTGAGGTAATGTTGATGGATCTTGCAGTCTCATTGCACCCAGGCCAGTCATACAGGGACTTTCCTACCACATCCATGTGACTGAGATGCACTATTCTGAATTAATAAGACTTCTGCATTTCTCCTGTGCAAATGTTGCTAACTGTAAGCACATTCATGCTCACAGAGAGGTAGCTATCTCGGGGGTTCCATCCTAGAGTACTTGGATCCCTGAAAATACCAAACATTACTTTGTGTTCTGGACATTGGATGAGGAGCACTTGCTCCCCTACTCTAGGCTGTCATCATTCCTTTTCTGCTCCTAAAATGTCTTTAATCCAAACAATCTGGTTTCTATTGCGGAGGGTTGTTTGGGAAGCACTCTAGATGTGGGAGTGGGGAAAAATCAGCAAACCTCAAGATGGACTGTGCTGAGGATTTGAAAGAAGCACTTGGATATCATAGTGATGCGCCTGGTATAAGAACTGAATACAGGATAGCACTGAAGCATCTGAGCACCTTGGAGTAAAAAAGTTGCATTTTATACTTGCAACTGAAAGACTTCTTCTTGATTACCTCAACACTGCTTTTCATATAAAACCCTAGATACTTACACATCTCCCTGTCTTATATGTATGTAATTTAAAAAATTAATATATAGGGAATTGATGCAGTCTTGAATTGCAGTTGCAAGCCACTACCCTGAGTAGACATAGAAAATTTATAGGATCAGGTCAAATCTAAGAACAGTGAAGAGACAGAACCTTAAATCTCTAACAACTGAAGTCTCAGTATCTCTAAGGCCATGGCTACATTAGACATTTCAAAGCGCTGCCCCGGCAGCGCTTTGAAGTGTGAGTGTAGTCAAAGCCGCGGCGCTGGGAGAGAGCTCTCCCAGCGCTGCTTGTAAACCACATCCCTTATGGGTGTAGCGTGCAGCGCTGGGAGCCGCTTTCCCAGTGCTGCCGCCCTGATTACACTGACACTTTACAGCGCTGCATCTTGCAGCGCTGTAAAGTGCCAGTGTAGCCATGGCCTTAAAGTCAAAAGAAAACCACAGGGTGGCAGGTGGGGGTTAATTCCCTCTGACCCCAGAGATGTTGCTGATAAGGGCATTGTAGGGTGGAGGGAAGCTTAACATCTCTGACTCAAGGGCTTGACTGCTGAGATCGCATCCTAGGGAAGGTAGCATGACATAGGCCAAAACAAAGTAATCAATATTAATTTTTAAGTTCACTGAGACTTTTTTTTTTAAAGGTATTTTTATCTGCCATGACTGGAGTTTATGCCCTTGGCATTCTCTATTCCCAGTGCTCTAATTCAGTGTTTTTCAATGACCGTTCCATGCATCAGCATGCCCTGTTCCTGACATTTCCCTGACACAGTTTAGGAAGGCAGCAAGTTGATCCCTGGTATCAAAAAGTCTGAAAAACACTGTGTAATTCATATCCTCACTTCCACTTTCGAAGGGGTATTCTGTATACTGCTTTTGGTGTTAGTGATGTCATTTTACTCTTGTCCAATTCTGAATATTGGTCTCTCTAATAAAAATACCTTTCGGTTTAACTTTTTATACAACTATGTATTTGCAATTTTAATTCTGTTCAGAAGTTTATTTGTATTACATTCTGCTAATGATTTCAGACTTCCCTAGATTCAAACTAGAAGAGATCATTATGACCATGTAGTCTGACAATTCTTGCATCAGTGATTAATTCTGTTATTGCTACACATCTGCACCATATTTCCAGAGTGAACTTGTCTAAATTCAGTTTATAGCCATTTCATTTTAGGTCTTTGTCTGCTAGATTAAAGAACCCTCTAAGATCAAAAATAATCTCTCGTAGGTATTTACAGATCTTATTCAAGTTGCCTCTTAACCAGATGCTAATATATTTTTTAAAAAAATCAGTTTGCCTTTAGAACAGGAAATACAATACAGTCACTCCATGGAAGTTTTACAGCAAGCAAAAGATTGTAGTTCTCTTAGCCCACTGTAATAAAGGGACCTGGAAAGGAGATTGCCAATCCTACAAGGACATGTGTTGATGATAATTGTTCTTTGGAACTGTAAAGTTCTTGAATACCGATCATATAGACTTGGCAAATATTTGCCATTAAGCCACAAGACAGAATTCAACCAGGAAATAATTCTGCTGATATTGGCACCAAAGGCTGAATTGTTGCAGACAGGAACTTAATTAATTTGCAGTTAGCTTTACGTGTAAAGAGTAGGCCTTAAAGTGAGAGGGAACAAAAACCAGTGGAGGAGGGACCCCTCTAAGAGTCATTGTAACTAAGTTTTTTTGTTTTTGTTTTTTTTGGTCCAAGTAACTCAGCCTTAAACAAAAGAAAAATCCCCCATGTACTTTGTGTAAACTCTTGAAGTGTGTTTCATAGTTCAACCCTTTATATACTTATTCTTCAAGCAAATGTGTTTTATTTTCTGCAATAGCGTTGTAGCCTACATAGAGCCTCATGAGACAAATGATTTGCGCTTGTAGTGAACTCTAACTTTGCAGGAAAAAGATACACTATCGCAATGTTGTCTTCTGGTCTCTCTTAAAAAGACTTGTTTAATTGGGATGAAAGTATGAGTTAAAATCCGAGCTGTCTTGCAGCAGATGATTGATCCTCTGGATTGCCTGTATGGGATTGCTGGCTTTGTTTTTGTGGGAGAAATTTTATTTCTCAGCTGCTGAGGTGTCACTGGCAGATCCATAGAAAATTTACCAAACGCTTGCAATAGCCTCAATGTTCTGCAGGGTCTGGGTAAAAGGACAAAATATAAAAAAAAAATTGTGTCAAATGTCCATCTGTAAACATGTTGCAGCAATTATTAGTAGCCAGAAAGGATGGGAAAAGTGTGATTGGCAGTGTACTAAAACCCAGGCTTGTGGATTTGCAGAAGTGTTCCTACATCAGCACTACAAATCAAAAACACAAGCAGGTCACAATCCTGCTCTGAAAAGTGACTCTGTATAAATGGCTCTGTGTATGGCAAAGTTACAGGACTAGCTGTATCCTCTGTCTCACTTCTGGCCCCTCTGACTGCATCCCTCGTGTGTCAGGCCTTGTGCCTTTTCCTTTTCAGGAGCAGAATTATGCAGTTTTTCTACTATTAGACCAAGCTCTAGGCTACACTGCCCTGCATATCAGCTGTTCTTACCCAGCAGGTTTGACTTCTGTGGTTTTTCCTTTGGGAGTCTGTAACCATTGGTGTATATAGTGGTGAGGCAGCCTTCTTAGAGCAAAAACACTGTTTGTTTTTTACAATAGGAACAAAACACTTAGAGATAAATAAAGATTTGTAAAGCAGCCTACACCCAGAAAACAAATCATGCTAAAAGGAATTGCTCTTTAAAACAAACTCTTGCTCTCTGTCAGATGAACTTTGTTTACTAAAACAAAATAAAATCAAAACCAGTTCTTGGTCATTTTAGCAATGTTTCCTCAAACAGCAGGGTAAAAGTGGAGGTTCTCTCTAACAGAATATTCCCAGACAGTGTTGGTGTGTCTGTCTTTTGCATGTTTGTGCTACTGCTTTTGGAACAAGGAAGCTCAGACTTGTTTATGTGCATGAAACATACGTAGGTAACATTAGAACAACAAGTAGCTTGCCGTGTTCCATCCGCAGAGGAGAAATTCAAACGAATGCTAACTATAGTTTGGGGGTGAAGACATCTTACAGTATGTAGGCTTACCCAGGGAACAGACTCAATATTCTTAAACTCTGATTGTACTTGTGGCAGTCTAATCTTAAGCACTTGCAGAATCATGGCAATTGGAATATAACTAGATTATTCTGTGGTTTTATGAGGGAAAAGTTATGTATTCTCCTCATATTGGACATGTTATGCAGCAAGAGGGATGACAACAATATTGTATTGTGCTTGTTAGGTGGCTTTGTCATAGGCAGTGATACAAGCCTACTGTACCAGAACTCTGTTACTATCTGAATTTTCCAAAATGCTTCCTGTTTGATTTTCAGGGACTGCATTAGAATTTGTGTGTGGCAGATGTAACTGGACATTTCTAGTGCTTCCTGGCAACTATATTAGTGATATAATCATCCTCCTTTATAATTAAATGAGGATCATTCTGCCCCAGCTGTCCACAGCGGATTATTACTACCTTGTAATTGGATCCATGCAAAATAAACTGCATTGTTTAATATGTTACTCTTGTTCAGCAGCTTCCAATGCATCAGAAACTTGGCATGCATTTGCTTTATTTTTAAGAAATGGATTTCGTTTCCATTATAATACCAGTGCATGGGTCTAAAGCCAACTGTAAGGCTGTCTTGGCAAACTCAGCAAACAAACTAACAGGGTTCAAAAAAGAACTAGCTAAGTTCATGGAGGATAGGTCCATCAATGTTTATTAGCCAGGATGAGCAAGGATACAGAACCATGCTCTGAAGTGTCCATAGACTCTGTTTGTTTACCAGAAGCTGGGAATGGGCGACAGGTGATGAATGACTTGATTACATATTCTGTTCATTCCCTCTGAAGCACCTGCCATTGGTCACTGTCAGAAGACTGGGCTGGATGGACCACTGGTCTGATGCTGTGTCGCCTTCTTATGTTCTAATAAGATCCAGTGGCTGGAAGTAGGAGCTTGACAAATACAAACGGAAAATAAGGTGCAAGCATTTATCAGGGTAATTAACCAGTGCAACAATTTACCAAGAATATGATGAGTTCTCCATCACTTGGAGTCTTCAAGGTTGGATGTCTAAGATACACTCTCTAGCTCAACCACAAGTTGTTGAATTTGATGGAGGTATCACAGAGTGGAATTCTGTCGCCGTGCTGTGTGGGCTGTCAGATGAGATATAGGAAATAGTCCCTTCTGGCCTTAAATTCCATGAATCTGTAACATGAACTTGACTTCTATGGAATCCCAGCAAAAATAAAATTTTGCTTTTGCATCTGGCATAGATGTGGTGGATGTTATTTCTCTAGTGCTCTTAACTTTTGAGTGATGTAGTCTCTTAAGGAAATTCACACTAGCGCAAATCATTTGGTGTGGACACGCAATGTTGCAAACTATGGCTTACACCAATGGCATGTTTCCACATTAAACTGTATCCGTGCAACATTTTTGCACTGGTGCTGCATGTAGCTTTTTAGTGATGTGCCTCTATCTAGTTCCATTAGTGCAAACTTCCTTTGTAGACAGGGCATTGGCACCAGAGTGAAGTGTGATCAAGATGTTGCCCTTAATTAGGGGATGGTTTTGGATGATAATGGTCAGTTCTCATGCAGTTCCCCCATGCTCTGGATCTTCTAAAGTTCTGTCTGGTATGTAGCACCAGGACTCTTTTTGCTGAACCACAGTAAGGCTCATCATATACATCGGTTTACGCACTGACACTTCTATACATTGTGCCTTTCATAAAGCTTTAGATTAAACTTTTAAAACATTTTTGTTTTTCTTGAACAGAATAACTTAAAATACAAACCTCCACATTGTGATGAATTCAACAGAATTTTTAATGCAAAATATACTGTGAAGACAGATGTTAGTGGGATAGAAAATCATGAAATCCTGCAAAGTATATTTACAAAGGCGCTCTTGTAGATTATTCTAGTCTCCTAGTACTAGTTATGATTGTGTTCTACGCTGAACATGTTAAATTCTTCTTTTAGTTTGCTTTTGACTTCTGTAATTGATGGTGCCCTCAACAGACATACCAAAGGTGTCAAGGGATTCGAAGGTAATGTTGTTTAATTTGCCTGTATACAATTTGTTTGGTAGTAGTTTGACCAATAAATGAAAGGAATTTGAAATGCTTCTGTGGTGAGAGAAATTCTATATCTATATCAACTTCACAAAAGTGTAAAAAAATTAGATAAATCAATTAGCCAGGGGGAGGGCGGAAAGGGAAATTAAACATTTGAACAATAATTAGGAGCTATTTAAGAACATTTTACTAGGTGCCCTGAAGACCACAATTAAAGGCTACTACCCTGGTTAAGACAACCTGCCTTATAGGAGAAGAGAATGTAACTATAAAATGTAGGTAATAGCATTCATTTAATATACTTAACTTCCTTATGGCATTTGGTTTGATATTGTATAATAGTTTAATAATGAGAACAACCAAAATTAATTTGGCACACATTAAATGAATTACATTGAGACCTGTCAGGCAGTTTTTAATTGTAGACTGGGAATCATTAAGTGGGTGTATTTCTACTGGAGTGGGGCAGGGATCAGTTCTTGGCCTTATGCTATTTAACACTTTCTGTAAATGACTTGGGAGAAAACATAAATCATTATTGAAAGTTTGCAGATACACCAATTAGCCTGACAGTAGGCGTGGGCAAAACAATGGAATGGGTGACAAGTGTATGTCTGGATGTATCTGTATCAATTTGCAAATGCCATTTTGTTCTGAAAGGCTATTTGTTTGTAAAACTGTTCTGTGCCTTCACCTGGCTCTGTAGCCTCCATTTTGAGCTAAAACACAGGAAATGTCAGAATAAATTCTTGCACCTAACAGAGGATTAACAGTGAATGGGCATTAACCTTGATGACCTATTCAAATGGAAACACCACTGGATGAAGAGCTGGTACCAAGGGAAACCCCTGCTGTCCTAGATGTTTTGGGAATCAAAGAATAGATCATCTGATGGGGGTTGAGGCTGACTAGGTAGGTCACCTGCGAGAGAGAATACTGGAGGCTATATAAAGACAAGATCGCTGACCTCTCCTGAACACTTGTCCAGCACAGGCTTCTCTTTTTGAAGTCAAGGAGAGGGGACCTGGACCCATAAAATAACATTGACCAGATCCCAAAGAATGCTCAAGAGTGCTAAGAGAACTGAGGCAGGGAATGGCATATAAGTGTATGTTTGTTTGTTTTTCTTCTTTTGCACGGAGCCATATATCACTTGTGTTGTCTAAAAGTAAAGAGTAAGTGGTTTAGAAATCCCTCTGCAAAGTCTGATTTATTGCCTTCAACTATCATGTCTCCGAAGAGCTAAACAGTAAATGAGTACCTGCTAAGGTAGAGCTCTGGAGATGGGATGCTTAACTATTGGAGTCTTGGAGGGGTTTGGCGCTGATCTTAGGCCCTACGGCAGCTACGCTGCAGGGCCTTTCCTAGAATGGGTGCCAAACGAATCTATGCCCAGGGACCAAGCCAGAAACCAAAGAGTGAGCACCTAGTACCTACCCAGACCCAAAGGAGCTTAAAAGCACATGGACTTGGCATGTTGATCCAAACACAGCAGCTTGGTGAGTGTCCAGCAAGGGGAGCTTGACTCAGAGCAGTGACAGGCGATATAGGACTTGAAAGGCTAGAAATTTAAAGAACTATGAACAAGACAAAATAGGTCTTGTCAAATGAACTTCAAGTTGTTCCATGACAAGATTGCAAGATTCCATGACAAGATGGGGTAATTGTTACAGTATACTTGGACTTCTGTAAGGTATTTGATGTCATACTACATGACATTCTAATTTAAAAATAAAACAAACTACATCTCTATCTTGATATAATGGCTGTCCTCGGGAGCCAAAAAATCTTACTGCGTTATATGTGAAACCGCGTTATATCGAACTTGTGTTGATCCACTGGAGCACGCAGCCCCCCCCCCCCAGCACTGCTTTACCGCATTATATCTGAATTCTTGTTATATTGGGTCCTGTTATATCAGGGTAGAGGTGTATAGCACTTTCAAAATCAATATTGCACACAACTAAATAGAGTAGAAGCTGTCTGATAGTCTATGTAGTTAATTGTGAATTAGCAACCAACAGGATGTTTCTAGTGGGGTTCCACAGGGAGTGGTTCTCCCTTCAGTGCTATTCACTATTTTATCAACAATCTGAAAGAAGATGATAAATCATGGCTGAGGTTTGCAAATTATACAAAGGTTGTTAATACGTCAAATAATGAAATAGTTATGTGCCAATGATCTATCAAATCACTTGGTAATCTAGGTACGATCAAACTTGTATTTTAATGTGGTCAAATGCCAGGTCATACATCTGAGGACAGAAAATGTAGGCCATATTTAAAGGGCAGCGGACTAGAAAGTAATGTCTCTGAAAAGGACTTTTGGCCTGTAGATAAACAACTGAAGCGGAGTTTCAAATATAGTTCTTTAGCTAAAAGGGCTGACATATTACTTGGCTATAGTAACACAGGAGTATTGAGCAAGAGTAAAGTGGTGATGTTACGTCTGCACATGACACTAGTGAAACCACTACCAGAAAAGTGTGTGTGTGTTGTCCACACTGTAAAAAAGTGTTGAACATTGAAGAGGATTCAGAGAAGAACTACAGATTATTATTATTATTATTTTTTTTTTGAGTGGTCTTGAAAATGTTCTTCACAGTGAGATTTAAGGAGCTAGATCTGTTTAGCTTATCAGAGAAAAGAGTAAGAAGTGACTTGATCATGATCTAAAAGTACCTTCACAAGGACAAGATTTCTGATAGCAGAGGGTTCTTTAACCTAGCCAACAAAAGTGTAACTAGATCTGATCAAGAGGATTTGAAGTCAGCAGAATTCAAAATGAAAACAAGATGCACATTTTTAATAGTAAGGATAACTAATCACTGGAAATGTCACCTACGGATGCTTTTGATTCTCCATCACTTGAAATCTTTAAAGATTATATCAGTTTCTAAAATAAGGTCTAATTTAACAGCAGGGTTTAATGTCTTCCTCTGCAGCATGGGGCACAGGTCACTTGCTAAACTAGTGTAAATGGTGGATTGGCTATAACTTGAAGTCTTTAAATTATGATTTGAGGACTTCTAACCTCTGGCAGAGTTACTGGTGTCCATTACAGGAGTGGGTGGGTGAGGATCTCTGGCCTGCAATGTGCAGAAGGTCAAACTAGATGTTTATGATGGTCCATTCTAAACTTAACTTCTGACATTAAAGTCTATTCATAAGAAGAAATCATTGGACGCAATTCTCTGGCCTGTGTTATGCAGGAGGTCATACTGTATGATCCTAAGAAGTGAAATCTATGAAGTCCTTGCAAATCTATTTTTAGATTTATGCAAATCTAGTTACATTTGTTTGCTGTTGGAAGGGGCTTCTAAAATCTTTCCTGTATTTTGGTTCAATGCATTATTTGTTAGACTTCTTATTTTTTTTATCTCAAGATTTTTGCTAAATATATATAAGTTGATGGTAGTGTGAACTAGAAGTGTTTATATCATGCTCTTGAATTTATGTTCAGATATTTTTAAAGCAATAAAATCAAGGGTCTCAAACTCAATTTACCTTAGGGCCAGCGCCAGTCTTCAAATCCTCCCAGCGGGCCAATAATGTCACTGAAGGTGGTGTTTAGAAAAGAAAATGTTTATATTGTATTTTTTATTTCAAATTTCTTAGAAATAATAAAACTCTCATGCAACTTTATAGAATTCTTCACCTGCCAGAGAGATTTTAGTGTTTGCCAGACACCTGGCAACGCTTCAATTCTGTCAGTTTGTTGATGTTTGGCCTCAGTGACTGAGCAGTTGAAACGTTCAGGATTGCAGCAAGACATGCATCAGATAGTTGTGTGCGGTATTTTGACATGTTTATATTAATTATTAACTCTGCCTGGCGACTAGTGATGGTATCTCTGTCCGTCTCTCCCAGCCAATGGGAGCTGCGGGGGACGGCACCTGCAGCTGACATTGCCAGCAATGTCTCTGCATGCGTCTCTCCTCCGTGGGCCGCAGCGGGGAGGTTCTCAGGCCACATATGGCCCGCGGGCCGGGACTTTGAGACTCCTGAATAAAATGGTTAAAAAAAGCCACACAGAAAACAAAGTTCATGAACACGATATAGTGCACAAACATAATGTGTACGTTATGGTAATATAGCTGTTCAACTCTTATAATAAAATATCAAATTAGATTCTCATTTTGCTTTGAACATCAATTGCCTGTTTCATATCCTGGCCATTTGAAATTATTCTGGGTGGGAAGAGCATTAGTTAATTATACACAACTCTCTCACTTTTATCAATGTAAGTGCCTGTGACACACAATTTATTGTGTAGCTGAGTGAATCAATATGAATGTAAGTGTAACCTTAATCTCTACCCCTTACATTTTCAGCCCAGAATGTGACTGTTGAGGAAATTATCATTGCCTACAAACAAGCCTGTCAGAAATTAAACTGCAAACAGATACCCAAACTACTGAAGCAGATACAGGTATTGTGGATATTCTTACATATGCAGCACAAAATTTTAATCCTGTTTAGCTCCTGGAGTACGACTGACATGGAAACACTAGAAAAGTCAGCTGCAGCCATATCAGAACTGAAAATATAAATCTGCTGAAAACAGACCCTATGTTGATACTTAGAATAATTTTCATGCCGGTCAAATATGGAAAAACAATAGCATTGCTTTCTAACAACTTGAGCAGGTCTTTTAGCAGATGAAAAAGTGTTGCAGGATGCTAGTATCTAAAATATTTGTTACCAAAATACTATGCATAAATTATTTAATAAAATATTACAGAAGTCTGGGTTCTTGCCTTTAGTTCTTAAATGGTTTTCTTTCTGTACGATGCTTACAGATGGGCTCATTTTTGTACTGAGTTTAAAGAAGATGGATACTAGTTTTCCCACACAGCTTATGTATTGTTTCTATTTTGTGCTGCATTAATTATTTTTTGTTTTCTCAAGTGTGGGAATAATTAAAAGTTTGAGTGTTAACCCTACATTGGTTTAAGTTCAGGTATTATTTTTTTTCAGAGATGGTATATTGTGACATACAAGGAGAAGAGAAAAAGGAGCATGCAGCATAAATGTTAAATGTAAAAATATATATGAAAGACTGTGGCAGGAGGAAGCAGTAGAAGAGCGAAGGAAAATGACAGCTGCTCTTGGGGGAGTGAAATTTCACAGGGGGATGCTACAGTACTTTTCTAGGCAGTACAGGAAAGCACTAAGTGAACCAATCAGCTTGCATGCTTAGGAGTGTGTTTTAGAGAGAAGAATTTTATATAAAGGCTTACATAGACCTATACAGAGGGTTACTAGGATTACATTGCCATGTAGTACACATTCAGCACTATACTCAAGTATAGATGATGTTTTAATTTCTTAAATTAAATATTTTGGTGTTTTAAAATCAGTTTTGTGTTTCTCATAATATACTTGCACTGACACTTGGAAGTAGGGTGGAATGTAATTACAGTTTTAAACGGATGTTACATTGTAAACTTTCAGAATGTTTGAATAGATTACTGAGCTGATGGTATCCAAAGACTGTGCGATCTTAATGCTAAATGTTTCTGAAAAGTCAGTTTAGGACACTGATTCTCAACCTATTTATCATTGTGGGCCACATATTGAGAACCACAGTGCCGCCCCCCCTCTCCCCCCAGATCCCAGTGCCCCCCACCCACAGACCCCTCCACAGAGCGGGCCTAGAAGCTGAGCCCCATATAAAACCAGGGACATAATAATAATGTTTGGATGTCAGACAATGTCTAGCGTTTTTCTATTCCTCACCATGTCTGTGTGTTTCATATGCAGACCAAATGAAGGGTCAAGTTGTCTCTTCCAGGCAGATAACCTCCTGTATTACAACAGCATATGAAAGAGCTCCAGGCTGTGCCCCCTCAAGGGGGTATAAGCTCATTCCACAAAAGCTCGTGACATCGACAACATTTCTATATTGGACATTTGCAGGGTGGCTTCTTGGTTCTCAGTGGTTTGCAGAAGTATGCAGAATGCCATTATGGCTGCATCCATATCAGATGCAAACTTTGTGAAGGCAGTCCTTCTTCAAATAGACTTCAAGCCCAGCCTCCTGCGAGCACTGCTTATGAGTCACCTACACAGAATACATAGCTGCATCTACTCAAAGAGGAAAAAACTTTTACCTACCTGTAACTGTTCTTTGAGATGTGATGCAGATATGTATTCCATGACCTTTCTTCCATCCCCTCTGCATCAGAGTCTGCACTTCTGACCTTCAGTGTGAAGGAACTGAGGCGCAGGGTGGGCAGGACAGCGCTGCCCTTATACTACTGGGGGCAAGAGAGGCTGCAGCCATAGGGCGTGAGAGCCACCACTACAGGTAGTGCTAGGTAGAGTTTACTGGCTCTGGTGCATGGGAGATGCGATGCAGACGTGTATCCTACGTGGGTGTGCATTCTCAAAGAACAACAGTTACAGATAGGTAACCATTTTTTCCATACTGCTCTAGCAATTTTGCCTGCCTGTGAACTTATTTGTATTATGGTGGGTTCGTAGGGATTAACTGAGAAGGGAGCCCCATTGTACTAAGCACTATAAACATAAACTGTTCTTGGGGAAACTGTATTGTTTTATCGCCTAAATGGACAAAACAGATGAAAGGTTAAGGGATAAGGGATATAATGTGTGAGCAGAGTGATGGATGCAAATGTCATGTTAGCTCCATGATGGAGATGGTATTTTTTGCCTTTCTAATTCTTTGTGTGACGTTTGATCAGCTAAACTAAAAAGCAAAGGCAAGGAGAAGGGAGAGGGCAGGGGAGAACAAGGAAAGATGGGAGCATCAAAGTCAGGTGAAGTGAGTGAGGCTAGTGGGAAGGGACTGTGATATGGAGGTTGGGAAAGGGCTGGCGCAGGGGAGACAATGACGAGAGCTAAAATTGTAGAAGGGAGTCTGATGACATCACCAGTGTCTCATGGTCACTGTGGCAGAACATGCTGAGGTTGTTTCTGTGTCTGATCTGCCAGCTTGAGAATTGCTCTGCCTTCCAGGGAGAGGAGTCTGGCTCCTTCCTGGAATTCTTCTTTAAGACCACATGGCTTGGAGGTGGGAGCTGCTGCATGGAATCTAGTGTCTCCAGAGCAGGAAGTGTGGGGAGTCACCTCTGCATAGTTTTGGGTCTGGAAGATGCGGGTGGGGGAAAGGGTGGCCCCAGTTGGGTCCCTCCTCCATCAGTGTCACAATTCCTGCTGAGACTGTTTCTGTGTCTGCTCCTCCTAACTTGAATTTCTGTGAAATGTTAACAATTGTATAATCCCAGTACCATCTTTCAAAAATCATGAGTCAGGCCCCCGAAGTCGTGCAGTAGAATCCTGAGATAATTTTAAAAAAAGGTGTTGGGTCTCTTTATTTGGTTTCTGCGCTGTTAGAGTGCACTTGGATCTTGTTTTCAAGGTTTTCTCCACAGAGAGCTAGGAACTGTTTTTTTTTTTTTTTTAAATATCTTGACTCAAGCAGTTGGGGCATTAAGAAAAACACCCAATATGGCAAGAGTTGGCAACACTGCTGAATTACAAAGTCAGTCCTCCTAGGTAGTCATGTTCTTACTCTTCTAAGCCATATTAGGGCTATGTCTTGACTAAGAACATAGATTGTGTTCTAAAAACAATATTAGCCCACACTTTTTCAGTATCAAGACCATAAGCAGATCTTCACATTTTAGTGCAGATGGGGCAAGTCATGTTAGGGTTGACCAAAACCAGCTAACGTTGACTTAACCTGTCCACACTAGATACAAAGGCAATTTTGATAGTTAAACATGTGTTTTTAAACTGCTAGCTCTTTTCCTACTCTATGTATGGCCTGTGGAGGTGAGTGAAGGGGCATGGCTGCTGTAGCCAAGTACACCAGTAAGGACTCTGGAGCAAAAAAACATTTGTACAAAAATACTTAGACTGCCAATGAAGAAGCCCACTCCACTCCTCAATACGTCCAGCAGAAAAGAGTCTAAAATTGCCAGCATAACTCAATATCTCTCCTTCACACCTTAACCACCAGCTTAATGATTCACACCTATCAGGGCTCCCATCCAACCCTTCCTAAAGACTCACTGCTTCCATGGGGCCTGCAAACACTAAACCATATCAGTCAAACATCTTCTTCACCCCAATACAGTATTAAGAGATGCTAAATTCTAGCACTTTCATCTGGGTCTTCTAATGTGATTGCTAGGCAGTAAGATTCTCAAGGCAGTCACTGCTTTGCTATCTGTGGTTTGCGTGTGGCCAAGCTTGTCTGATCATCACACACTACAAAATATTATTTGATACAAATATTGCTTTAAGGGCTTGTCTACACAAGGGAAGGGGTGAGATTGAGTGGGGGCATTAATCAGAAGCTCTTCAGGTTAATCTGCTTTGCAAACACTTGCATGCACATGACAATTCATTGTTGTTCACTGACTTTGCATTTGTTGAAAACTCTGAAGTCCCCTTTCAAAATGAACTAACTTCGCTGCAAAGCAAATTAAGTTATGTCTACACTATGCAGCTTTTAGCGACATGGCTGTGTCGCTACAGCCATGCCGCTAAAAAGCATGCAGTGTAGCCACTGTCTGTCAGCAGGAGAGCGCTCCCACCGACAAAGTGCTGTTGACACCAGCCCTTGTCATCGACAAAACTTTGTCTTTCAGGGCGCGTGCGTGTGTGTGTGTTTTTTTGTTTTTAACCCTTCTGAATTCAAAAAATTTGTCTTTCATTTGCCAGTATAGACAAAGCCTTAGTCTGATCTATTGTTTGAGTACACCCAGTGCCACTGCAAACATCTTTCACAGTCTTTTAGTGGCTATCCCACTGTGACGAGGGGAGCCGGGGCTCAACCCTCCCTGTGGAGGAGGGGAGCCACACCGGCCTCGTCCTGTCCTCGCTGGGTCCTGTCCCTCGGGTCCACGGTCTACTGTCCGGGCGTTCGGTCCCTGTGGAGCGGACTGGGACACAGCACAGTCAGTAGTGGCCCCGCCCTTGGGTCGGCGGGGCACCAACACAGTACAATCGGCTCCGGCCCTTTGGGGCAGAGGAAGATAACGGAGTAACGGGGGGCAGCCACCCCTTGGCGGGCTGCACAACACAGTACACAGCGTCCGCCTTTGGGGAGCAGACCGGTAACAGAGTCAATGGCCGCCTTGTTGCGGCGGAGCACCAAACACACTAAACACTGCTCCTGCCCTTTGGGGGCAGGGAGAGCAACAACAGTCGGGGAGGGCTTGCCCTTTGGGCAGGCGAGCAGAACAACATACGTGGTAGCTTGGGGTGAAGGGGATAATGCACCCTTCACGGGTCAGGGGAACGCAGGCACCACGCCTTTGCGTCCTAGCCGGGGCCCTAGTAGGCAGCTGTCGCACTAGTGGCTCATTGAGGATCCGGTCCAAAACACACTGACAGTGATCGGCGTCACGATCCGACACCACTGACAGCGCGATAGTGGGAGTCCTGACGAGAACACGGGTTCATCGTGTGGGCCTCTGCGGCGGACTGTAGCACCCCCCGGTGCTTATCTTTCATCCCTCGCTTCCTCCTGGTCCGCCGGTCGGTCTCCCGTCATGGGCTCCTCCCAGTCCGGCTAGGTAGATCGGGTGCACTCTGGTAGCTGGGCCATGTCCTGTCCGAAAGTTCCTCCAGCCTGTTGGTGGGGAGCTTGTATTTCCCAAGCTAGGTCGGGTTGCGCGGTCTTCCGCAAGCTATCCTGTCCCGGCAGCCTCCAGCGACGAGGGTCGGCCGGCACGTCTGCTCTGGCCGGCAGCTGGGCTCCAACTGAAGGCCGGCGCCCGGCTTTTATACTTCCGGGTCGCCGCCTGACCCTTTGAGGGGCGGGGCTTCTGCCCGGAAGTTCCGCCCTGGGGGAAGATGGACGGGGCTCCCTGTGGAGGAGGGGAGCCACACCGCCTCGCTACACCCACACTGCTTTGTAGTCGACTGTTGACCTGTCTGTTTACCTGTGTGTCCACTCCTGCCCTGGGATCAATTGGACTGGATGTCCCCTTCCTCATTTATAATCTGGCTGTTCATTCAGTCCTGGATTCCAGTTTATCATGATTGGTGTGTTTAATGCTCCAGAAGCCCTACAGCATGCCTCAAGCAGACCTTGTATCCATGCTGAGACTGTGGATCTCAATGCCATCTGGGCAGAAGTGTTGGTGCAGGTAGCTCTTGTTGCCAGCCACCTGGAAAAAGATCTGTTTGTGGGCATTGCAAGGCATGTGCTGGTGAGGGGCTATGACCAGAATGCCAAACAAGACTGAATAAAGAGCAAACAGCTGAGGAACACCCATGTGAAAATGAGGAATAACAGGAAGAAATGTAGCAGAGAACATTCCCCTTCCCCTCTCCCGCCACCCCGGGTGACCAGGAAGACTCATCCGAGCATGAGTAAGAGGAGGCCAGTGAAGAGAGATCTGAGACAGCCAGGATCTGTTCAGAGCTCAGGCATCTGATGCCAGCCATGTAGAAGGTGAGCCGACCAACCTTGATTCCCAGGCAGCAACTGAGGAGGTTGATCCTGTGGAGGGAACCTTCACATATGCAAGTATTTTTATTTATTTCTTTATTTTTTAAATAACTTACTATTTAAGTTTTAATTTACTATTATGCTGTATGATAGTACTAGCTTCTGTTCCAAGTGCCCCATGGGCAAGTGCAAGATCCATCCCTCCCTCCATTGGCCCACACTGTCCTTTTCTGCCTCTCCCATATACTTTTCCAAAATTGCCCAGCTGGAGTAGTCTCCATCAGCCACTGTCATATGCTAAAACCCTGGTTACCGACTGTTTTCAGGCCCGTGCTGTGGAAGGCACATGCCTGTGTACCTATTGACTGATTTTCCTTTCCTTGGCATGCTGCCTGGTGAATGTGCCTTTCCCCCTGCCCACAAACCCCATTCGCTGTCTTCAAATCAGTTGCTGGCTGCATTGTGCGGCCTCAGCCTCTCTGCTGTCCCCTCCCATGCCAGAGTCGAATAAGGAAAACGTTCTTTCTTTTCTGTGGAATGCAGAAGTTTATTACGACAGTGGTTACAGAAAGGGAAGTTTAGTTAGTGTTTTCAATGTACAGGGGGTAGACATGGACTTTGCATACCCATAAAGCTACAAAAGAGCACAGCTGCCTGTAATATGCATTTACAGGGCCATTCTGACAGACTGGTAACAGTGAATGTTTCAGGCAGTCATTGCAGAACCCTGTCTGTTTTTCTTTGCACTTTTAACATGTCTTCAGGGGAGATAAAGAAAATTCTAAGACTGAGAAATTGCTCCATTTTCGCTCATAGATGAAGGAATAGCTACATGGCTATCCCCACCAGTACTGCTCATGACTCCTGCAGCACATTGTGGGGACTATCTTGTTGAATAACTTCGCAGCGTATCTTGCTGTTCTGCCTTTTGCCCTTTTTTATAAGGCCATTCTCTGCCTCCTAACCACCTGCCTCATTGTACTGTGATCCAGAGTCAGGACAGCCTCAAGAGTATTACTGTCCAGCTGATCCCAAGATTCACCCTGCTAACCCCTCTGACACCATGTAAAACACCTCCAAGGCACATCCTGAAGTGCTTAATTCCCATCACCCCCGTGCTCCAAGGCACCATGGTAAAGCCACACAGCATATAGTGCACAGCCAAAAGTCCAAAACCACGCACCATTTACCATCTCCAAGGTTCCTCAAGACTGTAAAGAATCTAAAGGCGGTAAAGCCAGGAATGAATGTTAAAAACACCACAGCCTCTCTAGAATATGAATAAACATTTATCATTTTTTTTTTTTTTTAATACCCCCACAGCTATGGTACCTGTACTGGCCAGACCCTCAAGGAGAGGGCCCTTAGCAGCAACAGAACAGCAAGGAAACCTGACTGGGAGAAAACAGGAAATTTGTGATGAAAAATTCATAGACATAATGCAGAGTCCCCCCCCCCCCCACAAAAAATGCAGAATACGGAGAGGTAGAGACAGTATCTGAGAATTGAGGGAATACGACAAGGAGCTTTCCAGGGAGGTCACTGCAGTGGCTAAGGACAGCGTGGCAGTTGCCAGGAAAAGCTTTGCCATGGTCAAAGATAATATGGAAGAAGATGCAGAGGCAACTCCTGGGGACAATACAAAGCCAAAATGCCCTGTTGCAGCCCATGTTACTGTTAGGCAATGCAGTACTGCAAACTAGCACCCAGCCATGTTTTACAGCTGTTGGACAATACAGGCTACTGGGAGCAACTCCTCCTCTTGGCTGTACCCTCGCAACAGCGCACCCAGAGGCCATTCCGCTCCCAGACTCCAGCTCAGGACACCGAGAGCAGTGGCACTTAAGACCCCAGCTCTTCTGAGCTCTCTTTCTTGCCCATAGTAACTTTGAGCCTAGGCACTCCGCACCAGAAATCCCATGAACCAGAAGAAGCATAACCAAGACATACCTTCGCCTGTAATCTTCAGCCACCTGGCTTTATGCTCTGCGCTGAACTGTTGTACTTTACTGTTTTGGTTTCCACTGCTGGTTTAATGAAACAGTTCTTGGTAGTTAGCTAGTTTGTTTCATAATTAAAAGCATTTTTAAAATTTTTGTCTTAGCTGAAGATTCATTTCTGTTTGTTACATAATAGATTATTTAATGAAAACCTTTATAATTTCATTCACAAGCCGTTAACGTTCATTTTGCACAGAAAATAACTGTTTATGTTAATTCTTAAGCTTTTACAAATACATCTAGGCAAAGACACAAGGTACAGCAGGGATTGCTACAATGTTGCACTCCCACTGCCCATAAACAACACTGAACTTCACAGAAATGTCTCCCCTTGCCTCAATCCATGCATAGGTTAATAGCAGAATTCACAGCTGCACAATTTCAGGCCTGAGACTCCAAATAAGAGTGATAGGCATCCTGGACGCTGTTGCCCTGGCTGTTTGCGTTCTGTATTGAATGCCTAGGTGGCTACGCAAACCAGTGAGCCAGTCTCTACACATCAGCCATCCACCTATTGCCAAGTCTTTCTCCCTAATTCTCAATACTGTGCAAAATATAACTTGCAGCAGTAATCTTTGGGATGTTTTTTTCTCTTGCTTCCAAAGTATTTCACAAACAGTGCAATCATCCTGTGATGGGTTAGATCACAGAACCCCCCTTTTGAGCTGCCACCTGATGTGCCAAGACTACTACTGCTCCTGCTTTCCCTGCCAGCTCAGGACCCCAGCACCCTGTCTTGCTGAGCCAGACACTCCCACTGCTCCAGCAAAGACCCAGGGTCTGAATTACTTGCCCCAAAGCTGCAGGTTTACCTGAAAGCAGCTAACAGAAGTGTTCCTGTCTTTAACACTCAGATGTCCAACTCCCAGTGGGGTCTAAGTGCAAATAAATCAATTTTACCCTGTATAAAGCTTATGCAGGGTAAACTTATAAATGGTTCGTCCTCTATAACACTGATAGAGAGAGATGCACAGTTGTTTGCTCCCCTCGGTATTCATACATACTCTAGTTAATTAATCAGTAAAAAGTGATTTTATTAAATACAGAGAGTAGGATTTAAGTGGTTCCAAATAGTAACAGACTTAACAAAGTAAGTTATCAAGCAAAATAAAATAAAATGCGCAGATCTATGTCTAATCAAACTGGATACAGATAGTCTCATCCTCAGAGATGCTTCAGTAAGTTCCAACACAGACTGGACACCTTCCAGGCCTAGGCACAATTCTTTACCCTGGTACAGCTCTTGTTCCAGCTCAGGTGGTAGCTAGGGGATTCTTCATGATGGCTCCTCTCTCTGTGTGCTCTTCCATCCCTTTATACATCTTTGCATAAGGCGGGACTCCTTTGTCCCTCTCTGGGTTCCCACACCCCCTTTCTCAGTGGAAAGACATCAGGTTAAAGATGGATTCCATTTCAGGTGACATGATCACATGTCACTGCAAGACTTCATTGCCTTTTCCCATGAATCTGTGCTGGGTTCCTGAACCTAGAAACAGCACTGCATGCTATATAGGAGCTCCAGGAACTGGTCCTCTATCAGTTGCTGTCAGTTCCTCTTCGTCCTCATCCGTGTCCCAGTTCCACTGCTGCTGAAGATCCTCCTGCGGTAGAGCTGCTGCCGCCGCCCCGTCATCTGGTCAGTGGTGCAGCAAGCAAAGGCGTAAGCCGAATTCATCTGACTCTGAATGCTGAAATACAGTCCAAGTAGCTATTCGTGGTTGCTGGCATAGTGATACAGAACTCTGTTGGGTCCACGCTCGCTTACAGCAATTTGGAAATGGCGTTAGTTTGCCCATAAAAGAAGGATGGGATGGATACGGATGAATCATGAGACTTTTAAAAAACTTGAACCAGCCATCCTGCTATGTATCCCACAGTGCACAGCAAGAAAATCCCAGAATGCATACAGCTCAGCAACAAAGCAAAGGAGCATCAGTTATGCTTCGAGAATGCCATGCTCTCAGTTTGCAGCAAACTGCTGCTGTGTGTACGCACGATGTGCCTTGACTGAGGGCACACTGTCCTTCGTGCATGCTGTTCCTACAGCTAGCATAATGTATGTTACCTGACGCGCAGAAAAAAGCTGCAGATTAAATCCCCTCATGTAGACAAGCCCTAAGAAACACCGTGGGTATGTACCGGATGTTAGTGAAGTCACAGAAGGGTGCAGGGAGTAATGTCCTCCCCTCGTATGTGTGGGGGAGTGTTGCCATACCTTCCACTTCTGTGTTATCCTAGAGGAGGGATTTGTCTTCTCCTGAGTATATTAATGTGCTACTATTTCTCTTACAGGAATTTAAAGATCTGTCTCCCAGGATAGATTGCTTGGATCTAAAAGGTAAGCCTCTCTCTCATAACCCTAATGACGTAGCTTTTTAAAGGAAATTCTTTGAGCAGAAACTGTTGTATTCCGTTTGTACAGCTCCTACCTCAATGGTGTCCTGATCCCGAATGGGGCATTTGCTGTGCTAATGCAGTACAAATAATGCTAATACTGAGGAAACGGCAATAGTTAATTTTGTAAGTGGTTAGGAGCTCAAAATTGCCAATTGGCCTGTCCAGCATACACAGCCTTCTTTGCTGCCACGTCCTCTTTCCAGTCAGTATTGGAGTTAAAAATCAAGCTCTTGTGTCAGAAAATTATTCCTGCTTTTTTAATAACATTTGTCTAAGCTGACTGAAGGCATTTGAGATGACGTAAGCTGTTAGCTTTCAGCCATTCAGGTTGTAGCAGGAATCTCTAATGCATGGTACAGATATTTCTAAATAATTCAGAATACTACAAGTGAAATCTCTGAAAGTAGAAAATATGTTAGGAACATTTGGACAATATGATTACAAAACAGTCAAATGACAAGGCCAAGACTGGAGGCACGTTAATCATGTATGTATTTTAGGGGCTGGTTCATTGTCTCAATTTATCTCAGCATATTGTTCAGGTGAGGAATTCAAACGTTGAAAATATTTATTAAAATCCTGGGCATTGGAGGTCTAGGTTGAATCCCCTAGCATCTTGGGCAGTCTTAGTTTTACATGGCTTGCTGAGTTAGGCCTGGATCTTGTGGAAGAAGCAGATGCTGATTCTGAATTCATAGTATCATAAAGATTAGCAATGGAAAAGCTCCTAATGGGTTATCTAGTCCATCTGCTTGGAAACCAGCCCAAGATGATTTTTTTTGTGTGGGGGTTTTAAATATTTAACTTTGCAAATAATAAATCTTGTCTGCAAGAGCAGGAAGTAGCTTACCCCAACTGAAGGAAAAACAAGATCCATCTCTCCTTGCATTGCCTTGTTTTCTGTCCCAATGCCTAGGGTCCTAGAATTCACAGAAATGTATTTCTCTTAATACTGTGCATATTTATGTACCAGCAAAACACTTAACGCTGGGTCTTCTGAATTCACTCTGTTTTTCCCCCCAGGAGAAAAACTAGACTATAAGGCTTGTGAGGCACTGGAAGAGATTTTCAAAAGGGTCCAGTTCAAAATAGTTGATTTGGAGCAAACGAACCTGGATGAAGATGTAAGTTTCATTTAATGTTATGTAATTTACCATGTTGTGTTTTGTTTCAAGATTAACAAAAATCCTCTAATTTTCTCTGCCTCGTATGGTTTTGAGTTCTGTTCTGAGCTTTCTCTTCATGCACTCAGGTTAGTGAGCAGTTAAAGGGATGTGCTCCAAATCTGACCTATGCTTGCCATTGCTATTACCCTCTCCATTCATAAGTACACTTCATTTTAAGTCTTCGTTTGCATTTTGAACCCTCGATCTCCAGATTCCAAATTGCCATAAGTCAAATGGACCTGGAAGTCTCTTAAATAAACGTGTTTAAAAATCCATCTGAGGATTAACCTTTCGAATGTTTTATGTAATGTGAACTGGAATGCTTTTTCCCTGCCAGACCTGAGTTCAGGCTTTATATTCTGAACTTCCTGTGCTACACTAACCTGCACAGTGTATTCTTTATGTTGTGTAGGCGTGTTGTAGCAATGCCATTGGGTCTAAAGTAACCCCAAAGGTCCCAACGAGTAAGTGAAAAAGGAACTGATATTTTAAACAGTTTTGGTGCAATGAACCCAGTGTGCTACAGTAACAGCTTGGTATCTAAAACCTGTGTTTATTTTAAGTAACTATTTCACCACTAGCCCATTTCCTTAACTCTGTTAAGTAAAAAAGAATGAAAATTGTAAGCCCCAGGTGCCTGTTTGTTATCCATCTGCTTCTGGGTCCCCTGCTATCCCCGAGTGCTCTCTCTGTAGTGACCTTTTCTTGTTCGAGTGCTTACTCATATCAGTTCCAATTAGGGTGTGCGTGCACTGCATGTACGATCGTCGGAAGATTTTTACCCTAGCAACACTCGGTGGGTTGGCTCGGTCGCCCCCTGGAGTGGCGCTGTTATAGCGCCGGATATATACCCCTGCTGACCCAACGGCCCTACAGTTCCTTCTTACTGCCTGTGACGGTTGTTGGAACTGTGGAGCGCGGCTTAGCTGATCTCCACTTCCCTAGATTTCCTTGTAGTTTCTCTGATTCTGATCGCTCCAGCATGGCCGAGACAACACTGGTACACAACGTTGTTCGATTCCAATTCCCCTACCCCTCTGCCTGGATCTCATTACTAAAGACCACGGCAGACTTCGCCACTCAGGCCTGCAATCCCTTCACCTCACAGCATGGATGCTGTGTGGTTAAGCCAGTCCAAGTGACGTTGCTCTGCCTTGGTCCAGCAGGTGCTCCTGGGTAGTAGGAAGCCTTCCACTAGGTTGACATACCTGGCCAAGTGGAAGTGTTTCTCCTGTTGGTGTGCTCAGCATAATACTGTCCCTACTCAGGCACCAGTTCCTACTGTCCTGGAATATCTCTGATCCCTGAAACCACATGACCTAGCAATCTCGTCCATAAAGGTTCACTTGACAGCCATCTCCGCCTTCCATCCAGGGGAGAACGGGCACTCTGTCTTTTCGGACCCTGTGGTTTCCAGGTTCCTCAAGGGCCTGGAGCGCTTGTTCCCGCAGGTTCGACACCCATCCACGACGTGGGACCTCAGTCTGGTTCTATCCAGGCTCATGGGTGCCCCCTTCGAGCTGCTAGCCACCTGCTCGCTGCTGTACCTCTCCTGAAAGACAGCCTTCCTTGTCGCCATTACATTGGCAAGGCAAGTGTCCAAGCTTTGGGCCCTCACAGAGGACCCTCCTTCCCTAAGGGACCTTCCTCCCTAAGGTGGTGTCTGCCTTCCACGTCAACCAGGACATCTTCCTCCTGGTCTTTTTCCCGAAACTGCATTCCTCACATTGGGAACAACAGTTGCATTCCCTGGACGTTCGTAGGGCCCTCGCCTTTTACATCGAAAGAACAAAGCCCTTTCAAAAGACTCCCCAACTCTTCGTAGTGGTGGCAGACTGGATGAAGGGCCTTCCGGTCTCCTCGCAACGAATTTCATCTTGGGTGACGTCTTGCATCTGTGCCTATTATGACTTGGCTCACGTTCCAAACTAGCCACCTCACCGCCCATTCTACTCGAGCTCAAGCTTCATCTGCCATCTTCCTGGCCCACGTACCCATCCAGGAGATATGTTAGGCAGCTACTTGGTCATCTGTGCACACCTTCACGTCACACTACGCATTGGTACAACAGTCCAGAGATGACGCGGCATTTGGTTCAGCAATGTTGCATTCTGCGACATCTCACTCCGACCCCATCACCTAGGTAAGGCTTGGGAGTCACCTAATTGGAATCAATATGAGCAAGCACTCGAAGAAGAAAAGACAGTTACTCACCTTTGTAACTGTTGTTCTTCGAGATGTGTTGCTCATATCCATTCCAAACTTGCCCTCCTTCCTCTCTGTCGGAGTAGCCGGCAAGAAGGAACTGAAGGGCCGTTGGGTCGGCAGGGGTATATATCCGGCGCCATAACAGCGCCACTCCAGCGGGCGACCCAACTGACCCACCGAGTGTTGCTAGGGTAAAAATCTTCTGACGATCGTGCACGTGGCGCGTGCACACCCTAATTGGAATGGATATGAGCAACACATCTCGCAGAACAACAGTTACAAAGGTGAGTAACTGTCTTTTCTTCCTCCTCTGTGTAGCTGGTTCCCCAATGTCCTGTCTCACATCAGGTGAGAGACAGATGAAATCTCCACCATCTCTAGCTCATTACCTTCAGAGGTGGAACTACTTATCTTCCTTCTCTACCTCAATCCTTCTTTTTTCTGTTGCCATTCGCGTACAATCTCCCAAATTCTCCCCTCCCCCTTTGCTAAACTATTGTCAATGCCATGGTCATTTCTTCCTGATAGCTGCAATCTTCCCTCTGACCATAGCTCTCTGCTGCCCATTTTCCCCCTCTAGTGGTGGAGTTTTGGATAGACTGAAGTCCTGTTCTGCTGCTGTTCTAGGCATATCACTGGCTTCATCTTCCTTCTTGTTCCCTTCACTTCTGTCTGTATTTCTGCTTTTATTTCCTCCTGTTCCCACACTGGTGGGTAATCCCTGCATGCCCATCTGACCCTGATTTCTGATCCCATGACTTGTTTTTAGGGCTGTCAAACAGTTAAAAAAAAAAAAAAAAAAAAAAAGGTATTTGCGATTAAAAAATAATAGAATACTATTTATGTAAATATTTTTGGATGTCTTCTACAATTTCGAATATATTGATTTCAGTTACAACACAGAATACAAAGTGTACAGTGCTCATTTTATGTTTATTTTTGATTAAAAATATTTGCACTGTAAAAAACAAAAGAAATAGTATATTTCAATTCACCTAATACAAGTACTGTAGTGCGGTCTCTTTATCATGAAAGTTGAACTTACGATGTAGAATTATGTACAAAACCCCCCTGCGTTTAAAAATAAAACAATGTAAAACTTTAGCGCCTACAAGTCCACTCGGTTCTACTTCAGCCAATCAAGTCTGATTACATTTGCAGGAGAGAGTGCTGCCCGCTTCTTGTTTACAATGGCACCTGAAAGTGAGAACAGGCATTTGCATTGCACTGTTGTAACCGGTGTCGCAAGATAGTTATGTGCCAGATGCACTAAAGATTCATATGTCATTTCATGCATCAACCACCATCCCAGAGGACATGAGTCCATGCTGATGATGGGTTCTGCTTGATAACGATCCAAAGCAGATTGGACTGATGCATGTTCATTTTCATCATGTGAATCAGATGCCACCAGCAGAAGGTTGATTGTCTTTTTTGGTGGTTTGGGTTCTGTAGTTTTTGCATCACAGTGTTGCTCTTTTAAGACTTCTGAAAGCATGCTCCACACCTTGTCCTTCTCAGATTTTGGAAGGCACTTCAGATTCTTAAACCTTGGGTCAAGTGCTGTAGCTATTTTTTGAAATCTCACATTGATACCTTCTTTGCATTTTGTCAGATCTGCAGTGCTAATGTTTGTAAATCAAACGTGCTGGGTCATCATCCGAGACTGCTGTAACATGAAATATATGGCAGAATGCGGGTAAAACAGAACAGGAGACATACATTTCTCCCCCAAGGAGTTCAGTCACAAATTTAATTAATGGAGTATTTTTTTATTTTTTTTTAAAACGATCATCATCAGCTTGGAAGCATGTCCTCTGGAATGGTGGCTGAAGCATGAGGCATACGAATGTTTAGCATGTCTGGCAAGTAAATACCTTGCAATGCCTGCCACAAAAGTGCCATGCGAATGCCTGTTCTCACTTTAAGGTGACATTATAAATAAGAAGCTGGCAGCAGTATCTCCTGTAAATACAAACAAACTTGTTTTCTTAGCGATTGGCTGAACAAGAAGTAGGACTGAGTGGACTTTCAGACTCTAAAGTTTTACGTTGTTTTGGTTTTGAGTGCAGTTACGTAACAAAAAAAAATCTACATTTGTAAGTTACACTTTCACAATAGAGATTGCGCAACAGTACTTGTATGAGTGAATTAAAAATACTATTTCTTTATCAATTTAACAGTGCAAATATTTGTAATAAAAACTAATATAAAGTGAGTACTGTATACTTTGTATTCTGTTGTAAATAGAAATAAATATATTTGAAAATACAGAAAAAACATCCAAAATATTTAATACATTTCAATTGATATTCTGTTGTTTAACAGTGCAATTAATCACGATTAATTATTTTAGTCTCAGTTAATTTTTTGGAGTTGATCACATGAGTTAACTGCAATTAATCGACAGCCCTACTTGTTTTGGTTTGTTTTCTTTCTGCTAGATTGGAAGCTCTTGAGGGCAGAGTCTACACTAGATGTTGTACAGTTCCTTGAACATTAGGCGCTGTTCGGAAATGCTTAGCAATAATAATACTCAGGACTTCCTAGTCACGTTTGACAAGAGGTGAGGTAAAAAGTAGGATGTTCAGCAGTAAAGAACTGTGAAGGTGTAGCCTGCAATTCATTACCCCCAAAGAAATCTGTCATCCATTTAAGGGAATCATTAAAAAACATTGCATGGCTTCAAAGCTATTGTGGATACCTTTGGCGAAAAGGTAATTGTGGATGTCCTTGCTGTGCACATATGGCTTTTCTTGTAAATCAGGTTTTCGTTCCTGCCAGTTATGTTGCAGCCAGAACAGCTGTAGAAAAGAGCACTGTTGCCCATCCTCAGCAACATTTGCATAATTAAGGGAGGGGCTGGTATTTTGAGATTCTCAGATTTAAGACTATTATAGTACTTTTCATACTTGGGGCACTTTTTTGTGTGTGTGTGTGTAATCTCCAAGAGAAGGAGTCAGACTTCTCTTAAAATTATGTGGTATTTTCATAGATAGTAAGGCCAGAGGGGACCACTGATGACTTGTATAACACAAGTCACAGAACTTCCCTGAATTAATTCTTGTTTGAACTGAAGCAGATCTCTTACAACATATATCCAATTTTTACTTAAAAATTTCCAGTGATGGAGAATACACCACAATTCTTGGTAAACTGGTCAGTGGATTGGCATCCTCACAGTTAAAAACTTGTGCCTGATTTCCAGCCTGAATTTGTCTAGCTTTAACTTCCAGGCACTGGATCTTGTTATGTGTTTGTTTTCTATATTTAAGATCCCATTATCAAATTTTTGTTACCTTTGTAGGTTCTTGTAAACTTTGATCAAGATGCTTTTCTGCAGGAGTTCTCTTTCTATTTGGTTGTCTGTTTCAGGCAGCTGTCACAAGAATACAAAAGGAGGGTCATGAACAATGTTTATTAGCTTATTAAGTAGCCATTGCTGCATCTGCTACTGCATTGAGTTTTCTAGAAATCCCACTAGACTCCAGTCCTTTCCAGCTGTGATTATTTACTGGATGTTTTAAAAAATATATAACTTTGGCTAAATATCATGAAACTATTTCCTGACAGTCAGAACTGGTAGCAGCCTTGTTGCGTGTGATATTTAAAACTAGACTGGATAAAGAGAAGAAATCCCATAGGGAATAATCCTACCCTAATTCTGGGCATGGACTAGATGGGACCAATAGTTGGCTGACCCTCAGTTTAGGCAATCTTACTGTTCTGGCAGGAGTTCAGCTCACTCCCAGGGTCTTTTCAGAGTCCAATTTACAATCCCCTTGCCTCTAGCTTCTGGCAGTGCTTCCCAGGACCCACTGCAGGTCTCTGTCTGGAAGCAGCCTTCCAGAGCCTTTGCTCATATTGAGCTTGTTGTGTCAATCTCCCCCAAACAGGGGAAGTTGAAAGAAAAGGTTAACGTGTCCGGAGTCCCAGGGGAGGCAACTGAGATTACTCAGTTGGAGTGAACTGCAAAGAATGGGGCAGACAATCCCCAAAGCTGGTGGATATTCCAATACAGTAACTCCTCTCTTAACACTGTAGTTATGTTCCTGAAAAATGTTACTTTAAGTGAAACAATGTTAAGCGAATCCAATTTCCCCATAAGAATTAATATAAATAGTGGGGGCTTAGTTTCCAGGGAATTTTTTTCACCAGACAAAAGACATTATACATATATCACAGTATACATTTTAAACAAACAGTTTAATACTGTACACAGCAGTGATGATTGTGAAGCTTGGTTGAGGTGTTGGAGTCAGAAGATGATTTCTCAGGGAATGTCATGCTGCTAAATGATGAACTAGCACTCGGCTGAGCCCTCAAGGGTTAACACGTTGTTAATGTAGCCTCACACCATACAAGGAAGGCAGCATGAATGGAGGGAGGAGACACACAATAGACTCATGGCAGTGGCTGCACACGTTTCCTGTGGAAAGTGAATGTGACGATGAACCCACACTATCCCACTGGAGCGCACCACTTCCTCCACTTTGCAAAGTGGTGTGTGTGTGTGTGTGTGAGAGAGAGAGAGAGAGAGAGACACGCATGTTGCCCCTTTAACTATGCTGACCCCACTCTAGGTACACTGCCTCTTTAAGTAGTTCAGTAAGTTGAGACAGTAGCTGCTGCCAGCAAGCTCCCTCTGTCTGAGCCCTCTCTCCTGTCATGTCCCTCCCTGCTCTGTGGCGATGGGGTACAGGAGTAGGGAGAGGGGGACACCCTGATATTAGCGTCCCTCTTTCCGACCCCCACTCCCTGAGCAGCAAGCAGGAGGCTTCCAGGAGCAGCACACGGCAGTGGGAGGAGGGACACCTGAACTGCCCAGCAATTGATAGCCTGCTGGGTGGCTGCTGCACAGGGAACTTGGGGAGCTGATGGGGGGCTGCTGGCCTACTCTGGTTCCAAGTCCCCCACCTGCTAGCTTCAATGGGTTTCTCTTCCTGTAAGCAGGGGACAAAGCAGGCGGCTGCCAAACAAGGTTATAAGGGAACATTGCACAACTTTAAACGAGCAAGTTCTCTACTAGATCAGCAACGAAACAATGTTAACCAGGAAGATGTTAAGTGAGGAGTTACTGTACTTAGATTTACAAAGCCAGCACAAAACAGCTTCTGTAATACCTCACTGGTTAGTCAGAAGCCAACAACACAGTTCCCTTAAAGTAACCCAGCCTCAGGCCTCCACCTAGACACCCAAGTCAAATATGATGAGGATTACTGAAAATCTTCTTCGTATAAAAAAGTTCTACCCATCCCAAAGAATTGGACGCATTACCCCCCTGGTTAATGAATATTCCAGATCTTACCCGAATACATGCTTACAGCCAATTCTTATTAACTAAAATAAAATTTATTAAAAAAGGAGAGAGAGAACTAATTAAAAGATCAGTATAATTGCAGACATGAGTTCAGTTCTTGAGGTTCAGATTCATAGCAGAGATGCTGTGCTTTGAAGTTGCAAAGAGTTCTTTCAGAAATAGTTCATAGATTATAGTCCGTGTTTATATTCAGGGTGGTCCAGTCAGAACTGGGATCTCAGTCCTTATGGTTTAGGAATGAAGCCCTGCATGAAACCTCAAGCAGATCCGAGATGACAGGATCAGGACCCAGGGGTCTTTTATAGCAGCCACTTGACTACACAATCCTGGGTGAACAATATTTTGTTTCCTAAACCTCACCGGTCATTAACTACATGGATTAATGTAAAATAATGTATCCATTAAGCAGTTTATCACAAACTTTCAAGAAACACATAGACAATGACATTATGGCATGTGGCAAGATTCATCTAAATGTTAATATTCCCTTTTGATCTCTGAACCAATAGCTATAGTGACAGACAAGAGCTGTCTGTTTATATGGCTGACATTTATGAGTACACACATGCAATTAGTATCACTTCTAACAATACAGGTTTGCATTTCAAAGTTCCAGCCTATTTACCAGGGAATGGCCTTAATTACCATTGCTAACATGTCTTTGCAGGTTGACTCTGGGTCAATTAGCCTGCAGGATGCTTAACCCTTTCTGGCCATATGATGCAGTTTGTATAGGATTGGTTGCAACTATATAACAGTGGTAGCCGTAATGATTTGCATGGTTATATTTTACTTAGACAACATCGCAATTAGAAACTGCCCCAAGCTGAGCTGCCCTTGCTACCAGAGCTCACTAGCTGTCCCTGGCAACCTCCCTGCTTCTGGGAGAACTTCACTTTTTTTGTGGCCAGTCTCTTTTAAGCTTCCGTTCTCTACGTGGTGCATATTCTGCAGGAGTGCTTGATTGGCACTATCTGAGTGTAGGAATACTTCTTAGCCTTGCCACCAGTGGGATGGAGGTGTGTTCAATCACACATCTCCCTTCCAAAACCAGAGTGATTTCTTGCTTGAGCATGTTCCTGGGGAAGAAGAAAATCCACATTGTATGCTCTTTCTCTGCTTGGTACTACACTCAGAAGCTGTAGAGCTGGAGGGCTAGATACTAGCATGTAATTCAGGGATTTGAGTCCTTCATGGAGTGCACCCTGTACAAGGGCGCATGGTTTATGACTAGGCAAACGGGACTACGTAACACATTATACCTCAGGGAGCCAACTTGATAGCGAAAGCTTCCTTCTCAGAGCATGTTTACACTAGAAATTTAAGTTGACCTATGTTAAGCTGACTTACAACCACAACAGTAATTTATTGCAGTGGTTCATGTACACACTGCCTTCCTTCTGACTTTTTGCTTGTCACTTAATCTGTCTTTTGTAGTCAAACTTTTTTTACTGTTTATGTTTACCAGTTAAGTTGCCTGAAGTGTTTGGTAAATCTGCTCAGGTTTACAGAGGCTGGTGTATATCCACTTTCCATTGGTGGAATGGGGAACCAATTCGTAAACTTGCACTGCTTGTCTTGAGCAGTGCAAGACGGTGTATTCCTGAGGTACAAGGTTGGGAGCTGGGGGGATTTGGCTGGTGCCTTTCTCTGCGTGATTCATGAGTGGCTCTGGGAACATGCATGCAATCCAGCTGGATGTGAGGCTCCACATGCAGTTGTGCTGAGTTATAACAGTGCCTGGAGGGGTTTGCTGCTTGTCACTAGCAAAGCATTGTGTCAAACAGCCCAGGCTGGAGAGTTAAGGGGCACAGTGGCCCCACAGTCCCAAGCTGCACCTTGGGGATCCCATCACAGTGGGGCTCTTCTTTGAGTGCTTGCTCATGTCCGTTCCAATGTAAGCATCTGTGTGCACTGCCGCTGGAAAGCTTTTCCCTCAGTGATATCCTTCAGGTAGGCTCTGGTGCCCCCTGCAGTTGTGCCCTTATAATGCTGATATACATAGTCCTGCTACCCTCTTAGTTCCTTCTCCCCTGTCGGAGTTAGCTGGCAAGTGTGAGGGTGGATTTTGGAATGGACATGAGCCACACATCTCAAACAGGAAGATTAGTAACTGTTTTTCTTCTTCAAGTGCTTGCTCATGTCCATTCCAATGTCGGCGACTCCCAAGCAGATGTAGGAGGACGGTTTGGAGTTCAATGACAAGCAGAGTGTAGCATGAGTCTGCCAAATCCAGCATTGTCTCTGGTCTGCTGAGTGATGGTATAGTGAGTCCCAAAGGTGTGGACCAAAGACCAGGTTGCTGCACTTCAGATATTCTGGATGGGAATCTGTTCCAAAAAGCAGCTGAGGACGCTTGCTCCCTCATGGAGTGTGCCATCAGGGCCAGAGCAAGGACTTTTGACAGGTCGTAGCACATGCAGATACAAGACATGAGCCACAATTAAATCCTCTTGGCTATGACTGGGAGACCTTTCATCATGTCTTCCACTGCCACAGAAAGCTGAGTAGTCTTCCTAAATGGCTTAGTCCTTTCTACATAGACGGCAAATGCACATCTGACATCTAGTGAGTGAAGCCTTTGCTCCTGGCTATTGGCATATGCTTTCGGATAGAAAACCAGAAGGAGTATATCCTGGTTACTATGGAATTGCGAAACCACCTTCAGGAGGAAAGTTGGGTGAGAGTGCAGCTGGACATATCCTTGAAGAATACAGTGTAAGGAGGTTCTGAAGTCGGAGCCCTAATCTCTGAGACCCTTCTGTCCGAAGTAATAGCCACCAGAAGTGTCACCTTTCAGGACAAGTAGAGGAGAGAACGTGTTGCCAAGGGCTGGAATGGGGAACCCATTAGCCTCCAATAATATAAGGTTGAGATCCCAGAGTGGGATTGGTTGTCATTTTTGGGGATATAGTCTATCTAGGCATTTGAGGAAATGACTACAGATCAGGTTTGCAAAGACGGACCGGCTGTTTTACCCATGGGTGAAACGCCAAAATTGCAGCCAGGTGGACTCTAATTGATGACACGGATAGCATTTGCTGCTTCAGGTGTAGTAAGTAGTCCAGAATTAATGGCACTGACGACCGCGTGGATGAAACATCTTTCTGCGTTGACCAGATTGAGAACCTTTTACACTGTGCCAGATACGTAGCTGTAGTGGATGTTTCCTGCTCCCTACAAGGACTTCTCAAACCGCCCTGGAGCATGCTAGCTCCAAGGGGTTCAGCCATGGAGTTTCCAGGCCATGAGATGAAGGGACTTGAGATCCAGATTTCATAGATGTACGTGATCCTGGGAGATCAGATCATTGATTCCACCAAGAGGTCCAGAAGGGTGGTGAACCAGTGTTGACGTGGTCAGGCCGTGGCTGTCAGGATCAGGTTTGTGCCTTTCTTCCTGATCTGTAGCAGGACCTTGTGTGTGAGCGGAATGGGAAGAAATGCATAAAAGAGATGCTTCTTTCAAGGGAGAAGAAACGTATCTGTGAGCAAACCTGGGCTGTGATTCAGGCAGGAGCAGAACTGCTCCCCATCTCTGGAAAATGTCCTTCATGATTTCTGATTGAATGGACCACTTGTGATTGGAGAAAGATCTACTTAGGCAATCTGCTAACTCATTCTGTGCCCCCAGAAAATAGGAGGGTTTGAGTGGGTTATGCAGAATTCCCACAGGCAAAGGGCTTCCTGGCATAGGTGAGAGAAGCACACTCCATCCTGTGTGTTCATATAGAACGTCGTTGTCATGTTATCTGTAAGTATCAATACGTATTTGCCTTCCAGGTGGGGCTGGAATGTTTGACAGGCAAGGTGCACCGCTCTGAGTTCCCTCACGTTGATGTGTAGTGAGAACTCTCCTTGAGACAGAGGCCCTGGGTCCTGAGTACCCCCAGATGAGCCCTCTAACTCAGCCCAGATGAGTTGATGACTAGAAATATTGCCAGATGTGGTCTCGAGAAGGGGACACCTGCACATACTGCCCTTGGGTCCAACCATCAAAGGAGGGTGGTGATTAGTGAATGGGGAAGTATGGCAACCATGTCCAAACGATCCTGTCCCAGCCGGTACACTGATGCTAGCTAAGCCTGGAGAGGTCTGAGTCATAATCTCGCATGGTGCATCATGTAAGTGTATGAGGCCATATGCCCCAGGAGTTTTAGGCAGGTTCTTGCCGTGGTGGTTGGGTGGTGTCTGAGGCTTTCTGTGATCATGGCTAGGGCCTGGACTTGGATCTCTGGAAGAAATGCTCTGGCCTGGACCAAGTTGAGGACCGCCCCTATAAATTCTATTCTTGCAACTGACAAGTGTCAATTTTCTGCATGTTTGTCAACACGCCTAACTCTTTGAAGGTTGACAGTATCAACCTTACATTATCCTCCACCTGGGCCATGGACCAACCTTTGACCAGCCAGTCAACAAGGTAAGGGTAAACCTGAACCCTTTGCTTCCTCAAGAAGGCTGCCGCACACTTTATGAAAACCTGAGGGGCTGCTGACAGGCCAAATGGAAGTACAGTGAACTGGTAGTGCACTTGGTTCACCACGAAATGGAGGCATTTTCTGTGGCCTTGGAAGATTGAAATATGGATGTAGGGCGTCCTTCAAATCGAAAGCGGCATACCAGTCCCCTGAATCCAGAGATGTGATAATGACGACCAAGGAGAACATGTGGAACTTCAGCTTCTTCATGAATATGTTGAGGTTTCACAAGTCCAGGGTGGGTCTGAGACTGCCATTGACCTTTGGGATTAGGATATACCAGGACTAAAAACCCCTGCGCCTTTGCTCCAGAGGAACCTCCTCTACTGCTCCCGCTTGCAGGAGCATTTGCACTTCCTGGAGTAAACGTTGCTTGTGAGAAGAGTCTCTGAAGAGGGATGGAGAGAGAAGGTAGGAAGGAGGGGAAGAACTGACCTACAGAGTGTATACCAGTTTATCGTGCGTAGCACCCAGCAGTCTGTGGTGATGTGGGACTATGCCTAATATTAGTGGGATAGCCAGTTGATAAAAACTGGTGAAAGTGGATCCAGACACTGTCCTGGTATGCCATCCTCGGGTGTGCTATCAAAAGGCCTGCTTAGGCCCTGCCTCCTACTGTAATCCTGCCTCAGTGGAGGCTGATTGAAGCTGGGCAATGGCTGGGGCTTAAAGTGCTTTCTCAGTGGGGCCCGCATGTGTAGTTTGAGGAACTTTAGAGTGACTCTCGAATCCTTCACTCTGTGTGTAGTTTAGAGTCCATTTGCTCTGAAAAAGAGAGACATGCCCTCAAAAGGAAGGTCCTGAATAGTCCGCTGCACTTCATATGGGAGGCCTGAGGCCTGCAGCCATGAGCTCCTCCTCATGACCACAGCCAAGGCTATGGTTCATGCAGCAGTCTGCCACATCTAATGCTGCTTGCAGGGACATTTTTGCCACTGCTCTGCCTTCTTTGACTGGAGCTGAGAACTCAGTCCTAGATTCCTATGACAGTAACTCCTTGAACTTAGTCATTACACCCTACAAGTGCAAGTGGAATGGACATGAGCAACACATTTCAAAGAACAGTAGTTACAGAAGGTTAGTAACTGTTTTTTCTCTCTCCAGGTCTCCCTCTATGTATTAGCAAGCTGCTAGCTTCATGGATTGTTCTGTGCAGGTGACTTACTGGAAATGAGAAGCTGATATCTATGACTGTTTCCCAGAGCCACTGCTGAATGCCTCCACAATCTTGTCAGCTTGACAGTTTGTCTTTTCCTCTCTTGTTTTCCAGGGTGCCTCAGCATTATTTGACATGATTGAGTATTATGAGTCAGCAACGCACCTCAACATCTCATTTAACAAACACATCGGGACCCGAGGCTGGCAGGCAGCTGCACATATGATGAGAAAGGTTTGTTTTAGTTCTTGAACATTTTTATCATCTGTTTAATTTACTGCTTGTAAACACCCAGTAATACTAACATGATTTCAAGTTAGTGTAGGGTCAGATTTTAATGCAGTTGGAACTCTGTTAATCTAACCATTTTCTGTGTAGTGGGGAGGGAGGGATGTGTATACAAGAAATTACAGGTAGCTTTTTAAACTACACTGGGAGATTTCTACTAGTAGCTTGCTGGGGTGCTGGGATGGAAGAAGGACAGTCTTGTGCTTATGGCTGTGGACTGTGATTGGGAGATCTGGGTTCACTGTCCAGTTTTACCAGAGTTCCTGTGTTACTGTAGCCAAGTCCTTGAATCTCCGTCAGTGGGAGCAGTGTTAAGGCAATTCAGTGAGTAGCCAGTGCAGCGATCGGAATGCCAGAACGAAGTGCTTCCTTAAACCTGTGTTTAACAGGGAGGCTGTTGTGCCCCAGCTGGAGTTTCTTTAGTGCCTGTGTGCTCTTTGCCAACCAAGCACAACACACTGAAGTGTTTCAGTGTGTCTGAGGTTTGGGATCATTGCTTGTTGCTTGTGCCAGGTGGGCCTATTAAGAGGATTTTGCTCTGTAACTTCATAGTGGGGCAAAATGTGGAAACGTTTCAGATAATTATTATTCCATCATTCATAAGGAAATAGCCAAGACCTAAGGCTAATGGGTTTTAAACTAAATGCAAATCATAGTAACAAGTCAACATCTGCTGTGTGCAAACATTACCTATACAAGAAAATATTTCCTAGTAAGATGTTTCAGCATAGCGTTCTACTTAATGAGATGGTAACTGGGGATGTGGGAATGACATGGGATATGCTTATCCTGTCTGCTCATTCTGAAATTTGAAAGTCCCGTGAATTGTACTTTGAAAGAGATCTTTGTTCATTTGTATTACAGTAGCACCTAGAGGCCCTGTCCAGAAGAGCTTACAAACTAGAAAGAACAGACTAACAAAGGGTAGGAGATAGGAAGTATTATCCTTTTTTTATAAATTAGATTATATGATTTATCCAAGGTCACACAGGAAGTCAGTGGCAGAGCTCCTGAAACACAGGCGCTGACTCCATGGATGCTCCGGGTCTGGAGCACCCATGGGGAAAAAATGGTGAGTGCTGAGTTTGACAAAGTGGGGATTTTCCCTATGTTGTATGTGAGCCTGTGAGTCTTACTGTTTTGCATGAATGCTGTGTGTGCCTCAGTTTCCCTGTGTATTGCACCAGTGTATAGGTGGTGGGAATAGGGGGGTGTAACTTTTGTGGGGGCTGTTCCAGCTGCCTACACCAATGCTACCCCTCCCCCTTCATAACCTGAGACCCAGGAGGGGGATGCGACCAGGTGACTCTTGGCCCGGGAAGTGAGACAAAGGTTGGAGGAGGAGCAATGGGCAGGGCAGGGGCTAGACAGCTGGAAGCAAGTCAGTCTCAGCTGGCTTGTGGCTCAGGGGGAGGACCAGAGCCCTGGCTGTGGGCTCCCTTCCTCCACAAGACGGACTTGGCTGAAAGTCAGTGATTTCTGTGCTAACAAGTTCTCTCCTATGCTGTGTTCCTGTCGACTATTAAACCTTCTGTTTTACTGTCTGGCTGAGAGTCACGTCTGACTCTGGAGTTGTGGTGCAGGGTTCTCTGGCTTCCCCAGGAGCCCCACCTGGGCAGACTCACTGCAGGAAGCGCACGGTGTGGAAGGGGATGTTGAATGCTCTGAGGTCAGACCCAGGAAGGTAGAAACTGTGTAAGCCTCTTGCCTTGGAGATAGTATGCTCTGAGAGGAGGAATGCTCCCCCAGAGTCTCGACTGGCTTACAGAGCATTGCTCTGGTGACTCTGTGAGAACGAGTGGCAGTAGTGGGATAAACTGCACCCCAGAGACAGAGCATCCTGCAGTAAGTGACTGGGGAGCAGTAAAATGAAAGGGGATTAAACGGGCGTGCTGGAGCCTCCGAGAGGTGCGGTTCCAGGAGGAGCCTATAGCTTAACCCTGAGAGAGGTGGACCACCAAGAAGGGCTGTCCCGTTGAAGGGGTTCTTCCCAGGGATCATGGGAAGCTGAGAGAGCACAGGCCTGTGAGTCCGTGACCACTTGGGAACAGCATGGAGATGGCTTATAACCATCCCTTAAGAAGGACATTGTGAAGCTGTGCAGAGAGAGACAGCTGCACATTGGAAAGCTCTAAAACACAGCTGATTGCTCAGTTGGAAGAGCAGGATTGCTCTAAGGAGCCGGTTCCTGACCCAGCTGGAACTATGAGAGAGGCTGGGAGCAGCCAGGTGTCCCAGAGACCCATGTCTCCGACCAGTCGGGGGTCTCCTCCCCGTTGGTGGATCTGAGGTGGTTGGAATTGGAGCTGAGTTTGAAGGAGTCAGAGGACCCTGAGAGCCAGGGAAGGGATGCAGCAGAACAGCAGGAGAGAAAAAGGCAGCAGGAACTGGCGCTGGCAGAGCTGAGAGGCAGAGGGACCCGTCCAGGGGTGAGTGGGGATGGACTCCAGGGTGCCAATTCCACAGGGACCCTAAATTGCTGCCCCAGGTGAAGGAGGGGGAGATATAGATACCTGTCTTGCTGCCTTTGGGAAGGCTGGCAATTGGAATGAGGCTGGCCATGCGGAAAGGCTCTGGTGTGTAGCCACCTTCCTGGATCCCAAGGCCATAGAGTTGTTTAGCCAGAAAGGTGGAGTGGCAGACTGGCTCTCATTCCTGGCCCCAGCGTATATGTCTGCATGTACTATCCTGGGCTCAGATCCCCAGTGGAAGCGGAAGGTGGTGTCAATGGGGAGACATTCCTGGAGTGGCAAGATCCTGGGACAGAGAGAACTGTTGTCAGACCCCGGATGGTGCAGCCTCATCAGATGCTAAGGGGCAGTTTGATCTGGTTGAAGGTCGCAGGGATGAAGCCCCTCGCCCTGTCTGTGGCCCAGATCCCTGTGCAGAGACAGGAGCAGTTGGGCTGGCTGGTAGTTGGGGTTCTCCAATATATCAGCTGTGACCTGTTGAGGAATGACTGTGTCTGTTTGGGACAGGGTCCAGGCCCTGTTCCTGTAACAGCCAAGGATTTGAATTTGAATCCAGGGAACCAATCGGCGGAGACAGAAGCGGTCAGTGAATTATCTGGTTGGCGGGGGTGGGTGGGAGAGTGCTGCTTAGGATACCTGCCTGTCTGTAACCAGAGCCCTGGAGCTGAGTGGGACAGTGAGATTCTCCCTGTTCCCCTGCACAGGGCAGAGGTGGCTCATGCTGGCTCTGATGCTGTGAGCAAAGCAGCAGGCTCGCTGCCTGCCCTCACTTGGACAGCAGGGGCAAAGCTGGGCCCAGGGGGATCAGAGACCCTAGCTGAGTGTGGGGAACCACAGCCAGGACGGGACAGCTGCCAACCAGAGATGCCTTGTCCAGAGGTGCAAATGGTCTGGAGCAAGGGTAAATCAGCCTTGGGACACCTGCATGTCATAGAGGAGCCTTTTCAGAAAGTGGCCCTGGACTTGGTGAAGAACGAATGGGAGGGGAAGGCCTCCCCCGATGGAGAATCCGTGGAGTATGACTGAGTTTCCAGGAAAAGCTTGCTGAGCTCATAGGTCCTGCCAGGAAGAACCTAGCCAGGGCCCAGTGGAAGCTGAAGGTCTGGTACAACTGCTTAGTCTGTGGCACCAGGGACCAGGTGAGGGTTCTCATCCTGGTGAGAAAGAATAAGCTGCCTGGGATGGGCCTTTCAAGGTCATCAAGCAGCTGAATGAGGAGAACGATGTGATGGAACTGCCCAACCGGGCTTACAGACACCGAGGGGACCAGGTCAACATGATGAAGCCGTACTGTGAGAGGGAGAGGCTGTACTGGCTGTATGTGGCCAGTGGAAGAAGGAGGAAGATCCCCTGGTGGGTCTCTTCCCTGAGACCGGAGCAGCCCCTTGCTGGTATCATTTTCCACTTTCTGACCAGCTAACCGCTGCCTGGCAGGCAGAGATCAGAGAGATGCTGCATCCGTACAAACAGCTGTTTTACAACTGACCTGGGCTCACTAACTGAGCTGTCCACTGGGTGGAGACAGGAGCCAGCCCTCCCATCAGGTGTTCCCCATTCAGAGTAACGGGGAACACAACACAGGCCACGGAGGGAGATGTCAGAGATACGCTGGCTTTAGGGGTAATCCAGCCATCCACCAGCCCTGGGGGCCTCTCACCCTGGGAATTCGGTGCCAAAAAGTTAAATTTCTGCACGCATTATTTTTAAATTCTGCAAAATTGTGCATATTCTATTTGTCAAAATAAGACACAATAATCATGCCAGTTTCAATTACTTTGGTAATTTATTTCAAAATATCTGTCAGCAAGTATGTCCGCAGCAGTACAGACAACAAAAAACATTGAGGAAATGTTTTTTGACAAATAGATTCCTTACTAGGCAAATTAATACAGAACTTTGAGTAATTCATTATACAGGTCAGATTAGATAAACATAAGGGTCTGTTCTGGCCATAAAATGTGTGAATCAGAAAATCTATTGAGTGCTTCACCTATAAACAGTCATCTTGAAGTACTGTTGTGGAGTGACTCCTGTGTGAGAGGCTAGATATGTCCCCCTTCACTAGACAAGAGAAGGGATTCAGCACTCCAGTCAAACACTCATGGGTCCACACTGTTGGAGCAGAAGACTAGAGAACCGGTGATGAGCACTCTCCAGACACTTCTTGTAACCAAGAAACAAAAGACGAAAAGAAACCCATATCATAACACCTAAGAAATCCTGTTGATGATGAAATGTTCCCCCCCCCCAGCCCCCCTGCCTTCCAGCAATGTCATGCATGGAGGAGGGGTAGTTATCAGAAATGAAATAAGAGATCTAGCTAAGACTATTCCATCCCTAGATGATGTTGCTGCTGCAGTTTGCTTATTGTTAGTATTACCATAGTGCCTAGGACCTGAATGTGATAGGCACTGTGCAAACAGTACAGAAGGCAGTCCCTGCCCCAAGGGCTTTACACTCCAAATATAAGACAAGAGACAGATGGATGCAGACAGATGGAGAGTACAAGTAACCAGTGAGACAAGGTGGGTCAGCATGATAGGCTGTGGTCTGACTGTCACGTTGTTTTTAAAGAGTTTTGAGGAGTGATTTGAAGGTGGATAGTGAGGGAGCTTTAGCAGATGTTTATGGGGAGCACCTACCATAGTGAGGTGGCAGCATGGGAGAGAGAAGAAAGGTTTGTTTCAAAATATTTACAAATGAACAATGGAGGCTAGCATCACAGGTTGATCGGAGACAAGCGTAGGCCATAGCAAATTGAGAGATTATAGATAAGGTGGAGTTTGACCATGAAGGGCTCCGAAAGTGAATGCAAGCAGCTTCTGTTTGATGTAATGGAGACGTGGGAGCTAGTAGAAGCATGCAGAGAGGGAGCGATGTGGTCAAAGTGGCAAGCTAGGAAAATGATCTTTACGGTAGCATTTTGAAGGGCCAAGAGTGAGGTAAGTTTGCATTTTTCAAAGCCATAGAGAAAGATGTTGTAGTCATTGAGAAGAAAAATGAGAGCTTGGATGAGAATTTTAGCTATGTGGCTGCATAGGAAAGGCCAGGTCTTTGAAATATTATGCAGAAAGATTTGCCAAGATTTAATCATAGCCTTGTTTTGAGGACCTGGGGAGATGGGCGAGTCGAAGCTGATGACCAGGTTATGAGCCTGGATGACAGGCAGGATGGTGATGTCCAAGATGATTCTGCTTTCTGGTCAGAAAAGGATGTCCCTATGTCCCTACGTGGGTATCCTTTCTCCACCATGGGGGTGGGCGGGCAGGGGAAGGTAGTCCAGACATGATCAAAAATACATGTGAAGAAAAAAAGTTCAGTAGTAATTCCCAAAAAGGCACAAGGACGCCACCTTTGTGTCTTGATTTCAGAGACCTCCTCAAACAAAACAGGAATAATCTAACAAACCCTCGTGTCTAAACGGCCAAACACAAGAGTTCTGTGCCTTGAAGGACAAAACTGACGTTTTTGCTGTGCTGCATGAGTAGAAAGGGTTAAACATCTTGCAAAATAAATAATCCACAGAAGATGTGGGGAGATGTTTGGGTTTTTGCATATTGTGACAAGATGGCCGATGTAGTATGATGAGTCCTTCACTTTTCTTGGTGGAGGGCTAAGATGCCACCCCTTGCCCCTGCTCTTAGAGCACCGAGGGCCCCACTAGTGGCCTGGGAAGGTGGTAAAAGGGAGGAAGCAGGGGAGGGGTCTGGGTTTGCTCCTCACTCTGAGTCCCAGCCTCTTTCAACCCCAGCGGGTCTTTACCTTCTTCCCCCTTGGGGAGGGTCCTTCAGTCCTTAGACATTGGGGGAGAGAGTCACCCTGCCCCAGCAGGGTAGGGAATCCCTTACTCTGGTTTTTCGATCTTCCAAGTCTCACAGCACACCTCCAAGCTCCAGTCCTCTCTCCTTCCTCCCTCTCCCCTGACTCCCTGAAGCAGGGGCTTTTATTAGGTTGCTAACAGGGCCTTAATTGACTACAGGTGCTCCAATTAACCTGTAGCAACCCTCCCTAGTCTTCAGGGAGCCACACCTTAAGTAGCCTAGGGCTTGTATACTTCCCCTCTACCACTCTCTCTCACTGCTTCCTGGCCCTCCTGTATCACAATATTTACATATGTATGAGTAGGGTGGACAAAATGTAATCAACAGTCCCTGTCTGTGCTGTATTCTGATCATTCAGAAGTCAAATGAATTGTAAACATGGGATATCTCAGTATTCATCTCTCTTTGAAATGTACTGTGGAGGAACAAGCAAGTGGCCTTATGTTAATTCGTGTAGCTAAGTCCTGGTGATGGACCTCCTTCAAAGTCATCCTAATTACCTTTTGTTCCCTGACGAATTTCAACTTGTTAAAAGACATGAAATTGTATAAAAGATCATTGGGTCCTGATTCTGTCATCTCAGATCTGCTTAAGCTTCTTTAGGGGAAGTTTGAGTAGCAAGGTTGAGGTCCCAGTTGTGCTGGTATGCCCTGAATGTGATATTTGGATATTGGACTATGAACTATTTCTGAAAGAACTCTTTGTAACTACGAAGCTCTGAATCTATGCTATGAATCTGCACCTCAATGAATTGAACTCATGTCTGTATGTATACCGATCTTATAACCATACTCCCTCTCTCTTGTTTTTTAATAAATGTTAGTTTAATTAATAAGAATTGTCTGTATCATGTATTTGGGCAAGATCTGAAACATGCATTAACCTGGGAGATAATGTGTCCAGTCCTTTGGGATTGATAGAACCTTTTCTTTTATATGATGAAATAAGATTTACAGAAATTTTCATCATATTTGATGTGGGTATCAGGATGGAGGCCTGAGGCTGGATCACTTTAAGAGAACTGTTGTTTGGACTTCTGAGTAACCAGTAAGGTAATAAAGAAGCTGTTTTATACTGGTTTGGTGAATCTAAGTGTTGGAATATCCACCAGCTTTATGGGGATTGTCTGCCCCATTCTTTGCAGTTCACCCTAATTGACTGACCACAGCTGGCTCCCCGGTCTCAATTGCTCTTTCCAAAATAGATGCTGTAAGATCCTTGATTCTAAAAGAGTGTTTCCAGCAGGGTCTTCCCAAAAAGCCAATGACAAAAACCAAGTTGAGCTTCTAAAAATTAAAAGTTGCAGCCTTGGCTTTGAGCCTCATGGGCAATGACTTGCTTCTCTGGAGCCATTCTAGCCCAGATGAGTGAGCTATCAAGATGTCAGCACCAAAAGGCAAGAAAATGATGTTATTTCTTCCTTCAGAGTCGATGCCTCTGTTCTGTGTCAGCCAACTTTAGTATTTAGTAGGCATCTTCATTCAGTTACTGGAAAAGCTGATGTCCAGGAGAAACAGCTGATCATGGCCTCCAGATTTTTCAGATGCAAACCATATGGAGAAGGATTGGGCAGAGCTGAGGCAGATAAAGATTAAAAAGTCCCTGCTGTTCCAGGTGTTCTATATCTGTACATATGTTTAATAAAATGCCAATAGATAAGGCAAGAATAGCATAGTTCTTGGGGTTTGTAGGACCAATGAAATTTATGCACTCCAAATGGCTTCCTGTGTGAAGCCATTTACATCAACTCTTAACACCTCTCAGATCCAGAGCCCAGCTGGAGGGGATTACACATAACCCTACAAAACTAGGAACTCTGATTAATTCCACTGGGAATCTACTCATTTCAGAGGAGAAAGGAGCTGGTATTCCAGATGTGGAAGGGGCAGAAATACTTCTCTCAAACCCCAGGCCAATAATCCATTCCATGTGACTGGAGACCTGACAGATTCTAGGGAAACATCCTTGCTGGGAGAGACACCAGGCACTTGTCACCCAATGGAGGACAACTATCACGGATAAACAGATTCTGGAAATGCTCTAGGATATTCTGTAGATTTTGAGTCCTTACTAGAAACCTGTTGTCACAGAGTCACGAGGCCAATGTTCTGGAACTGCTCCAAATGCAGCCAGTCAGAGGAGGCATGCTCTACCAGAGCCCTAACTGAGTTTTGCCAGGGCAAGAGGCCTATGTGGCTTTGGCCTTCCTGTGTCTGACTTCAGCATCCCCATTCACCATGTGCTTCCCACAGTTAGTCCACCTGAGCAGGGCTCCTGGGGAAGCCAAAGGACTCTGCACCCCAGTTCCACAGTCAATGTGACTCTGAGACAGCCAGTAAAACAGGTTTATTAGTCGACAGGTACACAGTGTAGAACAGAACTTGTTAGTACAGAAATTAGCAACTTTCAGCCACGCCCATCTGGGGGGGAAGACCCTGGGCCGGATGCCCTGGACTCCCCGCTTCAAGTCCCAAACAGGAGACTGCCTTGGACCCTGCTGCCTGGCCTCCTACTCTCCCATAGCTCCTCCCCCAGGCTTTGTCCTGCTACCCAGGCAAAATGTCACCTGGTCACATCTCCTTCCTGGTTCTCAAGTTACAAAGGGCATCAGCCACAGCTTACATGCTGGCAGCTGGGCAGCCTCACCTGGCCCCAAAAGCCTCAGCAAAAGTCACACACCCAATTCCGACCACATAGGCATTGGTTCAGTACACAGGGAAACTGAGGTACACACAGTATTAGTACATGACAGACTCCTATGCAGCATAACAAGGGGAAAAAATCCCACTTTGTCACACCTGTCTTTCAGGATTTCAGAAATTCAGCCCAGGACCAAGTGTGTAAATTGCCTGATCAAAATTGGCCCCACTGAGAGAGTTCCTTTGAGGCACAAGTATTGTTCATTGTGCCTTAGAGTGTGGGGGCAACAGAGCAATCTTAAAAGGCCATAAAAACCAAGACAGACATGCTGTCCTCACACTCTGGTATGCAGGCTGGGATCAAGGCGTAAGCATGATGGGAACATACTCTGGGTCCCTGGAGTGCCTTGATGATGACTCATATGCTTTGGGGGCAGACGGAACCATCATGATCATCTAATCTGACTTCTTGCAGATTGCAAGCCGCGAAAATCTCACCCACCCGCTCATGTAATAAACTGAAAACCTCTGTCTGAGGTTTAGTGAAGTACTCAAATCTTTATTTAATGACTTTGTCACAGAGAATGCATCATTTACTGTAGTTCATAGGTTCCCCTTGGGGCATGTGAGTCATCTCTGGGGGTAAGTAGGAGAAATTGTGTAATGGTGGATTTTATTTATTAATTGCATTTTCATAATAGGCTACTCAGATGAAGCTTTAAAACTCTGTGGGAATTTGTTGTATAAAATACAATAGTTTAATTTATCTCAGAATGTACCAGTGAGAACACAGATACAGAGATGTTGACATAGCGTGATTGGAGGTGAAGTCCATGTACAGCATGGGTTCAGTTGCCCCGCAACTGGCCAGTCTCTAACTCTGTAACTGAGCTCCGAATTTAGGATTGTTTTTTCCCCAGCTGCATACATTTCCCTATATATCTGTATCTAACAGTGAAGTATGAAGAGATGGCTAAAGACAAGACAGGTAGTGCTAAGAAGGAACACACAAAGTATCAGTGATGAGAAGGGCAGGGGTATGCGGGCAGCTGGTAAATCTGGAAGCAGTATGCAATAAGAGAAGTTGGGAACCTCTGCTCTAGTTTAAACCAGCAAGCGTTCCAAGCCCCACTCTGCAGTGGAAGGCAAAAATCCCTCAGGGTATGTACCAATCTGACTTATGGAAAATTTCTTTGCAGGTGCAGTGTTTAGCCCACTGGGCCATCGTCAGTCCTTTGCATTGTTTTTCTGGGACGATGGATAAACATCCTCCCCATAAAAAGACAAAAAACGGAGGCATGTAGTAGGAAGAGAGCCTGAGACACCATAAGCCCTTGCATCAGAGGCCTGGTATGGGGCATGAGGCCTGGCCTAAAGTAGTAGTCAAAACTTTACTGATATAAAGCAAAGACAAGCTGTGAGCAAGAGGCAGGACCTGCTCACAGAATCTGGCAAGAACAGGGCTGAAATACACATTACTAGGAAGTGTTAGGCACAGAGTGCTCACACAAACACATCGCGATATCAAGTGGTACCAGAACATCCCAAGATCAAGGATGGTACAAAAACATTCCCCAAGGATAACAGGAACATACTGACCCCTCCTCAAAGATAAGGTCAGGATGACAGTACATAATAGAGATGTTTTGATCGAACCAACATGTACAAGGTGATGGGTGATAACTAGCCACATCAGCGGGCAGTAACTAACTCTGTCAGAGGGGCAGTACGTAACTTGTTTGTATCGGGGTATAAAGATGTATCTCAGAGGGAGTGTCTTTGTCTAGCCTAGGGAGGAACGGAAAGTCCCACTGTTCACTGAGCTGGTCCATTGTTACGGACATACATATATTAGTGATCCAGTAGAATCTGTGGGATACTAGTACTGTGCTTTGTCAACATAAACCTGGCCTGGTGCCTTCGTACCTTGGCGGATCTTGTGGTCATAGGGCGGTTTGCTCAAGGTCTGCTGTGCCGGCCGTCTGCGCAGAGCTGGGGCAGCAGGGAGAACACAAAGAGAACACACACATACAGCTGAACATCTAACCACACCTGTTTCAGCACTTTACTCCGCTGATGGTTAGAAACTTTCATCTAGTTTTAATCCTAAACTTGTTGCTGGCCAGTTTATATTCATTTGTTCTTGTGCCAGCACTGGCTCTTAACTTAAATAATTTCTCTTTTCCTGGTGTTTATCCCTGTGATGTATTTCTAGAAAGCAATAATATTTCTCCTCAACCTTCGTTCTGTTAGGCTAAACAAGCCAAGCTCCTTAAGTCTCCTCTCACAAGGTAGGTTCTTCATTCCTCTGACCATCCTAGTAGCCCTTCTGTGCACCTGTTTCCGTTTGAGTTCATCTTTCTTAAACATGGGAGATCAGAATTGCATGCAGTATTCTAGATGAGGTCTCACCAGTGCATTGTATAATGATAATGACACTTCTCTAACTCTATTGGAAATACCTTGTCTGATGCATACTAGGTTTGCATTAGCCTTTTTCACAGCCACATCACCTTGGCAGCTCATAGTCTCCGCTGCCACTTTCAACTGATAGGTACCCAGCTTAAAGCAAAAATGTTTCTTGTTAGTCCCTAAGCACTATTAAATTTCATCCCATTTCTATTGCTCCTGTTTTCAAGGTTTTTCCACATCTTCTTTTATCATATTCTAGTCTTCCTCCTTATTGGCAATACCTCCCAGCTTTGTCATCTGCAAGTTTTATTAGCACACTTCCACTTTTTGTGCTAAGCTCCTAATTAAAATGTTAAATAAGATTAGTCTCAAGACTGATCCTTGAGGGAACTCCATTAGTAATCTCCCTCTTTATCCTCACACACAACTATTTCAGATTTGATGACAATATATACCTCCAGATCTGTGGCACCACTATGGGCACCCACATGGCCCCACAATATACCAACATTTTTATGGTTGACCTGGAACA
>NC_133779.1:7029364-7073675 GCF_003597395.2 Chelonoidis abingdonii | reverse complement strand
CTCAACTGCTAGAGGAGGCCTCTCCTCCAACTTGAACTAACCCGTTATCTCTAGCCTGCTCTTGTTGCATAATATTTAGTATAATACACATACACGTCTATAAGGTGCCATGGGACTCTTTGCTGCTTTTACATATCCAGACTAACATGGCTACCCCTCTGATATTTCACTCCAGTTTAACAGTTCACTTTTCTGACCTAAACATGAGTTTATTGAAAATAGATTTTTGTCAAATTCTCTTGTGAGATTACAAGTTTGATTGATAATGGTAACAGTATTGATGTAATAGACATCTGTAAGGCATTTGTGTTGGTAACACATAACATTTTGATGAAAAAACAGAACAATTCAAAATCAGCACGGCACACATTACATGGATTAATATCTGGCTAACTCAGAATTCTCAAAATATAATTATAAACAGGTAATCATCATCTTGGCCCTATTTTGGGGGGCCTGAGACTTCCCAAGCAGCAGCCAATGCAGCTGGCCCAGGGACTGCCTGAGCTGCTCAGGTGGCCCCCGGGCTAGGCACACCGGCCTCTGCAGAGGTCATGGACAGTGACTTCTGTGACCTCCGTGACAAACTGGCAGCCTTACTGATAAAAGTTTACAGTGACACAAGTGTGGGGGAGTGGTAAAACTGAGAAGGACAGGTTGCTGAAACAGAGTGATTTGGATCACTTGATAAGCTGGGTGCAAGCAAATACGTTTATTGATAGAGCTAAATGCAAGGCGGCAAATCAAGGAACCAAGAATGTAGGTCACACTTACAATATGGGGGTCTATACTTTGGAAAGCAGTGACTCTGAAAAAGACTTGAGGGTCATGGTGGATAATCCGAAAAAGAAATTGTGTTCATTTTCCTCAGCCACTGTATAACTACTGTAGGCCCAGTGAAAGAGGTGTCTCCATATTATTCAAGAAATATTACAAGAAACTTCCTCCAATTTTCATACTACAGCTTCTGTTTTTCAGATCAAGCACTACCTTTGGGCCTACTTGCCTTGTAATGTATCTATAAAGGATTTATTAGTTCTAGTGGCTGCTTGCAGACAGCAAAGGTGTAGCATTTACCCTCATTTTGGAATACCTCATACAGGCTTATTTGGATGAGTTAGACTAACTGCTGTACAGCAGTTAACATCTCATTCCTGTAGTCTTCAGCCAGGAACAAGTCCCCTTTCCCCAGTGAAGACTGCTCACTATAGTAGCAGAAGTGAGCTGTTGCATGGTATTTTCCTTCAGATGAATGTATGCAAAGGTTGTTTCCACTGTTCTTCAGATGGTCATATCCATATAGTCATCAGCCTGTCTTGATGAAGTTCCTCTGGCTGCTGGGCTCATGCACAGAGTTCCTCCTCTCAGAGCCATTGACTAACTGAAAATGTCCTGCTCCCAGCGCTGGGCACACCACCTCATCAGGATGCTCTGAAGATTCTCGCTTGAGGTATTCTAGACAAATCTACTCAATCCAAATAGAGTCCTTAGCTCCATCCCAATCTGAAAAGGTTTGTTCTTTTTCTTCAGACTGGCAGGATGTGGTATGATGGCTGGAGATGGATATTCAAAGATTGGTATCATTTTGTTGCTTACCTGAGAATTTCCTTTTTACTTATTTGTAAAGATCTTTCTTTGTAATCTGTTCCCATGATGATCAGGTTTTTCTGTATTTAAAAACAGACCATTACAATCATTATTGCTATGGTAGCCCAATGTCAACATTTATTTTTTTGGTGTCTCTTCTTACCACAAACCTTGCCTAACCTGCAGCTGACAAAGTGCCCCGAAGGCCGCCAGAGGAGGTGAATTCCCTGAGCAAGAGCCATTGACTGAAAATGTCCTGCTACCAGCACTAGATTTTTATCCTAGGAGCCAATGCTCAAATGCCCAGCTTATCTTAGTTGCTCTAATGGAACATGGGTGGATGGAACATGTTTCTTGAGTAACTGGGTCCCAAACCATTGAGGTCTCACAGATGCTTTTCTCTGCCAGCTGGAAGAGGAGCAGGTGACAGCTAAAATACAAACTAGCCTAAAAGGAAAAATGGCTAATTCCTAGAAGATGCATCTGAGTTGTTCTCTGGGAAATTAACAAAAGAAGCAGGAATGTCTGAAATCACTTATTTACTTTGAAAATCTGGAGAGCCATTCTGGCCTCTTCACTTCAGCAAACTCCATCACTTCCCTTTATATTTCCAAGGCATTTCCTCTGAAGCAGTGAAAAGGCACTGTCCACAATCGGCTGAATTGCATAATATGGCACTTGCAGACAATCCACTATTGTTTGAAGTATTAAGTGTTACTGACTAGAGGGGAAACTATCATTCCTATATTTTGTATTTGTTACTGTCAGGCTGAATTCTGGAATGCTGTATGTTTGGGTTTTTTTCAGCTGGTTGGACAGTCGCTAGTAGTTGGATTAACATGTTTGTTGCTGAGATATACATAAATACCCAAATTCTGTTTCATGGGTGAAAAAATAAAAGATGGTCGTATGGTTAAGGCACAGGTCTTAAAGCAGGGAGATTGGTATGCTATTCCCTTCTCTGTTACAGATTCATGATATGATCTTGAGCAAGATATTACGCCTCTGTGCCTTTAGTTTTTTCTCATCTTTAAAACCATGATATGTTACCTAACTAATTTTCCTAGGGACTTCAATAATGTTTGTAAAGTGCTCTAAGGGCAGATCAGGCAAAGCATATGCAGAGGTTGTGCCCAGCTGGCTTGAGTAGAACTTAAATGTGCTTTGAAAGTGTGCAATGGCTACATGTTTTTGTTCTGTTTTGTTTGTCATCTCACCCCTCTGCCTTCCTTTTCCAGACTAACTGTCTACAGTACCTGGATGCTCGGAACACTCCTCTGCTGGATCACTCGGCGCCATTTGTTGCTCGGGCTCTGCGCATCAGCAGCACCCTGGTAGTGTTACACTTGGAGAACGCCGGCCTTTCTGGGCGCCCGCTCATGCTACTAGGTGAATAACCTGGAGAATCTTGTTCACAGGGCATGATCTGTTTCCTGGAGTAATCACATGTGGTTGTCTCTTCTTTGCATCCAAACACCATTTATTTACCTGGATAACTTCTTTGTTTTTAATGCCTTGAAAAGAGAGGACAAACTATTCTACTTCAAGTGATTGTCCAAACTTGTTCCACTGTTGGTGCACATGTTCCCCATGCATGTGAGAACGAATTATTTTGGTCAACAGTGTCCGCTGGCTGTGCAGTCACACATCCCACCCAAGAGTAAAAAGGGCAGAGTAGCCCTAACTTTCCCTCAGTTACTTTTTACCACCCATAGCAGTGAGATGAAACCCCTGCTGTGTCTGCTTATTTGACGCATACTGTGATTTTACCTAGCCTTCTATAGAATATTTAGATAGTGTAGTTAGTACAGGACCTCCACGTCAGCCTTCTGTGAAATTCATTCAGCTCCACGCACAGGGCCACTTAGACAGGCAGAAGTGTGAGGTCTCAATGCATGGATGAGACAGTGGTGTAGGAAGGAGGGTTTTAGATTTATTGGGAACCTTTGAGGGGAAGGAGACGCCCATACAGGGTCCACCTAAACTAAAATAGAACCAGATTGCTGGCATGTAAAATTAAAATACAGCTGTACTTCAAGTAGCCTGCTTCATTGACTCTCGGGCTAGATCACCCTCTTCAAAGAGACATTAAGCTTTCTCAGATAAGCCAGTTGGTACAGCCACAGGTACTTGAAAGGCAGGGGGAAAGATAAGAACATCAACTCCAAGGGCAGAGCAACCATTCCCTGCTGTAATATTTTCACTGTTCCCTGACAAGTCTGTGACTCCATCTGTGTCTTCCTTCACTGATGGCTTTAAGGTATTCCAGGACCTAATGAGATGTGTGTTGGAAGCCTGAGACATAGCTCTGGAAGTGGTTCAAGAGAAGCATCACAAACTCTTGGACATTCTACGTCCTCCTAAACCAAGAAGGCTTGCCATCCACATTAATAAAGGCCTACTAAAGGCTGAAAAAGCTGTCTGGCATCCACCTACATCCATCCAGGTCACGTGATAAAGAGTAGATGGGAGGTACCAAGTCCCTGCTAAGGAATGCAAATATATATATTTTTTATTCACATTGAGCATCAGTTGCTTATATGGTGACAGCAGTTCAGTACTTCGGCCACAAGATGTATTTGTAGGCTAACCTCCCGTTAAGGCTGGCCTTCCTATCAGGCCCACCTCTCAAAATATGACTGTCTAAACTGGGACAGAGTCTCAGTGTATAGACAAATGGCCAAAGGAGCAGCAGGAGAAGTCATCATCTTTCATGGCAAAGAGACCTCTGATTGCCCACACTTGCTATAAGCTGTGCTGATGCATCTGATACAGTGCTCATAATGACCATAGTTTGTAGATGGAAATCAGCATTAGGAAGGTGAAGAGCTATCAATCCATTCAGCCCACAGGAAATACCTCTGATTCCTGGCAGGAGCATCCTACTGCCAATACGGAGTCCTGCCCTTTGTCTGTTTTACAGCATCAAGGATTTTCACCAATAGGTAATAGCTGTTCTCAACCAACTTCTTCATCATCAGACATGGAAAGCCTACTGAGGACTGTTGCGCCAGCTAGTGACTATGGTGATGCACAAGGCAATGTGTAGTGAAGTTCCCAGATGTGGCTCAGTCTTACAAATCTATGAATCTTTGGGGTTGCCCTGTAGGCAGTGCCAGGTCAAGTCACAACATGCACCCCTTTTGAGTGTTGATGGAGAATTTGAGAACGCAATGTGCCGAAGAGTTTTTGTCCATCTTGGTGAAATGGTCAAAGAGTATGCAACGCTGCTTTTGAATATAATCATGGATTGAAGGGAGGCTAGATCTCTGTGAGGTTAAGATATTTTGCACTAAGTCAAACCACATTATGTTCAGGATTTGGCATTGACAGCATGTATGGAATGCCTGCAGCTGCTCCAAGTCTGCCTATATTAGGGGTCCAGGTGTCTGACATCTGTGGCAATACAGGTAATACACAGGTTTGCTAGATCTTGAGCTTTTTGTGTCAACGCAATCAAGTTCTTGCATCCACAAGTGAGACATAGACTTTATGTGGAAGACAGCAGGACCTGGTAATTGAAGAATGTCCAGTTTGCTGTGACTGCTTGAACTCAGCACACTCTACAGTACTCACTGCACTGGGGAGTTCTGGTGGCCCAGTTCTGAATTTGTGGACCATGATCTTCTGCCATGAGACATTCAATCCCGTATTGTGGATGGTGTCTTGGAGATGTTGGTGGATGGGACTGAAATTCTCTGACTTCTCAACAAACAAGAGAATGTTGTTAGTGTAGTCTTGGTCAGCAAACCTTTCGTGATCATCCTTGATTCTGACATGTGGAGTGGCAAGTACTAATATTCAGTCAGCAGCTCAACAGAATAATGCTGGGGTGAGAATTCATTGTTGCTGTGCACCTGGGGTTGTGTAGAAATGCAACCAAAGCCATGAACCAATGTGCACTCTTGCTCCACTATTGTTCTGAAGATCATACACCAGGTTTAGCAGAACATCTAGAATTGAAACCTCTCTCAGTGCAAGCCAAAGTGCTGACCTGTTGACCAAATCAAAATCTAATGTGATGATGATATATGCCACATGAAATGAGTGGTTAAATTTTCAGTACAGCTCATCTAGAAGCCAAAGGGTAAGAACAGTGTCCATTGTCAACTAGTTAAACATGATTGCTGTAAACAGTGATCTCTGGTAAGAAGTGGCTGCCTTCTACCAAGAAGAACGTAAGCAGAGACCTTTCCAGGGACTGATGATAATGAGATTGGACGACAGTTGCCTCGCTCAAGGAGAGATCTTGTGCCCTCGTATGCTCTGATGCCGTCTTTCAGTTCTATAGGTACTTTGCCTGATGCCCACACTTGAGAAGAATTGATGTAGGCCGATGCTTACTGGTTCCAAGGCACCTTTCAGCAACTGGGTCAGAATACCTTCCGGCCCAGCAGCATGTCCATTCTGTAACTTTTGTTTGGTCTTTCACATGTCCACGAGTGATGGAGGATCAGTGTTGTTGCTGGGTCTGCAGCTGTACAGTTTGTCAGGTCACGTAGCTTTGGACAGTCATCAGCAGGTGCACAGTTCAGCACGCTTTTCATAATGTTTTCCATCTGTCCAGGACCTCATCCATTGTTGAGCAGGGAGAGCCATCTAGTTTCATAATGGGGGATGTTAAAAGCCACAAATGTCTGAAGCCAGTTATTCAATGGTGGCATATGATGTAGCATTATGTATACACTCAGGGCAATCTCGGCATCATCTAAGAGGATACTGAGGTTACATATGTTATCCTCAATGGGCTGTGTATATTTCATGGCATCAAGAGGCTCCTCAGATAGACAGTGGACATTGTACTGTTGGTGGATGTCTGGCTTGCGAGGAGGTGGAAGTTGCAGAGAGAGCCTGAGTGACAACTAATCTGTGGTCTTAAGTTTGCTAGTGTTTCTGTGTTGCCAAAGACCTCGTGAGATTTCACTATTGAGCGATATATGACCGTGATGTGATCAGTTTCTTTCATGACATCCATTATTTGAAATCCAGGTCCAGTGATGTTTGTTAAGGTACCTAAACCAGGAGCCCATAACAGACAATCTCTCAGACACACAGTGTCAGAAGTCAAGTGATGTATTCGTTTGGTGAACCCAAACCAAAGGGACCTATTATAGTTTCATATCTACTTCAGTCACCACCTGTCATGGCATTAAAATCTCCAAGCACAAGCACTGGATTTTTGCTACTGATTGGTGATAGAATGCATCCTGTTGCCCAGGTGATGCATTAGCTGACGTCGTGGCCTATGCACCAACAGAAAAGTATTCATAATGATACTGGAGCTGAGCATAGAGTAAGCATGGAAAGTTGGGGTTCTTTTTTATTAAATTGTGTGCTAGATGTTTGTCCAATAAACAGTACTACACCTTGAGTTTGGTGTGCACCACCAAATATGTGTGTGGGGAGGGGAGGGCATGTTGTTTTTCTGTGGTGCCAGCACTTAGTCTTGTAGTGGCTGAGTTCTTTGACAAGAGCTTGTACCCTGTGTCATTAAGTGTTAACACATTCCATGTGGTGACACAGAACGTGCCTCTGAAGGCTGGTTTGGTCATTGTGGCTGTGCATTCACAAATGGGGTTTGGGTTGCTTCTGTCCTATGCATGCAGAACATGCGCCTCCTCCTGGAGTCCGTAATAGTGGAGGTTTTAACCCTGGTGCTGTTGTCGAGGTCTGTTGTGGGTGGTTGCTTTTTTCCCTTCCTTGCTCTGCTCTGCCTCCTTGGGATTGGGGAGATATAGAGGAGTTTTTTATTTTAGGGGACACCAGTTTCCCTTCCCAGGCACTTCTCTGTCAAATGCCATTGGTTTCTGTGGAGGTGGATGACCATTATGAAGATCTAGCTCCCCTTCTGTCCTGTACGGCCCATGCATCCACAGCTGTAGCTCATCCACCTTCATCACCATTGGAACTTGGCCCTTGTCAGCTGAGTTGCCGTTGGCCTTCGCTCATTACCCTTAGCAGAGGCCCTTATCGCATACTATCAACTGGGGCCAGTCAGACTTGAAGCTTGTGTGGGCAGGGTCTACCACACAGTGAAGGAGAGCAACTAGGCTCACCCAGAATCACCAGTGCATGTCTGAGATTTCTAGGACCCATGACCTCGTGCACTCATGTCACATGCATGCGAGAGGTCATCTGCAGGGGTGATTTGAAATCCAGTGTATATATACCTAGCAGATACCACGTGGACATGCTGATCAAGGTCCCAGAAGAAGTTCTCTCCTTTTTAAACTGGTGGAAAGACCCATTCAGATATACAAGGGTGTGCCTGTCTCTGCACTTCTAAATACCAAGACTCTGACAGACACCCACCCTCAGGAATAGGGGGCTCATCCAGATCCCACAAGGCTCTTCTTGGCTGGAGCTGCCTAGCTCTGATAAAGTGGCCCTTTGACAGTCACTTATTTGTATAAAAGATCCTCAAAAATCTTCATTTTCTGAAAGCCCAGTTCTTTCTTAAAGATGGAAAAACTTGTTTTTTGAAAATGATTTTCAATGATCCCTTAGATAAATAAGGGATCGTCATCAGAGGGCTGCTTCTTTGCTGGAGCTGGACAGTTCGAAAAGGAGAAGAGCCTTTAGGGGGGCCCTGAAGGGCTAGTCTTGGGGGTGGTCTACACGGGGGGAGGGTGTCGATCCAAGATACGCAACTTCAGCTACGTGAATAGCGTAGCTGAAGTCGAAGTATCTTAGATCGATTTACCTCAGGTCCTCATGGAGCAGGATCGATGTCTGTGGCTCCCCCGTCAACTCCGCTACCGCTGATCACGCCTGTGGAGTTCCGGAGTCGACGGGGAGCACGTTTGGGGATCGATATATCGCATCTAGATGAGACGCGGTATATCGATCCCCGATAAATCAATCGCTACCCACCGATAGGGCGGGTAGTCTGGACATACCATTGGAGAGTGTGTTGGTAGATTGGAGCTAGGAGCCCTGGGGGGGTGTGCAGCATCAGCTGTGAAGGAGCCCCTCCCTGAAAGCCCCCTCACTTTCCCTTTCCTAGAGGAGCCTCACTAGCAAAGGGCATGGATGGCAAGAAATGCTGGATCAGGGCTGGCAGTTCCACTCTAGGCTAAATGCAAACCTCAGGGGAGGGTAACTGCTAGTTCTAGTCCTGCTGCTGCTGCTCCCCACAGCCGCCAGCTCCCTTTGCTGCTGTTACCAGGAGTTCCCCTCTTTCCCTGCTACTTCTCCCTGCTCTTGTTCCCCCGGGATGGGCTGACGGGCCTGGAGCAGCTTGCGGAATGTAAGCAGGAGCACTGCTGCTGGAACGGCTTCTGTCTCACAGAGGTCATAGGTAGGGTCCCACTAAATTCACAGTCTATTTTGATCAATTTAATGGCCATAGCATTTTAAAATTAGTCAATTTCACAGTATCACATGTTTTCATCTGGAATTTCAAGGTGTTGTAACTGAAGGGTCCCAACCTAAAAGGGGCTTATGGGGAGGGCTGCAAAGCTGTTGTAGAGGGGTCACAAACTGGGGGAGATATGCAGAACTGGGTCTGTTTCCCTTTCCGCCCAAGAGTGGCTGTGCCGGGGCACGAAGTAGTCCTGTCCCTCCCCAGCCCTGCCAGGACTAGCAGCTGCGGCCCCAGGCATGGTAGAATCCCCCAGCTGGGGTGCCCCCAGTTCTACTCCTCCCCTACAATAGCTAGGTTTCAGGAGGGAGATCTGATTTCATGATTCACAATGTGCTGCAGCTTCTCACAGCCATGACCCCATTTGTCTGCTTCACCAAATGTCCCACTGACTCCATGTCAGTCCCTGAAGCCTCTTCTCAGCTCCCCAACCTGTGGGACTCCCCAGTACTGCTGACTCCTTCATGGGCAGGAGGGCTGGGGTGGGAGGATGAGGCAGAAAGAGGGCAATTCTCTAAGCTGGGGCGGTGATGCAGGGAAGGGATTAATCTGCGGCCAGATCCTGTGGTAGTTGGAGTAAATGTTAGTAAAGGAGCCAGGGCCAATGTAGAGGGAGTGCAAGGCGCTATAACTTGCCGGTTCTGTGACTGTTCGTAAACCAGGGAAACTCGGCCAAAAACTGCAGAGTTCAGGCTGCCCGTCCCTGCCGCATACCCTTCCAGAAAGTGCGTGTGTGGGGGAGGGCGGTAAACTTAAGCCTCTGACCCCCAGGAAATGTGGAGTTAAAGGAATGCCTCCTACCCCAGACCACTACCACACCTGCTCCCCATGGAGATTGCCATAGGCACTGGGCATATAGTTGAACCTTTTCTCTCCCTTAAGAGTCTGCCCTTTTCCATGTGTTCAACACAATTCCAAATCCTTGCTTTTATTTCCATGCTCCCCCACCCCTCCCTGTTCTATATCGATCAGAGAACAGTGCAGCAGGTTGCCAGAGCTTGTCCTGCCACCTAAGAGGGCTTGGAGTTGCAGAGCTCAAAGATTCCTGTTCGCTGGCCTGTGCTATGCAGGATGTCAGACTGCAGGCTCACAATGTCCCTTCTGGCCTTGAAATCCATTAACATTTTTAAAACTTAGCCGCTTTCTCCAATCTCCCTCACCCTCTGCTGGCCCCAAGTCTTAGGGAGGGATACAACACTGAGGATTCCCTTAGGAGAACAAAGAAAGGAGGGCAGAATTAAGGTTAGGTGGGATGTCGTGGGAGCCATTTCCTGGGTTTTAAAGGTTTTAAGTTCAGGCCCTTTCAGTGTTCTGGGTGGGGATAAGGCACCACTGGCAGCTGGTTAGTAGTGAATCACTGCTAGGCTGGAGTTAGGCATCTTTGTGGTCACATCAGACCCCAGATAGAGGCATATTGCAGACAGGTAAGCAAAAGATGGCTTTGCAGTTAATAGGCTATTAGTGTAACTTCCCTGCCATATGCAACCCTTTGAACCATGTTCTTACGTCTGTCAGGGACACTTGAGAGAGATTCTTACCTGGGCTGCACGTTCCAAGGCTAAAGTTAATACTCTAGGTCTAGCATTCTGGTTAACAGGGCAGTTGTGATCTTGGTGTGAAATGCAGAATTTAATGGAAAATTAAGTTTTATCTCCTCTGATCTGCTTTGATATTGCTGCTGACTAGCAAGTCCCCCTAGTGCTGGCAGAAGTGTCATTGTCGATTCAGAGCAAGATTGTAGCCTACCCTTGTTCTGGGGGTAAGGAGCCAGCACACTGTGCCTCATGTTGTGCAAGGCTGCCTGCAATAGCAGCCCTGGTAGTTGAGGAGAGCAAGGACTGCTCAGGACTCATTGCACTGCTAGTGTTGTCCTCTACCAAGGTCCTGGTAGTGGATGAATCACTCTCTCTCAGGATTATGCAGTGCCTCTCCCCATCCCACCAACACACACCCCTGGAGACATTTGGCCTGTATCTCCTGCAGCTTCTACTGAGCTTCCTGTAGCTCCACAGTCATGCCTCCCAAACATAGGTTAGCCCCATGACTTTCTTGTCAATCTAAAGCGTTTAGACCACCATACTTGTGTCCTGCTGATGGTTTTTCTGCCTAGTTCATTTATGATATTGAGACTTTGTCTACAGCTGGCTGACATATTATATGAGTAAGAAATTTGTATAAGAGGTTGATGGCACTACGAATGGCCTGTATGGACATGTGTCTTTCTGCATCATCCAGCTGGAATAAGCCTACGATGCCTGGTCTTAATCCCTTCTGTATGGCACACAATGAGCAAGGATAAACATGCAGACCTAAAGCAATAATGAATGAAACCTAAAGTTATGTCTCCTGTGGTTACCTGCTGTTTCAAGGTGTCTTGTGGGTCTACAGACAGGTGCCCTGCTCTCTGTGGTCTTTTGTTCCGTAGCTGTGTTACATTAGCTGAAGTGTAATTCTCTGTTTTTTGCTTTTTAGCAACGGCTCTGAAAATGAACATGAATCTACGGGAACTGTATCTAGCCGATAATAAACTGAATGGATTGCAGGACTCTGCTCAGCTTGGCAACCTGCTGAAATTTAACTGTTACATACACATACTGGACCTGAGGAACAACCACATCCTAGATTCAGGTGGGAGATCCTCCTTAGTCTTCGTACTTCTTTTCTCTGAGAAATTCTGTCAGAGCGAGAACTACATTTTAAATGTTCTCAGCCGAAAATATAACATCTTATTGGATCCCATGTTGCACTCCAACCCAGGTTGGAAAATTTTCCCTTTCAAAGCAAGCTAAGTCTTCATTCCTTTCTCATTCTGAATATTTTTACTTGTCTTTCTTTTAAAGAGTGACTGTTTCCTCCCTCCCACCCCACAACGTAGTGTCTTAATAAAGACAGTGAATGTCTAGTAAATCCTCAGACTTTAAACAATGAATAAATTAATTTGAACTCTTTAGCGTGTGGTGGAATATGGCAAGTTAGGGCCCCAGTCTCCACTTTCTTTAGGAACACAGGGACAGCTGATGCTGCTCTTATCTCTGAGACGCTACTTCTTGGTAAACCACAAAAACCCCATTCAGGAACTGAGCAGCACCAGCTGGTTGGAAGAAAGAGTCCTACCTTTTAAACTGAAATTCTGTCTCTGGCAGTACCATCTCCTCTTTCTACCAGGCAAGGAGGTAGCTTGAGGCAATTTTGAGCAAGAGGACAGTGGCCTAGGGCTGCTGGAACACCTTGACGGAGAGGCAGTAAGAGGCTGGCTTGCTGGAACTCTTTCTGCATTTTTTTGAGGAACCCTGCCCAATACAACAGCAGGCAGCTCCAGCTGTCAAAGGGAAAGTTATGGTGGGGGCTGAACAATTTCCAAATCCGATCTCAAATTGAGAGTTGAAATGAGTTGTTTTTTTTTGTTTTTTTTTTTAAAAAGCAGTTTAAGCATTTTTAAAGAATGATAGCAGTGTAAGACCATGTCTATACTACCCCTTAAGTCGGCAGAACTTACGTCGCTCAGAGGTGTGAAAAAACACCCCTGAGTGACAAGTTTTGCTGGCATAAGCATTGTGCACATGAGCGCTTCTATCAGTGAGAGATGCTCTCCCGCCAACATAGCTACTGCTGCTCATTTAGGTGGTTTTATGTCGATGAGAGCTCTCTCCCATCTGCATAGAGAAGCTACATGAGCAACCTTACAGCAGCATGGCTGTGCCGCTTTAAGCTTGCTAGTGTAGACATGGCCTATGTCTCTCTAAATGCTTAGAGCAACTTAAGCTGCTTAGACCGAGTTAAGGCACCTTAACTCTCTTGAAGGGTCTGATCATGAGGTGTCACATGCCCACAATTCCTGTTGAAGTTAGTAAGAGCTGTGGCTGCTTGACACTTTTCAGGGTAGGGTCCTTAAGGTACCTCACCTCTCCTAGAGATTTCTCAGTGTCTTTTACTCTTACACTTTTTCCTTTTCAAAAGAAAAAAACATCGGTGAAATTAAAAGCAGAAACAAATGTCAATACAAAGTTCAATGTGTTCAGTTCAGTGTAAAGTCAGCCTTTGTGCAGGCCTGTAGTATGTTTGGTTACTATCTTCCCGGTCAGCTGAGGTGCCTATCATAAGTTTGGACACTCAGTCTATTTTATTATTTCTGAGTTAATGCTGTAGAAGTAACCTTAAAGGTCTGAATTTCCTGCCCTGATTCTTGGCATCCTTAACGACATCTGCTGAGAACTCTTCCCCCAATTGGCCTTATTAATATGCTTCAGTTAGCAAACAATATTTGGTAAAGATGTGTGCCATCAGCAGGTATTCTCCATATTACACATGCATTAAGCCTCTTGCCAAAGGTCATATTGGATATCTGTGTCAGCACTGGGATTAGAATCCAGAGCTCCTGTCATAGATGTACATTTTATCCACTGAACACAGGATCCTTCAGGAAACCTACCTGTTTGTAAAGCTATCTGTGGAATGGGGCTAATAATACCTATAGCCAAGGGAGGCCAGGATCTGGTGGCCTCAGTCAAGAGCTGTTGTATTCAAAAGGTTTCAAATCAAAATATTTCCTATTATGGGATGTACAAGTTCCATCTCCAGTTCTTTGTGAATTGCTGGAGTTCGGAATCCCTGAAGTCTAGAGCTTGTTCTTTGTAGCTTCGATTTAATTAGTTTTAGTTGCATGTCATTACGGAGTTGCTGGGTGTGACCATGGGACTGCACTCCAACTGTTAAGATGAAGGAATTATAGGCTTACATCTTTCTGTAGCTAATGTAAGCATGCAATATATTTTTGCTGAACAGATTTTCCAAAGCGTGGGAGTGGAATAAGACAGACAGCTTCAGGTTTCACAATAGAAAAATAATAGCCTTGTGATATTTTTTTCCCCCCAGACCCATGTATCTGAACACTGCCTTAGGGTATGTCTACACTACAGGATAATTCTGATTTTACAGAAACTAGTTTTTTAAAACAGATTGTGTAAAGTCGAGTGCACGCGGCCACACTAAGCACATTAATTCGGTGGTGTGCGTCCATGTACCGAGGCTAGCGTCGATTTCTGGAGCATTGCATTGTGGGTAGCTATCCCATAGTTCCCGCAGTATCCCCCGCCCATTGGAATTCTGGGCTGAGATCCAATGCATATGGTGCAAAAACAGTGTCGCAGGTGATCTGGGTAAATTCGTCACATCAATCTTCTCTGCGAAAGCAAGCAGACAGTATTAGGCTCCTTTTCCCGATTGCCTGCATGGATGCCATAGATGGCAACCAGGAGCCGTTTAGCTTTTGTCACTGCACTGAGTGTATCTGAATGCTGCTGACAGACGGGTACTGCAAGTGCTAACAGCGCATTCATAGCAGAGACAGTTTCCACCTATTGCGATTGTTCGTATTTTGTGAAATTGCGATGTCCGTTACCAGTCTTTGTACATACTGCTGCCTTGGAAATTTGGCGATGATGTTTACGCATCTTTTGTACCGATCTGCTGCGCGTCATGGGTTGCTCTGCTGGCCTCGTGAGTTGTCAGGGGCGCAAGGAAAAATGTAGAATGACTTCCAGGTCATTTCTTCTTGTTTTGTCTAAATAGTCAGCTCCTGCTAGAATATGGGCAAGTGTTACTAGAGAACCAGAGAGCCAGCGTCTGGTTCGAGAGCCCCAGAGATCCCGCAGAATGATGATTGCATGCATTCTAGGGGGTCCCTTGAACAATCCCACCAGTTGCCCTTCATCCTCACACCTTGCTGGGCTACCGTGGCAGTATCCCCATATTGTTGTGATGAAATAATAAATGAATGCAGGAATTAAGAACACTGACTTTTGTAGGTAGATAAATGAGGCGGAGGCAGCCTCCAGCTTGCTCTGATAGTAACGACAGACAGATCTTCTTGATGAAGGTGGGTGGGAAGAGAGCTCAGTCCATCCCCTGCTATGATGAGGATGGTTATAGCTGATTGCACGATCTGCTATCCAGGAGACAAAGCTTAAAGAAGAGAATGACAGGAGTCATTTCCATTTTTGCCAAGGCGCCATGGCCAACCTACCGAGGCAAGCCAGGAGCACTCATGGGAATGATAGGACGGTTTTATACCTTTGCGTCTGCATCAGGAAAGGAAGGGAGGGATGCTGCTGATTCAAGCATGCAGCCACGTCTACCAGCAATGCAGTAGACATACGTGACAGTGGGGAAAACAAGGCGGAAATGATTTTTTCCCTTTTCTTTCACGGAGAGCGGGGTAAATTGATGAACATATATCCTGAAACTAGGACAGTTTTTTGCCCTCTAGGCAATGGGACTCAGCAAAATGAATACTTTTTCGAGACTGCGGGGACTCGTGGATAGCTGGAGTCTCAGTCCCCAGCTCCACCCATCCATGAGCGTCATCTCTGAACTTCTTGTGCTTTCCGTACGCTTGTCAGAGCACGAGAAGTCCTGCTATGGCTCTGTCTTATCATAAGCTGGAGAATTTTTTTTCAAATGACTTGCTTTCGTCTTCTGGAACAGGAAGCTCTGATAGAAAGATTTTGGTCTCCGCTAAAGGATAAGATCCAGTATTCCGTACATGGTCAGCTGATCGCGGCGCATGCGGCAAACAGGAATGAAATTCAAAGTTGCGAGGCATTTATTCAGTCTACTGCAGTGATAGTAATTGCTTGTGTAGGCGGTCACAATGATGCACTGTGGATAGCCCGGACCATAGCGCGATTGCGGCCACACTAACCCTAATCTGGCATGGCAATATCGATTTCAGCGCTACTCCCCTCGTCGGAGAGGAGTACAGATATCGGTATTAAGAGTCCTTTATATCGAAATAAAGGGCTTCATTGAGTGGACGGGTGCAGGGTTAATTCAGTTTAACGCTGTTAAATTCGGTATAAACGCGTAGTGTAGACCAGGCCTTAGTGTAGGAACGTCCCAACTTCTACACATGTACATTTGAACACACAGTTGTGAATCTTATCAGTATTTCTGGAGAAAAACAAACGTTTCATAGTTAGACAGGGAAGCCAGGATACCAGTTTATCAGCAGCAAATCCATCTATCCTCTAAAATTCTTCTGCCAGTGTTTGTCCACATGGATTCTGCTCTTGGTGCACAGTGTCTCCTGTGTGAGATCAGACTGTTTTGGCCAGCAGCATTTACTGGGGCTGTACCTGGGCCCTAGATGTCCTCCTGCGCCCTGCCCTTGCCGTTTGAGAATACGAAGAACAGAGGGGGCCCAACCATCCTTCAGTTCCTTCTTACCACCTGTGACAGCAAGACACAACCCCTGCAGGGTCTCCCCCCTTCTCTGTGCATTGCACTAGTTTAGATTGGAATGGTTGTTAAGTCGTCTTAGCTGTTGACAGCGCACACGCAAATCTTTGTTTTAGTCAGGTTCTAGTTTTTGACTAAATACACATCCTAGTCTCTGCATACAGGGGCTCTAGCAAAGTGGCAGAAACAAAACTTGGGATTTAAAACCTGTCCCTTATGTGAAGCTTCAGTGCCACATAACAATGAGCAGTCTGCCTACTATGTTTCAGAGAAGAACATATTCCTGAGCAGTGTGTACCATATGTCAGTTCTTCTCTAAGCAAACTCAGAAAGGTAGAAAAGCCTGCTTAAAATTGTTCCTGTTGAAGCACTGTAGGTAAACCATCTTGGACACTGAAAGGAAGGACAGAAAGATTTCTGTCTTCCGGTCACCCTCTCTCTGAGCGCCCTGGTAAGCTGAGATTCCACCCTGAGTTCCTGGACTACATCGATGAAGAGGCCCCAGTTGTCTGCCTCCATTCCAGCTCCTATGACCTCTGACTGGACAAGGGAAGAGCATCACCAATGTAGAATAGGGGTATAGGTCACCCTACACAAGACTTATAAGTGACTTCTCTTTAGCTCAACAGCTGAGAGGCAGCAAGTGGCCTGAGAAGGGTTCATCTGGTGCCCCAGTACTGACTGTTAGAGAATGGTGGCAGTACCCTCTAAACCTGTGGGCCATGTGTCTTTTGGCACAGATCCTGCGGTACCTGGTGTTTCTGCACCAGCAACCTCAAAACAGTGTTCTTGGTACCTAATGTGTCATTGAGGATATATATGGTACAGAGTGGTTTGCTGGTGGGCACAGAACAAGCGTTTCCTTTTCTTAAGAAGCTGAGGCTGATAAATAAGCTGTCTGCTACCAAATCATCAGTATGACAGGTCAAGGTGGTATCTCCAGTGCAGATTTTGCCCCCTGCCCAGTCAGGACGATGCCTCCACTGGAAAAGGTGTACTCCTTTTGTTCATCCCCATGGGGCATGTAGGCACTCCTCCTTCCCTTCACACTTTCCTTCCCCTCCTTGGGTAAAACAGGGTGGGTCAGGAAGAGACTCTGGGGAGGGATCTGTAAGGGACATCAAGAAATGACGTAGGGCTCATAGGGAACATCCTTCCTGGGACCTGCCTCCCCTTATCTCCTACCCGAATGCCATACTCATATTATCCTGCTGGATACTCTGGGGTGTGCAGCTGTATTCAAGCAAGTTTTCATCATCGGCCCCCTCTAAGATTAGGTCTAAACCTGTGTGGCCAGGTCAGCTAGTGAAGCTTTGGATCCTGGAAAGGTAGAAGAAAGGTGCCTCCTATTGGTCGTCTCAGGGACTTAGCTTCCAGCCTCCGGAGTGTCCTCTGTCAGCCAGTGTCTCGCTTTGCTGCTGGCCCCCGTGTTCCTCCCGGACCCTGGGCGACCCTTTCACTAGGTGCTGCCCCCTGGCAGTATCCCCACTGTTTCTCCGGGGAACCCCCACCCACTACCCCCACCTCACCTCAGTCGTAGGCAACTGCCAGTACCAGATCGCCCCCGCACACCGAGATAGACTGCAGTATAAGCCACTCATCATAGGCAAGGTTGGGTCTGGACCTGCTGCCTCTACCCAGGACTTGTCTTAGGCCCGCAGCTAGGCCTGCAGCCTGGGGGTTTTCCAGGCTGGAGCTCCCCAGTTCCTCTAGCCTTCCCCGAATCCTTCTGCACTCCCAGTACCCTGCTCAGCTCTCTAGCAGTCAGGCCCTTCTCTCTCTAAAAGCAGAGAGAGACTGTTTGGGCTTCTGGTTTGCAGCCTCTTATAGGGACCAGCTGGGCCGGATTGGGACATGGCCCCAGCTGTTACGCCCTTCCCCAGTCAGCCCAGGCTTTGCTTCACATCCTCAGCCCTCTCCTAGGGCTGGCTTTAACCCTTCCAGGGCTGGAGCGGGTGACCACCCCGCTACAGGAAGTGACTGTGAACATCATATACAAGGGGGAAAACTACTTGTCCCCACTGCAATCTCTTTATTCTCGCCCAACAATCCTTCTATGCTGCTTTCAGTCAGTGCCTTCAGGGCGTTCCAGGACCTTGTCAAGTGCATGGCAGAGACTCTAGATACACCCCTGAAAGTAGTGCAGAGGTCTCTTAGGCTGCAAGATGTCCATGAGTTTTTCATGAATGGCAGGCTTACCATGACTATAAATGAGAGGCTGTTGGAGCTTGCAGAAGACCTATGGAGCATGTCAGCCTGCATCCCAATCACATCCAAGTGAGCTGACAGACGCTGTTCCAAGGGATTTGAGTACTAGGGTTGCTTCTGGTATTGGCAGTCCAAGGGAAGTTGAAACATCAGATCCTAAGAGAGCAGACCTTTTCAGTGCAAAGTATATTCATCTGCCAGCCTCCATCTGCACGTGTTTTATTACCAAGCAGAAGCGAAACAAACTGTCTCAATATGTGGATGGGGTATCCCAGAAATAGCAAGAGGAGATAAAGACCCTTGTGTCTGATAGTCCACACATCCCCTATAGGCTGTGCTGGATGCACACCTTGGCTGCCTTGGTGGCTGTGAGAAGATCTTCCTAGCTTCAATCATCACAAATTCCCAATAGAGGATCTTCCTTTTTAGGTCAATGAGATTTAATTGAAAGATAGGTGGGGCCTTTGATTCCTTCAAGGACTCTAGGACTACTCGGTGCTCCCTGGGCCCCCATATTCCAGGCCCAAGGACCAAGTAAGTGAGACCACAGGCTTTCTTCAGGCAGCATTCCTCTGCCCAACACTGTTACCAACCTCAAAGACCTTGGAGTTTCAGAGAAAGAGGTAGATGTTCTAGTGAGGCAGACATTCTCTGCCTCTTCCTCTGTTAATGCACAATATGTATCTTTCAGTAGGCAGCAGGCTTGGCCTGTTGCTGGTGTCAAGAGCCTGGTAGAACCTCCAGAGGGAGCTCTTCTCTTCCTAGCCCTCCACCTTTCAGCCCATAAGGTCTGTCTAGAATCAATATGTGCACATCACCATCCTATCCAGGGCCTTGCTCTTTTCCCATTATACAACGGTAAGGTTTCTTTAAAGGCCTTATTCATGGTTTTACCTTGCAGTCGAGAAGCCTCTTGCAACCGTCAGTGTAGTATTAGCAGGGATGAGCACTTGACAACCTGTTCTTATACAGTTTATTTCTGGAGACTGCCTTTCTGGTAGCCATTCCATCAGCTCAAAGAGTAGGGGAGAGCTGGACCTTTGTGGTGGGTCCCATTTATGCAGTGTTTCATAAGAACAGGGTCATTCTCAGGCCTCATCTCAACTTCTTGCAGTTGTTTTGAGTTCCATGTGAATCATTTGATTCATCTCCTAGTTTTCTTCCCCAAGCTTGACTCGACTTCTGGGGAGACTAAACTTCACACCCTTGACAGGACAGAACATTCAGAAACCCACCCCAATTGTTGTGGTCTTTGCAGTAACTCATTTCCTCTTCAAAATTATCTGAGTAGGTTTCTGGCTGTATATAAGGACACGTTATGAGTAGGGCTGTAAGAAAATCATGGGCCACAATTTTTGCTGTGGAAACTGCAACAGTCTCAACTTTTTGGCAACACCACTCACTGTAATTTGGCCCGGGTGTCTCTCAATCATGATAGACCAATGACTAGGTCACACTGTAGTGAGAGGCATTGTGAGCTGGGGTGGCGGTGTCAAAGGAGGATGAGGCTGGGGACCCAGGCAGCTCAAGGCTAGCCTCTCTAGAGGGCTCACCCATAGGTGGCGCGGGTATTTAGGGCTAGAGAGGGCTCAACCCTCTGAAATTTGAGCCACCCCAGTGCCAGTATGCAAAGCCTTGGCAGGCAGAGCTTGGTGCTGAGATGCCTGGCTGCCGAGCAGCAGGATGGGCAAGGAGAGTCCCTGGAGCCCAGTTGTGAGGTGAGTCCAGGTGAGGTGACTTTGATGCAGTGGTGGTGAGCCTGTCCCTCCCCAGTGTTTTCAAGCAGAGCTGGGGCTGGTGGCATGAGAGGGGGAGTGAGGGGAGTGAGACAGTGGGAGGAGAAGAAAGGGGAAACGGGGCTGTGGAGGAAGGAGCCAGATATAGGCGCAGCCAGCTGCACTCACTGACATTACCATACAGCTCCCTGTGCTCCCAGTCCCCCACTTAACCGCCTGCCATAGGTGCCTAAACCCATCTACCCCCTTGGTACCACATCCCCCAGCAAATACATCCCACTCACCCCCCAAATAAACCCAAACCCCACAAAACCTCCTCTCCCCACAGGCTCCTCCCCACCATACCAACCCACCTCCCCCAGATAAAGCCATCCCTGTCGCACAGCCCCCCAAATAAACGCTCCCATAAAACATCACCCTGCCAAAACACTTCTCCAACCCTCCTCCCCTTCATGGCCCAATCCCCACCTCCAAACACTCCCCCACCATGGCTCACCTTTTCCTCCATCATGGGCAGGCTCTAGTGAATGGCCCCAGGCAGAGGCTGGAGCTTGTGCCTCCTGCAAGGTGTGAGGCTTGGGGAGAGAGCCCTGCTGGTGTTCCCCACCCTCTCCCCCCAGCCTCTAGGATTCTCTGAGTTGGGGCTTGCTTTAGGGTGCCCATGCTTTTCCCCCACCCCCCGTGAATTGGAGGAATTGTGGCGGGGGGTATCGAGCCCTTGCTGGATGGTAAAAGACATACTGTTAATGAAGAAATTGGTGATTTTGTATCTTTTATAAAGCTATACCAAAAATGTTCTCTACTGTACTTACATTCTGCTCTGTCCGAATATCAGTCACAACCTATTTTAAAAACATACTATTTAAATTAATACATGATAATCAGAATTTGGCTTTTGGATGTCTCCGTTTAAGTAATTTCTCTCTCTCATGAGAGGATAAAGATTTTATTTTTTTTAATAATTCTGTATTGAGAGAAATTTTCATTGTTTCCACCTTGCTCCTTAAAATGAATGAGACATGTCTGCAGGCTGTTGCCTGTAACGTTCTTCTGATCCAGCACAGCATGTGAAGTTCTATTTTGTGGTTTACTGACTGCCACATTCAAAGCCTGTGCAAAAGAAGGGATTAGATAAGACAAGAAGAGTGCTGTTAAAGCCTACAGTATCTGCGTGTTCACATCAGACTGTGCTGGCCTCATGACTATTGAAGTGCTGACATGTGAAATGCTGAAAGCAACCGTATAAATCTGCTCTAACTGATACTGTTTTATAGGCTTGGCGTACATCTGTGAGGGCCTAAAGGAGCAACGGAAAGGGCTGATCACTCTGGTTTTGTGGAATAACCAGCTGACTCACACTGGCATGGCTTATATGGGGATGACACTGGTGAGTAGATTTCAGGGGGAGAAGATGAATAGCTTTTGAGTGATCCTCCTTTAGAGAGTAGTTTGAGATCTAAACTGGGAGCCTATGGAGAGGAGAGGCAGATACAAACGGTCCAGTTTGCTTTTCTTATAGATGTGTGTTCTAGAGCCAGGCATAATTTGTTCTCCAGTAACTCAATCAAGCCATTGACAACGTACTCTTGCAGAGTGGGTGGATGCAATGTTCTCGCGCAACTGCACAAAGTGCATTTCTATTGCATAGAAATGAAGAGAATTAATGCAGCATATTGGAGGGGTCAGGGTAAGCAGTCTGTCAGAGGAAAAGGACATCTGTCAGGCTGGAGAGGCAGCATTTGCAAGGGATCCAGGAATACAAGGAGAATGAAAAACAGGACGTGTTACAGTAAAAGGCAGGATGAGAGAGCACTATTTAGCTGCTATATGTCCCCCGCTATTCACCCCAACCCTATTGGTATGTTCTCCTTAGTAGCAGCAGGCCTAGCTCTTCCTGCTCTGAGCCCCACCTTTTCGCTTTCTCTTTCCTTCCTGCCTGGGTTGTCTTTTCTTATGTTTTCTCTCTGCTAGTAATTTCTCTCATTTTTCCTTCTCCTTTGATTGTCCTTCCTGTCTTTCTGCTTCCTTCTCTCCTACCATCTTCCCTCACTCCTCTGCCACCCTTTTTGACTCTCCTTTCTACCCACTCCTCACAGTGGAGATCCAGTGCCCACCTCTGATGCAGGGAAGGTGAGAACTGCGGCTTTCAGCCTAGGCTGGGTCAGTAGCCATCAGCAGGTAGTTGTGGTGTGGCTAAGTTACCTTGTAGATTTCCCATGGCAGCACAGCCCTAGACAGTACACGCTGGAAGAGCAGGCTCTAGCACTAATGCAGAGGATGTAGGTAGGCGAGGGGGAGTCAGCCCGTGACAGGCTGAAGGAGTGGATTGGTTGCTGAGGCACATGTGCTCTCTACCAAGCCAATGTCAATTTCACCAGCTCAGTAACCAAGGGCTCCTTTGCTCTGTGGGGACTGAAAAATAAAAAACCTGGACAAAACAGTAATGTCTGTAAAACTAGCAGCCCTGGAAATCAGTGGTATTCCGTATGCTCAGGAATACAGGGCCTCCCTAAGAAATTCCCATTTTTGACTTGGAAGGCCTAAGAGAGTCAGTTATTTCGCTGTGGTTGGTAGGTGTTGATGGGGGTGAGGGTCATGACTCTTTTGCACTGACATTTGATTGTAATGTGCCTCTTTCATCTTATTTTTCTGCTTGTATCCACAGCCTCATACGCAGAGTTTGGAAACCCTGAACCTTGGTCACAATTCCATTGGGAATGAAGGTGTTCGTAATCTGAAGAACGGACTCATTGGAAACCGCTCTGTGCTCCGATTAGGCTTGGCTTCTACTAAACTAACGTGCGAGGGTAAAACAGACTTTCTGTATCTTGAGGGGTTGTTATTTTCACGATTAGCAATCATTGAAACCCCCAACACTTCTGTCATTACTGAGAATGCAGTTAACAATGACAATTAATGGAATAATGTCGCTCTTGTGATATCCTAGGATCATAGAAGATTAGGGTTGGACGAGACCTCAGGAGGTCTCGTCCAACCCCTTGCTCAAAGCAGGACCACCCCAACTAAATCATCCCAGCCAGGGCTTTGTCAAGCCACGCCTTAAAAACCTCTAAGGATGAAGATTCCACCACCTTCCTAGTGTTTCCTAATATCTGACGTAGACTTCCCCCATTGCAACTTGAGACCATTGCTTCTTGTTCTGTCATCTGCCACCACTGAGAACAGCCAAACTCCATTGTCTTTGGAACCCCCCTTCAGGTAACTGAAGACTGCTATCAAATCCCTCACTCTTCTCTTCTGCAGACTAAACCCAGTTCCCTCAGCCTCTCCTTGTAAATCATGTGCCCCAGCTCCCTAATAATTTTTGTTTCCCTCCACTGGACTCTTTTTCCAATTTGTTCACATCCTTTCTGTAGTGGGGGGCCCAAAACTGGGCACATTACTCCAGCTGTGGCCTTACCAGTGCCGAATAGAGGGGCATAATCGCTTCCCTGAATCTGCTGGCAATGCTCCTACTAAAGTAGCCCAATATGCCATTAGCCTTCTTGGCCATAAGGGCACACTGCTGACTCGTATCCAGCTTCTTGTCCACTGTAATTCCTGGGTCCTTTTCTGCAGAACTGCCGCCTAGCCAGTTGGTCCCCAGCCGGTAGCAGTGCATGGGATTCTTCCTTCCTAAATTCAGGACTCTGCACTTGTCCTTGTTGAACCTCATCAGATTTCTTTTGTGATCCATTGTAACCCCCAAATCCTTCTGAGCTGTACAGACACCAAGCCGGTTATTCCCCATTTTGTAGTTGTGCATCTGATGTTTTCCTTCCTAAATATAATACTTTATGAGAACATTAAAATGGCCATACTGTGAGACCAGTGGTCCATCTAGCCCAAGGGTTCTCAAACTTTTGTACTTGTGACCCCTTTCACATACCAAGCCTCTGAGTGTGATCCCCTCCTTATACATTAAAAACACTCTTTTTATGTATTTAACACTATTATAAATGCTGGTGGCAAAGCAGGCTTTGGGGTGGAGGCTGAGAGCTCGCGACCCCTCATGTAATAACCATGGGACCCCCTGTTTGAGAACCCCTGAATTCTAGCCCAGTATCCTCTCTCTGATAGTGGCCAGGGCCAGATGCTTCAGGGGGCATGAACAGAACATGGCAAATTCAAGTGGTCCATCCCTTGTCATCCAGTATCAGCTTCGGGCTGTTAGAGGTTGAGGGACACCTGGAGCATGGGACTGCTTCCCTGACCATCTCTGCTAATAGCCATTGATGGACCTGTCCTCCGTGAACTTACCTACTTCTTTTTTGAACACAGTTATAGTTTTGGCCTTCACAACATCCCCAGACAATGAGTTCTCATGCTGACTCTGAGTCGTGGGAAGAAATACTTCCTTATGTTTGTTTTAAACCTGCTGCCTATTAATTTCATTGGGTGACCCTTAATTTAAATGACACTTCCCTATTAACTTTCTCCACACTAGTCATGATTTTATAAACCTCTGCCATATCCCCCCTTCATCATCTCTTTTGTAAACTGAACAGTCCCAGTCTTTTTAATCTCTCCTCATACAAAAGTTGTTCCATGCCCCTCGTCGATTTTTGTTGCCCTTCTCTGCACCTTTTTCAGTTTTGAAATATCTTTATTGAGATAGCGTGACTGGAACTATGTATGCAGTATTCAAGGTGTGGGTGTATCAGGTACTGGCATGATATTTTGTTTTACTATCTATCCCTTTCCTCATGGTTCCCTAATACTGTTGGCTTTTGGGGCTTCAACTGCACATTGATCGGATAATTTTCAGAGAACTGTCAACAATGATTCCATGACACTTTTTTTGAATGGTAGCAGCCAATTTAGATCCCACCATTTTGAATATACAATTGGGAATATTTTTTCCATTGTGAATTACTTTGCACTTACCAATATTGAGTTTTATGTGTCCTTTTGTCACCTAGTCTGGTGAGATGCCTTTGTAACTCTTCACAGTCTGCTTTGGACTTAACTATCCTGAGTAATTTTGTGTGTGTGCAGATTTTGCCACCTCACTGTTCACCCCGCTTTGCATTGGTCTTTACAGAATTTCACCTTGTTGATTTCAGACCAGTTCTCCTATTTGTCAAGTTTGTTGAATTCTCATCCTGTCCCGCAAAGTCCTTGAAACCCCTCTCTGCTTGATGTCATCCACAGATTTTATAAGCATCCTCTTCACTCCATTGTCTAAATAATTAATGAGAATTTTGAATAGTACTAGACCCAGGTGTGACGAAGTGGGGATTTTTCCTTATATGCTAGCAATGCCGCTTCCATCTCCTCTTCCTGGCTGATGGTCTGTAGTAGATCCTCTGCAAAGATGTCACTCTTATTTTTTCCCCTTTTTATCTTTACCCAGAGACTTTCAGTTGTTCTGCCTTTTCACCTCCTGTGCAAGTGTATCTATTCTTGATGTATGTATTGTACAAGTTCCCCATTCACCATAAAGTCTTTCGACCAAGCTAGGAGCTGAAGCTTTATGAGTGGAGAAAACCAGAAAAAAACTTTCTTTGGATTGGAGGGGACTTTTTCAGGCATGCTGTGTACCCAAATGCAACGTTTTGTCTTTGCTAGTCACTTTAAAAAAAACCCTTGGTTTCAAGTGCTCAAAAATTTCCTAATTCTTTTGTACTGGTCTGTGAATATTGGAGATTTTTTTGGAAATTTGACCGAAGTCCTTCCGGTCATGTGTAAAGTAGGAGAGTATGGGGGGAAATACAGTATTTCAACTGTAAAAAAAGTGTGTTTTTAGTTGAGAGGATAGAACAAAATTTCCTGAATTCCTTTGACCTTGAAATTTGGCAGGTATATCTTCCTTGAGGTGTAGTGCTTGTTTTGCTAATAACACTAAAGAATATTAATTTGCACATACAATCTGAAGGTCCATTAATTTTAAAATACAGTGTTAACACTGGATGCATTAGACTATCATCTTGAACTAATTGATTGCATAGTGGGATTCCTAGTTTTTAAATTGCTGCAGCCCAGGCAGCAGTTCTTTGAGCCAAACAAATGTGTTGGGAAATCCGAGAAATCTGGCAAAAGGGGCTGCAAGAGCTCCCTGGTAGGGGAAGCACTGTGTTGGCTGAAGGGAATGAGTATGAGCCTGGGACCTAGGAGGTCCTCAGTTCCATTTACCCTCCTTCACCGAATCGCCTTAATTTTCTGGACATTACAACCTTTAGGTGAAGCCTCTCATCGACTTCTTGGAGAATGTCTTGTGCATAGTGCCCCACCAATACATTGTTTTCTCTCTCTGTACCTTAGTCAATCAGATGGGGCTATTAGCACTGCGCTTCAGTGATGCTCTTGGCTAAAATTATGTAACTTGAACTGGTGTCCTCAAATTACCTTAATTAGTCCCTATTGGAGGCCTCAGATTTTTTTGGATTTTTCTTTGGACTCTCTTGCACCCCTTTTAACCTCACTGCTCCCCCCTTCCCTCCTCATTAACAATTATCCTCTTCCATGGAATTTCTGGAGTTGTTTCCTCCTGCAGGATGGCCACGCAGCACTTGAGGATTTCTACAAGAGAGGTGGCGATAGCTTCTTCACACCAAATATTGAGATGGCAAATAAGGGGGGCTGTTAAAACAACTCACAAATAAACCTTTTGATTCCAATAAAACCGATGGTCTGACCACAAGAGATAACTCTTCATATCAACCTCTTGGAGTTCAGAATGGTCAGAAATGGCTGTCTTCATTTCCTTCATCTCATCAAACACAGATCCATCAGTCAGGACAGACAATGTGGCCTGCATGAATCAATTGGCAAGGAGAGGCAAGTTTGTGCCGAAACTATACATTTGTGGAATTGGTGCATAAAGCATCACAGGAGGATCTCAGCAATGTATCTGCCCAGCATACAGAATACCACAGCCAACACACCCTGCAGGTGTTGTCCCAAGAATACACGTGAGAGTTTGATTCTTGGGTTCTACTTGGAAAATTTCAGACTTGAGGGTTTTCCAGAAGTGGATCTTTCTACCACACCCACAAACAAAAAATGCTATTATTTTGTCCAAGGGGGGTGGGTGTGTGTGTGTGTGTGTGTGTGTTTAGGTTGCAATTCACTGGGGGATACCTTCCTGTTGAGTTGGATGGACAGACTGTTGTAGTAGGAAGAGAGCCTGAGACATAAGCCCTTGTATCAAAGGCCTGGTATGAGGCAGGACCTGCTCACAGGATCTGACAAGAACAGAGCTGATATTGCAGAAATGCACATTCCTAAGAAGTGCTAGGCACAGAGTACTTAAGCAAACGCATCTCAATATCAAGTGGTACCAGAACATCCCAATATCAAGGATGGTACAAAAACATTCCCTAAGGATAACAGGAACACACTGACGCCTCCTGAAAGATAAGGTCAGGATAATCGTACGTAACAAAAATGTTTTGATAGAACCAGTATGTATAAGGTAATAACTAGCAACGTCAGGGGGCAGTGACTATGTCAGAGGCAGTACTCACTTGTTTGTATCAGGGTATAAAAATGTATCTCAGAGGGAGTCTCTTTGTCCAGCCAAGGGGGGAATGGATAGGAAAGGCCTGCCATTCACTAAGCTGTGTCCATTGTCACTGGCATACATATCTTAGTATCTTCGTAAAGCCTGCCAGGTGCTATTATCGTGCTTTGTAGACAATAAACCTGGCCTGGCGCCTTCGTACCTTAACGAATCTTGTGATCGTTGGGCAGTTCACTCAAGATCTGCTCTGCTGGCTGTCTGCACAGAGCTGGGGCAGCACGCAGGGAAAACACATGTCCAGCCAAACTTCTAACCATAACTGTTCTATGCCTTCCCTCTGATGCCTCTCATTCTCAAGGTGATAAGATCAAGCAGAACAAGGCCAGAGTCATTCTGATAGCCCTGATATGGTCGAGACAAGTGCTTTCCCTTACTGTTTCATCATGCTCTCTATTCTCTGATAGATCTTCCAACTGTCTCTTAATTCCTCTCTCAGGATGTTGGACCTCTGACACATCACAGTTTGGGCATTCTTTGCCTCAAGTCATGGTACCTGAATGGGTCTTGGGACTAGTGTCCTCTTGATCTGCGAAGGTACAACATGTGCCATTAAATAGTAGAAAAGTTTCCACCAGAACTTACCTCCAGAACTGGACAAGATTTGGCCACTGGTGTGAACTTCACAGTACTGCTTCTGAATCTGCCCCAGTTCCTCTAGTTCTGGAGTACCTGTTACAGCTTAAGCAATTGTCCCTCAATTCCATCAAAGTTCACCTGGCTACCCTAACAGCCTTCGACACTGCTATTGAAGGTTTCTCTTTGTTTGCTCACCGCACAACCACGAGATTTATGAAAGGCTTAGGGAATCTGCTCCCACAGGTAAAGGTTCCTACTTCTGTTTTGGACCTGAATTTGGTTCTCATGAAGCCCCAATATGAACTACTGGCCACCTGCTCCCTATTGAATTGATCAAGGAAAATAGCCTTCCTAGTGGTGATTACCTCAGCCCGCAGAGTCGGAGAGGTTGGGGCTTTAATGGCAGGTCCCCCTTTCACAACATTTCACAAGGATAAGGTGTCCTTATGGCTGCATGCCAGGTTTCTCCCTGAAGTGACTTGTGAATTTCACCTGCTGGTTTTCCTCCCAGAACTGCATGCTTCCAACCAGAAGGCTATTCTCCACACTCTGGATGACAAGTGGACGTTATCCTTCTGTCTGGATAGAACTAAATCATTCTGTAAAAATCCAATAGACTCTTTCTTTTGATTGCAGACACATCTGAGGGTTCCACCATTTCTACCCAGAGACTCTTGGAACGTATTTCCAAGTGTTTCATAGCTTGCTGCCAGGCTGTCGACATTCCACCCCCTACCAGCATTTTGACATACTCAGCCAGATCACAATCTATATCTATAGCTCTCCTTAAAAATGTTCCCATTCCAGAAATCTGCAGAGCCGTTACATGGTCTTCGGTACATACTTTCTTTAGACACTGTGCCTTGGTGCATGCCTCCAGGTCTGATGCTGCAATTGGCAATGCAGATCTCTCGTCTGTGATGGACTCCATTCTGAAGCCCCCTTCTACTGGGAATACTGCTTGGAAGTCACCAAGACTGGAGCACCCATAAGGACGCTACTCGAAGAGAAGTGATTACTCACCCCGTGCAGTAACTGTGGTTCTTTGAGATGTGTGTCCCTATAAGTGCTCCACTACCTGCCCTCTTTTTCTCTGCTTTGGAGTTTCTTCTGAGAATGGTGGTACAGAAGGAACTGAGGGGGCAATTCACTCATACAGCATAACGTAGCCTTGGTGCAGGGCATGAAGATACCAGTGGCTCATGTGCAGGCCAAATGGATGTGACTAAGGAAAATCTCTGATCAAGGGCACATGCTCACCAACAGTGGAGCACCCACAGGGGGATACGTCTCAAAGAACCACAGTTACTGCCCAGGGTGAGTAATCTCTTCTCAAAGTCTTACAAGACATGGTTCCTTCCACAAAGAGCCTACAGTTTATTTGCTTATGAAGCATCTAGATGTTTTGGAATCCGTGTAATAACTTATTGGTATGTATAAATGAGTTTTCCAAACTGTACTTCAATGGGAATCTGAAAAGTATCAGTTGCTATGTTAGATTTATATAGTTTCTTTCATCTTAAAGGATCCCATGCTATATAAACTGCATATACAGGAAACAATTGAGTCCCCTCTGAAATGCAGGTACTTTTGGTTTAGAAAACATCTGCTTAACAATGCATAAAAGAACACCTGGGTTTATGCTAGGAAGTGAAAAATACCATCTCCAAACTGTAGCAATTGATGGAATGTAGGAAGGGAAAATGGCATTATAAAATTGAAATACAGCCAGCGCATCAGTGCTAACACCCTTACTTGCAGACTTCTATTTATGGGTGACCAGGATGTTGTATTTTCAATTTATTGAAAACAAATTGAGGTAATACTTCGATTTTTTGTAGAGCAGTTTGTTACAATAGCAAGAATCTGGACAAAATTCTGTAAAGAGAAATGGGCCCCATCTCACTAAGCCTTGTCTAAAGTACGCAAATAAGAACCTTTCCCTGTTTATGGGGAGCATGTTGTGAGCCAGTTTCTTTTTCTTTTCCATTCTCATGGTTCATCATCGGAGATCTTTCTTCCCCTACAGGTGCTGTGGCGGTAGCAGAATTCATTGCAGAGAGTCCAAGGCTCCTTCGACTAGACCTGCGGGAGAATGAGATTAAAACGGGGGGTCTGATGGCATTGTCCTTGGCACTGAAGGTCAATCATTCTCTGCTCAGGCTGGACTTAGACAGGGAGCCGAAAAAGGAGTCTGTAAGTTGCACTGCATTTTTTGTGCCTATGAACTTTGTGTGGTTCCAGACCAGGGGTAGGCAACCTGTGGCACAGGTGCCGAAGGTGGCAAGCAAGCTAATTTTCAGTGGCACTCACACTGCCTGGGTCCTGGCCACCAGTCCAGGGTGCTCTGCATGTTAGTTTAATTTTAAATTAAGCTTCTTAAACATTTTAAAAACCTTATTTACTTTACATCCAACAATAGTTTAGTTATATATTATAAACTTATAGAAAGAGATCTTCTAAAAACATTAAAATGTATTACCGGCACACGACACTTTAAATTAGAGTGAATAAATGAAGACTTGGCACACCACCTCTGAAAGGTTGCCAACCCCTGTTCTAGACTGACATTACATCTCGGAGAATATTCGTTCTCTCTCTCAAGCTACCCACCATAGCCAAGCCCATTCCTATAAATAACCAAAGCAGGAACCTCCCAAACTCAGTGTTCTAAAGCTGTGTCTAGCGGAGAGATAAACTTCTGGGTGTCTTTTTTTTGTTTTGTTTTTTGGTGGGTAAAGGTGCTCCCCAGGGTCATTGTGCCTGTCCTGTCTCATCTGCCATAACATGTTGAAGGTAGACCAGTCCTTTGTCGCATTCATCAGGGGCTTGTTACTTTGAAAGCTCCCAATGTCATGTCAGATAATATGTCATGGCATAATAATGGGGTCCTAATTAAGCTGTTTACAGCTCCTTTTGAGTCACTTGATGCCTTTCGGCTCAGGCCTCCAATATGCAGAGTCATTTTCCTAGTGGCATTGACTTTGCTCACACAGCAAATGAGGTTGCTGTAGATTCTGGTAACTGCACACCCTCCAGTGGGTCATATCATGGTAATGAAGTTAATCAGTCAATCATTCTGCCAGTGTTTTCCCATATCAGTGTACCTGTCCAGGTGATTCTCCTCTTCACAAGCTGTAAAAAGGTCCTTTGGGTTCTTACCTACTCAGACAATCCACCAAGCTTTTTCTCACTTAATGCTAACTCTGTAATTTCTGCTCTCTGAGAAAGCCATGTATCTAAATGGCTGGGAGACTCTCTCTCACTATAATGTCATATTGAGGCTTGTATATGGCAAAGGTCTGCTTCAGCAGACTTGATCTGTTCCCATCCAGGAGATTTTCAAGGCAGTCATAGGGGAATTCTTTGTATGCATTCAACAAACATATTGTTTTGATTCATAGACTCTAAGAGACCGTTGTGATCATCTAGTCTGATCTTCTGTTCAGTGCAGGCCATAGTCATGATTAGGCCTCTAGATAGGAATCAAAATTTGATCTGTTAGAATTTTTCTGAGCTAGGGGCTTCCAGACTCTGATCTTTTACTATTTTTTACTCAGTTTTTGGAATACCTTTATGATGATCTTTCCAATTTCTTAGCGAAGTCTCAGTATAACTATATTCTTCAAAACCTTGATTTATACCTTTTAAAAAATGTTAATTTTGGCTATTTTAAGATGTGTTAACCTTGGCTATGCTTCCTACAGTGTGGTGTTTGTTAATGTATCTTCAGCAAAATGATAGTTACTTACCGATTAATAATTGTTCTCTAAAGTTACCCATGACATCACTTGCCCACCAGTCATTCCATAGAGTTGAGTCAGTCCTTTCTATGCCTATGGAAGTGATTTGACTTATTTTTTTTAGTATTTGCATTGCAATGGCACTCCAATCAGACCCCAAATCAGGATGAGCGGGGGTCCTCCCATCGCACTGCATCTTGAACACAGTGAGAGACAATCCCTGCCTCAGTGTTACAATTTAAAAAGGAGTCATCCTTGGAGAACAGCAGTTACAAATACGTAATTTTTTCATTCCATCTTGTATCAAGGCAGGAAAACAAAACAGGCTATTTATTGTAGTCACTTAATGAGAAAGCTTGACTACCTTTTAAAGCCAGAATCTATTGGCTTTGCTAACAAAGTATCCTTGCTTTTAATCAATTACATTCAAATATAGTAGATGGATAGGTTATTCTTATAACTGCAACAGATATTTGCTGAAGTTTACTAGTTGGTTACCCACCCAAGTGCAGTTAAAGGTTTATTACTGTTCCCATATTCTCTGTGTAAACAATTGGATAGCCCATAAAACAAGATTGAGTTGTGCCGAGAGAGCTGCAAATATGGTATATGCTGTATTTCAGACTATCTGAAGTTTCAGCAGTGTTTCTCTCCCTCTTGCAGGTTAAGAGTTTTATTGAAACACAGAAGGCTCTTTTAGCTGAAATCCAAAATGGTTGCAAGCGCAACTTTATTCTGGCCAAAGAGAAAGAGGAGAAAGAACAGAAACTTCAGCAATCTACCTCTATGCCAGAGATCACCATCACCGAGCCGATTGAGGAGGGACCTGGGGAAAACAGGCAAGGTGATGGCACAACAGCAGCACCTGAAGAAGATGAAGTGGGGGAGACGTTGGTGTCCAAAGAGAACAGGCATACAGACAAGCCAATAAACAGTGACACAGATGGGGTGACATATTCAGACTCTGACACAGATGATGAGGTAGACACTGGGTTAGTGACTAAAGATCTCAGTAAATCACAGAAACAAAATGATTCTGTTCATGTAGATAATGTGCCCCAGACGTTTTTTTCTCCTGAAAAGACCAGGGATGCACTTAGCTCAGAGGACAGAACTGCCCCTTCAAACATGGCTGAAGAAACAAAGTGTGAGCCCAAAGGAGGGGGAAGCAAAGGGACTATTCCAGGGGCTCAGGCACATGCTCTCTCTCAAGGAAATGAGAAGAGAATTTCTGTTTCCAGTCCTGGGCGAGGCCATAAAATCTTTGTAGTGACACGAGTGGAAAATCTACCAGAGAAAACAGCAGAAAACACTACATGGCTGAAGGAGAATATGAGTGACCTGCAAGGCAATGCAGTGAATCAGTCTAAACTGATTACTCAAACCCTACCTGTGAAGACTGAATTTTTGGACTTGCAGGCAAATGGGACTGTTTCCAAGTTGGCTGCCAACTTGGAAAATGCGCCATCGGCAGGAACCCTTGGATCAGTTTCAGAAAAGATGAACTCTGGTTTGTGTGAGAATACAGTCCATGAAACTCCACTTCCTAATGGGCTAAAGACAGAATTTGTTCATGCACTACCAGATACGTCCTCAGGTTGTGATGGGAAAATGGGGAGCTGTGCTGTCGAGCATGGTAAGACTGCTTTACGTTATTCTAGAATTTTATTCTCTGTTGTGCTGAACTTGGATCTTCGAAACAAAGTGATTTCTGATCCCTGTTTCCTCAGCTCATAGTCTTGATAGCCAATAAAAAAAACATTTCAAAAGTCTGTCTCTTGGGGCTAGTGCAGTATTGTTCCCTATTCTATTTTCTGTCGTGTTTTAGCTCATCTAATTCTGAATATTCCAAGCTTCTTCCACCACTATTCTGTGAACTTATTCCACAGTCTAATAAGTCTCATGGTCAAAAGGTTTTTCCCAATTCACCCTGAATTGTGTCCTGTTATACCTAGTATACTTGTTTAATTTACTTTTAAGGCAACTATGATCATCTAGTTTGACCTCCTGCATAACACATATCACAGATTCCCGCAGGAAATTATTTTTCCCTTCTATATGAGTGAACGTTATCAGTCCTACTAACTTGGGGCTGTAGTTCTAGAGCATCTTTTTTACATGCATGTTGTATTTTGTGAACTAGGCCAGTGGCTTTCAACCATTAACACAGCATGATTCCATGTCTACAAGAAAAAAAGTGTTGGGACCCCGTCACATCTACCTCAAAGAGAAGAGTGAGTGTTCTCATCCCCCCTTGCCCGGTTCACAATCACCCTGATGGCTGAGACCTCATTTGTTTTAGGAACATATTCAGATTTAATTTAATTTAAAGCCTCCAAATGACCACTTGCCTCAGTAAGCTCTTGCAGTGGTTACTGACTGTGTCCTCTTAATCAGTTTTCATTTTGTTTTGGCTTTATGCTATTCAAATAAAGGTACTGTAGATTTACTGATCTAGACATGAAGATACGGTTTGTTATTAAGGGCTCCCAAGAATCAAGGTTTGCAAGATATAGTAGAAAAGCCTGTGTGGACCTTATGGTTTGGGGAGACCACAGAGAACAGTTCTTTGAACTTCTAACTTCCCCTTGTCTGACAGAGAAGTACTGCTACTTTTCTTCAAGCTCTCTAGAAGGGGATGCTAAGTAGTTTGGATCCTTTCACCATCTTCCAGACAGAGCCAGTTATCCTAACAGAAAGTCCCCTAATGATTGTCTAGCTACCTTGCAGGATCACAGAATAGCAAGGGTAGCTTCAGTATTTCCATGAGGGGATGACCCAGCTGCTATGATTAGTGACTCTTAGTCATCTGGCAGTGCAATGTTTCTCTTCCTTCTGTGTCCGAGATACTACTGTCACATTGTCCAGAAACACGCTAGCAGGGAAAAAGTTTCAAACCACCACAGAAGACCGGGTATGTTTTGAGGCTGTCATTCCATTTCCTGCCTGAGAAGTATGTCCTGGGATCTACCTAGCTATGTTCCTCACTAGCGTGCTGTAAAAGGCTCTAGTCTGCGCAGAGATGATAGTGCTAGTTCTTCAGTGACTGTTGCAGGTGACTATGTACAGGAAAACAGCAGGGATTAGCTATAATACCATAGATAGCTGTGACCAGCACTGTGCTTTCCTCAAGCTTCCTGGCAGAACGTTTAGCAAGGGGTTATGCAATTCCTTCTTCTCTGACCATATGTCAAAGCCTCTGATCCATTTCTTGACCCAGTCTGCCCTGGGATCAGAAGTCAGACTCTTTTTTTCTTTCTAAGGGTTGCATGATGCTTGCACAATATTAAAAGAAATATAAATATGCTGGTTAATAAAATTATCCACATGCCTTGGAACACATGCCATCACCCCTTGTGCATGACTTTTTAGTATTTTTATATATTTTGTGTATTATGTTAACACCTAGATGCCCTACCCAAGCACTAGGACCCCATTATGCTAGGCATGATTCAAATAAAGAACAGAAGGATGCAGCAAGAGCTTACGTTCTGATAGGGGAGAAGGAGAAGGGACTTGTGGGATGGGAAGGTGAGCTGAGGGGTGAGGGAAGGTGCAGGAATATTACTGACGAACCTGAGAAGCTGAGTAACACATACTGCCTCTTCAGCCACCACGGAACCTACATGATGCATATCAAAAGCTCAGATTTTTCTTCCAGAATAGAAGAGACAAGAGCTTTTCCCACGGAGTGACTTGGGGGGTTGGGAGGTACAGCATTGCTGGGGTGTTCTAGTTGGCCCAGAGCTCCTCTGACTGCGGTGGCGGGCGGTGGCTCAGGGCTCCAGCTGACCTGGGGCTTCTCCAGCCACAGAGTAGGGGGGCTTGGGGCTCTAGCTGCGGGGGAGTAGGGGAGCTTGGGGCTCTGGCTGTGGAGGGGGTGCAGGCAGAAGGGATGGAGCCAGGGGCTAGCTTCCCCAAATGAGGGACTCCACCCACCACTTATGCCAACTCCCATTGACTCAAGCGAGAGCTAGATTTATGCATCCTCTGGAATCCTCAGTCACCATAAGGAATGTAGTTCACTTATTTCATGGGCCTGTTGGCTTTGTAGGGCTGGCACTAGAAGCCCTCAGTTTTATTGTTGTTGTTGTTGTAACATTTAGAGGCCCAGTCAGGATAAGGGCCTCTTTGTGCTGCTTTTGTCACTACAGTCAGCATGTCAAAGGCCTATGGAGACAGGGAGTATATGAGTTGGGTAAGAAGTTGCCTTCTGGACACTTAAAGCTGTCATCTCTAACTAAAGCTAACCTTGAGAGCTTACATTCTTTCTGCGCTCTGCTTTCTGTTCCTGCTTCATAGAAATAGAAAATGACTTGCCCAAACCTTCTCTCGACCAAAATACTTCCCAAAGGAGGCCACCTGGCCATACAAGAAACCTGGCTTTGATTTCCAATCCCAACTTATCATTTTTTGGGCCAGCCATAGCTGGAAGTGCTCTGCATTGCTGGTTACATCTGGAATCTTTTACTCCCTTGGCAAAACAGTGCTCAGTCCTTAGAGCGGAAGTGTCCAGTGTCACTCTGTAGTAACCTGTCGGACCAGTGTAAGGGACATTCAGCTTTGTAAACTAATTTCTAAAATTACCCTTTCTGATAGCTCATTCTTTAAACAGGTCATAGCATTTTTTTTAAAAGATTGCTTTTATAACTAGTTTTTATGATGGCTTTTTTCATTCTCTGATGATTTTCTAAAAGAGATGCTCTAATTCAGACAGCAATTATTTTGGGAGTTCTATAGCCTGTGTTATGCAGAAGGTCAGACTAGGTGATAGTGGGCTTTTCTGCCCTTGGAATCTGAAACTATAAGGGTTGCTTAGTCAGGGAGAAGCTGCCTAGCTGACCATAGAAGGGAAATAGTAACCACTCCTCTACGCCTGGTGCTGTCAAATGCCCAAAGTAAACAAATGAGAAGCATAGAAACTTTTCCCCAATAACTGGATTTTAGGCATCATAGGTGCCAATCCTGAACACACACAATCAACTCTTAGCATGTGAGTAGGCACATTAAACTCAAAGGATTGCTCGCTTGAAGCTGAGCATGTGCACAAGTGTTTGCAGGCTATGTGCTTGAGTGTGCAGTTTGCTGTAATCTGTAAAATAGCGTGCTGTTGGGGGTGAGTATGCTCTATTTTTTCTTCTAGACTGCTCAGACTAGTCAGAAATAGTGTTTATTGAGCTAATTTAGCCTGCTTTTCTACATGCAAATTATCTGTGAACTGACTGATTTTTAGGAGTACATTTTTTTTGTGATGGCTTGATCTTTCTTCATTCCTCTGTATGAAAATATGCCCACAGGTGGTGGTTGGTCAGAAATGTAGGTTCAAATGCTTGTCATCTGTACGGGGGCCCGAAGATAAGTGTGTGTAATTGTTCATTATGTAATCCAGGTGTGACCAGATGCCTGGGATGGACCACGTTAAGAATGCCACACTCAGGGCAGACTGCAAGAAACAGGGCAAACAATCCCCAAAACTAGTGGTAGATTTATACTTAGAGTCACCAAGCCAGTAATAAAAGAGCTTCTGCAGTACCACACTAGTTAACCAGAAGCCAAATACTGTCCCCTGTTTAGGCATTCCAGCCCTTGGCTCCCATCGAGATGAACAAGTAATATAGGGAGAGGTTATTGAAAATTCAATTCACCATATGTGAGGTTCTTACTAATCCCAAAGGATAAGACAATTATCTCCAGCTCCATATACAGCTCAGACCTTACCCAAATACCTTGCTGTCAGCCAATCCTAATAAACTAAGTAAAGATTTATTAAAAAAATAAGAGACTTATAAATGGTTAATGAATTATATGCATACAAATGATCACAAAGTCCTCATATCAGATTTGTAGCAGTGATGGAATAGACTGCTGGCTTGCAAAAGCCTCTCTGGTATTTACCAAAAAATTGGAAGGTCTTTGGTCCATAGTTCAAGATGCTCCTTTTTGTTGTAAATCCACAGTCCAGAGAATTAGAACAGGAAAGAGGCAAAATGGGGATGTCTTAGGTGCCTTTTATGCCCTCTGCCGTGAGCCTGGAAATGTACTGTCCCAAACAAAGCCCATAGCCTCTATGTATGGAAAGTTACTGGCCCAAGATGGAGTCTTAGGTCACATGAACAAATCACATGCCACTATGTATTTTGCTGAATCACATGATACAGATACATAGCCAATATTCATAACTTCAGATGCAAAGATGATACATGCAGATAAACAGGATAATCATACTCTGCAATTCATTACTTTTCTATTGATAGCTTAAATGACATACTTTGTATAAGACTTATGGAAATTGTGTAACAGTAATATAGATGGTCACCTTATACTCCAATATATTACCCCTTCTGCTTAACAATCTGTCCTAACTTGTATTTATCTCAGACACTCTGCCTCCTTTCCCCATATCCAAAGAAGAACTCTGCGTAGCTTGAAAGATTGTACCTTCCAGCAACAGAATTTAGTCAAATAAAAGATATTACGTCACTCACCTTATCTCTCTCATATCCTGGGACCAGCATGGCTACAACACTCCATAAAGCCTTTAATCTAGAAGACAAAGGCATGATAAGATCCAGTGATCAGAACCTGAAATTAGATAAATTAGATTTAAAAGTAAGGAGCACATTTTTACCAGTGAGAATACTTAACCATTGGAACAACATACCTAGACACTTGGTGGATTTTCCATGCTAGGGGTCTTTAAATGAAGATTGGATGTCTTTCTAAAATATTTGCTCTAGCTCCACCAGAATTTATGAGCTTCATGACAGAATGGGAGGATGAAATTCTTTGGCCTGTGTCATGCAGGAGGTGAGACTAGATGATCAGAATGCTTTCTCCTTTTCCTTAAATCTATGAACTTTCTTTCTTTTAGTATTCTGTAATCCCCTTTCCTCAGCTAGAAAACAAATGAGTGGTCACTTGAATTGTATAACATCTCCCCTGATATCGTGACTGACAATGTGTCCCTTGGTCTATAATGAAAATGCATCATCTTGCCCCCTCTGGCAGAGCAGTTTGCAATGTGTGATGGGTTGGACCCCCCTTCTGGGATGCCACCTGATGTACTGGGGTTTCACTGAGCCTGTCCTGCTCCACCAACCTGGATTCCCTCTCCCTGTTTTCCTGAATTAGGCTCTCCGGCTTCTTGCAGCACGCACACACACAGGTAGGGCCAAATCCAACTGAAGACACAGACTGAAGTCAGCTCTGTGTGATAGGATTCAACCAGCACTCATATGCACACCCCTGTTCAGGAATAAACCCAAAACAATATTGTCTTGCACTGTATAAAAAGATCTGCACACTGCAAGCTCATAAGAATTCGCCCTCTCCCTCAATGTGAAGAGAAGGATATGTACAACTTCTTGCTCTCCACCCCCCAGTTAGAAATTGCACAAACTGGGTTTAATAATAAACAAAACAAATCGATTAACTATAAAAGGCAGATTTTAAGTGATTATAAGGATAGCAAACAGAACAAAGTAGATTACTGGGCAAATAAAACAAAAGACACATACTAAGCTTAAGATCTTAAAGAAACTGGTTTCAAGAAGTAATTTCTCACCCTAAATGTTGTTTTAGGTAAGTTGCAGAGTTCCAGTTATTTGTTCTTACAGGCTAGACCCCGTCTCAGTCTGGACTCACCCCTGCCCTTCCTTTCAGGTTAGTTCCTTTATCCCTTTAGTTTCTATCAGTAGTCCTCCTTCTTGGGTAGGCAATGGAGGAGAGTCTAGATTAACCCCCTCCCGAGCTTTAAAAAGGATGTACCTAAGGCAGGAAATCTTTTTGATACCCATCCTCCTACAGAGGAAAAGTACCTGCAGTGTCCAAGGTGATATTTGTTTGTATCAGATGATATTATCAGCTGACCTGGTAGTGTCACAGCTACGTCCCAGGATGCATCTCAAGAAGGAGAAAGATTAATATCGTCACAGTCTTATTGTTTCTTCTGAATGGCCCATCAAGGCTGTGATGGCCGATTCTCTGGTGGGTGTCTCCTAAATACATCCACAGTTGTAATTGTTACATGTGCAACTTTAGATACAGAAATGATACATGCATACAAATTGGATAATCACATTGAGTAAATCATAACCTTTCCAATGATATCTTACATGTGCCATCTTGCATAAAATATATCTTAGTTATGCCATATTCATATCATAAACCTATTTCTATGAAGAATATGGTTTGTAACGTCAGTTTGTTTCCAGACTCTTATTTCTTTTGTGTGTGATATTTCACTTCCTATTTGATAAACAACTGACCCCTTCTGGTTTAAGATAGAGGAAACACTTAGACTCTGGATACTGTAGATGCCAAAAAGATCTAATTCCCACCATCCGTACATCCCATAAGATATGGTCGACCTTGGCACGCCAGCACACATTCCACCTCATCTCATGTAACAGGCCCAGTCTTGGATACTTCCATGCTAAAAATCGGGGCGGAAGACAATAATGGGGAAAACTGAATGGAATACACCATGCCATATATATCCCAATTAATAACTGAGGGCCAGATCACACTGTTTACTTCTCTCCAACAACAGTAATGTCCACTTCAGAATTTCAGCTGGAAGTATTTGTGCTGCTGAAGCATAAGAACTTCTCAAATTTTGTAGAGAGCTATCCTATTTCCCCAGACTGGAAGCTACACTGTATGAGACTCACCAAAGCATTAATACAGATGTTTATACAGAGACAAAAATGTAACCAAGAATCAACAATAGGTATCTCTTCCCCCTCCATGCCACCACCAGTGGAATAGAGCAACCCAAGAGGTTAAGGAAGCAACCTTGGACCTCTGATTCTGTCTCCACAAAAATCATCTTTTGAGTACATGGGTCTTTCCAAGGACTTGAGAAAATTAAAACTGTCCCTAGTGATTTGACGTTGGAGGTGTGGGGGCAAAGGAGAAGTGTTGGTCATGCCCTATTGTTTTAACTTCTGGGATGGCATTAAAACCAGAATAAACATGATCATAGAGACTTCACTTGACTTTAAAGTAGATACCTGTGTCCTACGTCGTATACCTAGTAAATAGAGGCTATCAACATACCGAAGGGGATAACTACACAGAGCTTTATTGTCCATTTTTGCTATCTTGGAAAAGTACATCCCCATTCCCTCGCTAGGCACAAAGTCTGGTGTAATGGACTGGCAGACCTGGCTGCGAAGAAAGAGATCACATACAATAGATAGGAAAATGTGAGTCAGTTTCCTCGAACTGATGGGTCAGTTTCCTCGAACTGGTCAAGTAAAGAACCCTGCAGGAGGCCTGGATGAAAGCAGATGTATAGATACACACACTTCCCCTTGATTTCTTCTCTCCATTTCACCTTTTTCCCCTTTTGATTTCGATTTCTTCAATTTTTGTTTGGTCTTTTGTTTTTGAATTTTTTTTATGTGCCATTAAAAAAATAAAAAAGTGCTTGGAGTATTGCAGTTAATATGTGGGAATCCAAGCACTGTCTAAATATCTTGGTCTTTTCTTTTTTCTGATGCATAGTACTCTTTTTACTTGTGTAATAGATTGGCATATTGCCTAAAACTAGTTTGGTTTATTATGAGAAACAAGATTGAAAATGTTTAATAAATTTTAAAAAAGACAAGACCCTTCAGGTCAGCATTCCTAGTGGTTTTAAATGGGAGGGATCTGTATTTTTATTGAATGGAGTGAGAATGGCATTACTTTGCAGTGAGTGGGCTCCACATAGGGTATTTGGGTGAAGTTGTAGCGCTTGTGTTATATAGGAGGTCTGATGAGATGATATAATAGTTGCTTCTGTAATTAAACACTAGGAAATTCTTAACCTTTGATTGCTTCGTCTCTTTGCACCAGTCTCTTTTTATAAATTAATACAATAAGATGGAAACAGCCTTATGTTTGAGCACTTACTCCTAGTCCATCCCAGGCTTCCTAATTTACGTGCCCTACCGATCCCAGATTTGGGGAGTGACATGGTGCTTGTTTCTTAATGAAAATTAATTGGTCTTAAGGTTGCTGATTAACGAGGTTCATCCTTGTTTGTTTTCAGAATTAAACTGTTCCAAGAATGAGAAGGAGCTGGAGGAATTGCTACTAGAAGCAAGTCAAGAGACAAGGCAGGAGCCACTGTGACACTTTAGGTAAGGAAACTTTCCGGTCACTGGTGTAAGAGAATCAAGACAGAAGGAAACAAGAGTTTCTGAAAGCTGCTACTGTTTCTGTGACAAAGAGAACAAAGAATTTTTTTTACCTCCACCGTTTTGTCTACAACGTCTTAGTTGCCAGAATAGCTCTGGGTGTGAGACAGGCTGGTGAATCTGTGCTAGCTTCATTCAGAAACAGTCAAGGATATCTGTAATAAAAACACATTCTAGATCTAAGTCAACCTGACTTCACACACCCAAAATATTTTTCCTGTGGAAAAAATAGCATGTGATCATGTAATTGTGTCACAATGCATACGCATAAGGAGGTGGCAGGGTTAGTGTTGCACAGGCATTCTTTGTGGTATTTCCTAACTTCTGAGGGCCTGACTTTAACACCTGAATATCATGGTTTCAGTGTGGTTTTTTGTAGATAATTTATGTATATCAGTGGTTTTCAACCTTCTTTAATGTGTGAACCCCTGAAAAATTTCAAATGGAGGTGTGGATTCCTTTGGAAATCTTAGATACAGTCTGCAGACCCCAGGTTGAAAACCACTTTTCTATGGCATTGACAACCTTTCGCAGACCCCTCAGACATAGTCTGAGGACCCAAGGGGTCCATGGACTACAGGTTGAAAACCACTGATTTATATACATATATTTCAAAAACTATGTTACCGTTGTCATCCACTCATAACTTCTGTAGGCGGAGAAGCTATACAGGTCTGTGTGGTGGAGAGAGGATATATTAGTGGATAGGTGCAGGCCCAAAGAGCTTTCCAGTCTGAGCGAACAGTGGTACAGACTGAGTGGAACATCTGTTTCATCTTCATGAGGCGGTGGCCTATCCTGGACTCATTCACTGGCATTGTCCAGATGATATGACTTACCCTGGCTGAGCATTGGATCATCTAATCTGACACCTGTATATCACAGGCCATTAAATTTAACCCAGATATTTAGCCCAAAGTATTTCAGTTCTCAGGAGACTATACTGATGTGTGCCACAGGAAGAGAGCAGAAAAGATCAAGGTGCCACCAATGCCCGAGGGCCCTGCAATAGCAGGGAATTGATTAGGTAAGATGTGGTCAGATGATCTCAGCAGGCAATTCACTGCAAAGAAAGGCGAAAAAACCCCAAGATCCCTGCCAATCTGACCTGGGCCGTAGTCTGTTGATAGGTATGACCCTCAGCGTGTGAGCAAGGCACCCCAGCCAGGAATTTAGAAGAGAATTATCTGTACCACCTCAGAGCACTGGTCTCCCCCAACTGGTGTCCCATCTCCAGCCATGGCCAATCTCTGATGTTTCAGAGGAAGGTGGGAAAAAACCCAGCAAACCCCACTGAGAATACATTTAACCAATTGTGCATTAGGGGTAAAAATGGTGGAGGGATCATACAAGTATAGGTCTGGAAGGAACCTCCAGATATCATCTAATCCACCCGCCTGTGCTGAGGCAAGACCAAGTAAACCTAAGCCATCCCTGACAGATGTTTTGTCTAACCTGTTCTTAAAAACCTTCAATAATGGATTCCACAGCCTCTCTTGGTAATCTATTCCAGTACTTAACTATTGTAACATATCTTAACATACACCTCTACTCCGATATAACACGAATTCGGATATAACGCAGTAAAGCAGTGCACCAGGGGGGCGGGGCTGCGCATTCCAGCGAATCAAAGCAAGTTCAATATAAAGCGGTTTCACCTATAACATGGTAAGATTTTTTTTTGGCTCCTGAGGACAGCGTTATATCGGGGTAGAGGTGTATATGAAGACTGTTATCAGGTCTTACCTCAGCCGCCTTTTCTCTCGACTAAGCATGCCAGTTCTTCGTCAAGTGATCATGTCCATTCAGCTTAGGTGTGTGCACTTGCCACATGCACCAGTGCTGGAAGTTTTTCCCTCAGCAGTATCTGTAGGGGACTGGCTCTGGCGCCCCCTGGAGTGGCGTGCACATGCCGTGGTATATAAGGCACCGCTGGTTCTCCCCATCCTCAGTTCCTTCTTGCCACCAGTGACTGTGCTGGAACTGTTTCTGCTTTAGTTAGTGCTCTAACTGCTCATTAGTATAAACTAGTTATCTTGTGTTTATACAGTTTATAGTTTTATATTGGTGTTGATAAATCCCTTAGCTATAGTTAGAGACTTTGTAGGTCCAAAACGGCACTTTGCCTCGGGACGGGGCATGCCCCAATC
>NC_133779.1:6981183-7029213 GCF_003597395.2 Chelonoidis abingdonii | reverse complement strand
CATATCCCCTGAGTCCTGAACTTACCAATCTGGATCCCACCACGTGAGGGTCACCCTGTCCCCATTACCCGGCCCGCTTACTCATACCCACGACTGTGTGTAGCCCACTCTATGAGCGATGTACCCTCACTGCCCCCCTACTATATCTTGACCCCAACCACCGTACACCCCGCATTGGGGACATTACAGGCTGTGTGTACTATATGCTGAACCGTAACCAGTTGCCAGCGTCCCCCCATGCTCTGTATGTTTCCCCCGATGACCAACGACTGACACATCAAACCCTTTGTATCACCTTTCTTTAATATTTTCTAATAAACATTTAAATTCGTTTGAGCTCTCATTATGGAATCGGTCCTCGTTCCGGCAGTGGAGCAATGCTCCGACTCGGCGCTGAGTACTGTGACCTCGGTGCACAGCGCCCCACCAGAACCGTCCATTAGCTGGCACCGATCCCCATCCATGGCTCTGACCAAGAAGCCCAAGAAGGCGGGACAAGGCTGGTTTCCAACCTCCCCCAAGGGAAAGGATAAGACTGGGTGTGAGCAAGGTCTCAGGCCGGACAACTCTTCACCCACGTCGGGGGATCTGGGCCCAAGCTTTAGGGGAGCAATGTAGCCCAATCCGCTCCCCGCTGGCTACCCCCGATAGTGGAAGAGGCCTCTGTCAGCTTCGGGTGCCGTCCATGCTGGAGGCCCTGCAGGTGGTGCAGGAAATAATTTCCCTCCTGGTGTCACCCACACCAGCTCCTGCAGTTCCCTGATCATGGGGTAGACCTGCGTTCGGACTGCTTCGGTCCCCACCTCAGCAGCACCATTCCCCATCATAGGGGATGTCCCGCCAGCGCTCACCGTCCCATAGCCACCACATGTCTGACCATGATAGGCAGATGCAGTGTAGTCCTATTCAGTCCCCAGACCTTGACCACAGGCAGAGAGGCTCGAGACACAGCTCTCCGGCCACTGGGCACAGACCTTTGGAGGCACATGTTCCCCTGGCAGGAGTACCGGTCCCGGCACCCAGTATCTCTGAGACTGCCGTACTACTCCAGGTACTCATCAAGGGATCAACGGTACAATTCTTCAGATCATCACCGATCCCCTAGGAGGGCATGACCATGTGTGGGTGCTTCCCGGCACCGAGCCCACTCCTCGTCCCAGTACTGCTCATCAAGCACGAGATGTAGATTTCCAGGCCTGGTCACCTGGGAGCGACTACTCAGGATCCACCCTGGTTCAGAGTGAGGTTCCCTGATGGTGGGACAGTCTCCAGTATTGGTGGTACCATCTACATTATCAGCACCGAAACCAGCCCTGTGGCCTCAGGCACAGTGGCCGATGCCATGGTACCCACTGAACCTGAGGGGGTTCACACAGCCTAGTAGTAGAAGTTGTTAACCACAGGGAGCAACAGGGTCAACCCAGGCAGGCAAGCGCTTGTTTTGAGGGTATGCCCCAGGACAACATACCGGACTGTTCCCAGGATCCTCCCTCCCTTATTTTTCCAGCGGCCTTTCTCCTTTCCTCCCTGTGTGGGCATCTATAACATCGGACCGATGGGTCCTCAGTACAGTGGTGCAGGGTTACAACCTTCTGTTGCTTTCTGCCCCTCCTTCCCAGCCCCTTTCTCTGTCCCTCTTCAGGGACCTGTCTCACGAGAGTCTCCTTGAGCAAGAGGTAGAGAGGTTACTGCAGCTAGGTATGGTGGAGATTGTTCCTCTAGAGTTCAGGAACAAAGGGTTGTATTCCCTCTACTTTTTAATCCCGAAGGCCAGGGGTGGTCTGAGACCTTTCCTGGACCTGCAAGACCTGAAGCACTTCCTAGCAAAGTTAAAGTTCCGCACCGTCTCCCTGGCCTCCATCATCCCCTCCCTGGACCCGGGAGACTAGCATGCTGCCCTCGATCTGAAAGATGCATCCTTTCACATCGCCATCTTTGAGGGACACACACACTTCCTCCAGTTTATGGTAGGTCTCAACCACTATCAATTTGTAGTCCTCCTGTTTGGCCTAGCAACAGCACCAGGGATATTTACCAAGTGCATGTCGGTGGTGGCTGCCTACCTCAGATGGCGGCATGTCTAGATCTACCCATACCTCAACAACTGGCTAGTCAATGGCAGAGCCAGGTCCCAGGTCCAAAGGGATTGGTGATGCTGTTAGCCACTTACCGTCGCCTTGGCCTGTTGGTGAACGACAAAAAATCCACGTTAGTTTCAGTACAGAAGATAGAGTTCATCGGAGCGGTGCTTGACTTGACCTGCCCCAGGGCGTTCTGCTGCTGGAGAGATTCAAGGCACCGATGGACCTCATGGTAGAAGTGTCTGTGTTTCCCCTGACCACGGTTAGGGTTTGCCTGTGCCTACTAGGTTGCATGTCAGCGTATACATATGTGGTGCACCATGCCAGGCTCCGAATGTGACCCCTGCAGCAGTGGTTGGCAAGGGTCTACTCCCAGTCCAGGGACCACCTGGAGAAGGTCATCACCATCGCCATGACGGTACTTACCTCGCTGTGATGGTGGACCGACCCCAGAAAAATCCTGGAAGGAGTTCCCTTCATCAGCACTCGGACCTCGGCTGTGGGGGCACACCTCAGTACCCTCCAGACCCGAAGTATGTGGATCCCCTAGGAATCAATGCCACACACAAACGTCAGAGAGATCAGGGTGGTGTACAGAGCAAGAGCGGTCTTCCTACCTCACTTGTTGGGCAGAGTGGTCAGAGTCCTCAAGGACAACACAATCTTGATGCAACAAAGAGTCCTGTGGCACCTTATAGACTAACAGACGTTTTGGAGCATGAGCTTTCGTGGGTGAATACCCACTTTGTCGGATGCAAGGCACTGCATTTAGCTGTATGGAGTGGAAATCCATCAACCTCATGAAGAAACTTGCTGTTAGTCTATAAGGTGCCACAGGACTCTTTGCTGCTTTTACAGATCCAGGCTAACATGGCTACCCCTCTGATACTTGACTATCTTGATGTTCTACATCAACAGGCAAGGCGGAGCATGATCCTTGGCCCTCTGTCAAAAAGTCCTCCATCTCTGGGACTTCTGCATCGACCACGGAATCCATCTAAAGCGTGTCGCCTTCTAGTGCCAGAAACATGCTAGCAGATCACCTAAGCAGGGACTTTTTCTCTCACCGCGAGTGGGTACTCTACCTGGATGTTGCTGGCATAATCTTCCAGAGGTGGGAAACTCCCCAAGTGGATTTGTTCACCACCAGGCAGAACAGGCAGTGCCCCAGGTTTTGCTCTACACAGGGTCTGGGCAAGAGCTCCCTCTCCGACGCCTTCTTCCTGCCATGGGTAGGAAGCCTGATGTATGCGTTCCCTCCGATTCCGCTCATCAGCAAGGTCCTAGCAAAAATTAAGAGGGACAAGGCGCAGGTTATCATGATCGCCCCAGCATGGCCTCACCAGCACTGGTTTGGAATGCTATCAAGCTTGTCAGCAGTCGCTCCCTGGCCCCTGCCAAACCGATCGGATCTGCTGTCACAGGATCACAGCCGACTCTTGCATCCCGACCTCGCATCCCTCAACCTCACACCATGGATACTGTTTGGCTGAACCTAGATGAACGAGCCTGTTTAGAAGGGGTCCAGCAGCTGAATGGGGCATGTCCCCTTCAAATTCTTTGGTGTAGTCGATCTTGGACTACCTGCTTCATTTAAGGAACCAGGGCCTGGCACACTTCTCTATTATGGTGCATCTGGCAGCCATTTCGGCCTTTCATCCGCCAATCCAGGGGCAGACTGTTCTCTCATGACAACAGTCGTGTTCCTTAGAGGAGACTCTTTCCTCAAGTCCGGTCCGCAGCCCCTCAGTGGGATCTCAGTTTGGTTCTGTCCAGGCTCACAGGCCTGCCCTTTGAACCTTTGGTCTTGTGCTCCCTGTCTCACCTATCATGGAAGGTAGCTTTCCTGATGGTGGTGGTGACGTCAGCGAGACGAATCTCTGAGCTGCGAGCCCTGACCTCAGAACCACTGTACACAGTCTTCTGTAAGGACAAGGTCCAGCTCCATCCCCACCCAGCCTTCCTTCCCAAGGTGATGTCCACTTTCCACATGAGCCAGGACATCTTCCTTCCAGTCTTTTGCCTTAAGCCCCATGAGACTAGTGAAGAGAGGCACCTTCACGCTTTGGATGTAAAAAGGGCTCTGGCTTTCTGCCTAATCAGACAAAGCCTTTCCATAAGTCAACTCAGCTTTTCATCTCTATAGCTGATAGGATGAAGCGCCTCCTAGTGTCCACACATAGGATTTCTAAGTGAATCACCTCTTGCATTCAGATCTGCTTCAAGTTGGCAGGAGTCCCTCTGCCCCTAATCGTCCGAGCCCACTCAACCAGAACACAGGCATCTTCGGTGGCCTTCCTGGCACACTTCCTGATCCAGGACATCTGTCGAGCCATGACGTGGTCCTCAGTGCACACATTCACGGCCCACTACGCCATCACTTAGCAGGCCAGGGACGGCGCTGGGTTCAGCAGAACTGTGTTGCAATCTATGTGTATGTGAACTCCTACCCACCTCCGAGGGGACTGCTTGGGAGTCACCCAAGTTAAATGGACATGAGCAATCATTCGAAGAAAAGACCCTTTCTGTAACTGGTGGTGTTTGAGATGTGTTGCTCATGTCCATTCCACAACCCGTCGTCCTTCCCCACTGTCAGAATTTCCGGCAAGAAGGAGCTGAGGGTGGGGGGAACTGGTGGCACTCTATATACCGTGACATGTGTGCACCACTCCAGGGGCCACCGGTGCCGGTCCCCTATGGATACTGCTGAGGGAAAAACTTCCAGCACCGGTGCCTGTGGCAAGCACACACACCTAAGTTGAATGGACATGAGCAACCCATCTTGAAGAACATCAGTTACGGAAAAGGGAACTGTCGTTAACTTTCCTCAATGGTCAAAGTTTCTAAACCTTTTATCATTTTTGTTTCTCTCTTCTGGACTCTCTCTAGTTTGTCCACATCTTTCTTAAAGTGTGTTGCCCAAACCTGGACATTGTACTCCTGCTGAGGTCTCGCCAGGTAGAGATGGACAATTACCTCCAGTGTCTTACATGAAACATTCCCATTAATACACCCCAAACTGATAATAGCCTTTTTTGCAATTGGATCACGATTAGCTCATGTTCAGTTTGATCTGCTATAACCCGCAGATCCTTTTCAACAGTACGACCACCTAGCTGTTTGTTTCCCGTTTTGTAGTTGTGCATTTTTTTTCCTTCCTAAGCATTGTCCTTTGCACTTGTTTTTATGGAATTTCATCTTGTTGATTTCAGACCAATTCTCTAATTTGTCTCAGTCATTTTGAATTCTAATCCTGTCCTCTAAAGTGTTTGCAAACCCCTTCCAGTTTGCTGTCATCATTAGATTTTATAAGCATGCGCTCCACTCCATTAGCCAAGTCATTCATGAAAATGCTGAATAGTACCTTGCCTAGGACAGACCCTCTGGGGGCGAGACATCAGTAGATATGTCCTCCGACTTTGGCAGTGAATTACACTTCGATTATGGTCTATTCACCAGTTGTGCACCACCTTTTAGTAATTCCATCTAGACCACATTTCCCTAGTTTGCTTATGAGAATGTAATATGGCACCGTATCAGAAGTCTTACTAAAAATCAAATTATGTCATGTCTGCTGCTTCCCACCTATCCACTAGACCATTAACCTTGTCAAAGGAGGAAATCGGGTTGATCTGGCATGATTTATTCTTGACAAATCCACGTTGGCTATTACTTATCACCCTATTATCCTTAATTGCTTATAAATTGTTTAATAATGTGTCCCCATATCTTTTTGAATATCAGAGCTAGGCTGACAGGTCTGTAGTTATTCTCCGTTTTAATGACAGGTGCTGTTTGCTCTTCCCTAGTTCTCTGGGACCTCTCATGTCCTCCTAACCCTGAATGGGCATCGGGGTGGTTATTCCACTCCCAGAGCTACGGAGCCCTTCCAGTGCTCTCTATATGGTAGTGGAACCACTGGATGTTAATCCACCTGACAGTAAGATGGTATCATGGATACACAGGATCTATGCTGTGCCCTAGCCTTTAAACAGTCCCTCGGTGGTTCTCCTTCAGTGTGCCAGACCCCCAAGGGGTCCCAATCTTCCTTAAGTGCTGGCCCTATGCCTCTGAGACGTGAGTCTCTGGGCTCCAGCTCTTCTGCTTCTCACCTTGAGTTCTGCTCAGCAAGTTCCACTGTGGTAGTCTCCTATTCTGAGACTTGTCCTCTTCTGGGACCAATGCACCTCACCAGGTATTTGCAGGGACCCCAGGCAGCCTTTTCAAAACAACTGGCATACGGCATCAGAAAGTCCTTAAGTTAGCAGAGAGAAGTACAGGCTAAAACAGAGTTCAGACAGGCCAACATCACAGCTCTGTCCAGCCAAGCTGCTCTAGAATCCATTTTGACTCACTCTTTCTGTCAGTCAGTCCCAAGGGAGAGCTCTGTGTCCCCCCAAAGGCCAGCTCCTAACACAGCCACCTGACACTTTCTGGTCCATTGTTATCTTCCTGCAGGATCCCTGCTGAGTTCAAAGATTCTGTCTGCTGGAGATTCCCATTGTTAGGTATCAGTTATTCAGTCCTTAGGGTTCAGTTGGCTTTCCAGAGCCTCCATTGATATGGTTTGGTTTCAGCCAGTCTGTAGCAACCCATTTATATCACCCCAGTCGGTTACGTGATCCAAGCACCTCATGTCTGCTTTTCTACCTCAGGAACATTTTAATCCTTCTGCACTCACTGAGTAGCAATTCCTAGTCAAGTATGACACTTCAAGCCTGAGAGACAAGGTGGGTGAAGTAATATCTTTTATTGGACCAACTTCTGTTGGTGAGAGAGACAACAGAAGTTGGTCCAATCAGTATTACCTCACCCACCTTGTCTCTCTAATATCCTGGGACCAACATGGCTACAAGTACACTGCATACTTCCAAGCATATCAATTCCTAATACTATTACAGAAGATTTCCACTTTGTCACAGATGGCCTTGGAAGGGCCCAGCAATCTAGACCTTTTTGCTGAGCTCCCCCAGTTGTTCGATTCAGGTTGTGATGTTCTGAAGGACTAAGTGTGCTATACATCTGCATCAAAGGTTTTATTAAAAAGAAAGTGTAGTTTTAACCCTGGTGGTTAGGAGCATGTGAGATTCCTGCATGATTTGTTATATACTGCAGATTGGGACATCACCAGAGGTGCTTCTTTAGAATATTATGCATGTGCTGTACACTGAGGTGACAGAAATAATGCATTTTAATAGTAGTTGCCCTTAAAAACTTTTCAAGAGGTTTAGTTAGTAAATAACATTACTAGGGTAACTGCCATACTCTGTAGGTATTTCCTATATTAAGTGGAAGAAATACTGCAAATGCTGAGATTAACATTGTAGTTATGTTCCTGAAAAATGCTACTTTAAACGAAACAATGTTAAGCGAATCCAATTTCCCCATGAAAATTATGTAAATAGGGGGGCTTAGGTTCCAGGGAAATTTTTTTCTCCAGACAAAAACTTTATATATATATATACACATACACATGCACACGATAAGTTTTTAAACAGTTTAATACTGTAGACAGCAATGGTGATTGTGAAGCTTGGCTGAGGTGGTGAAGTCAGAGGGTAGAAGAGGGTGGGATATTTCCCAGGGAATGCCTTACTGCTAAATGATGAACTAGCGCTTGGCTGAGCACTCAAGGGTCAACAAATTGTTGTTAATGTAGCCTCACACTCTACAAGGCAGCAGGAATGGAGGGAAGGGAGACATCTTGGTAGAGAGAGACAGAGACATACACCCTGTGTGGGAGACAGATGCGCATTGCCCCTTTACGTATGCTGACCCCACTCTAAGTACATTGCCCTTTTAAGTAGATTAGCAAGTTGAGACAGCAGCTGCTGCCAGCAAGCTCCCTCTGTCCTGAGCCCCCCCGACCTCCGTTCTATAGAGATGGTATAAAGCAAGGGACAGGAACAGAGGGGAGGGGGACACCCTGACATTAGCACCCTTCCCCCCCGCCACCTCCCTGCATTGCAAGCAGGAAGCTTCTAGGAGCAGCTCCAAGGCAGAGGGCAGGAGCAACACAGGACAGTGCGGGGAGGCACAGCTGAACTGCCTGGCAATTGCACACAAGGTACTTAGGAGAGCAGGGAGCTAATAGGGGCTAGTGGGGCTGCTGGTCCACTCTGATTCCAAGCACCCACCAGCTAGCTCCAACAGGCTGCTCTTTCTGCAAGCAGTAAACAAAGCAGGCGGCTGCCAAACAACGTTATAAGGGAGCATTGCGCAACTTTAAATGGACCATGTTCTCTAATTGATCAGCAATGAAACGACGTTAACCAGGACAATGTTAAGTGAGGAGTTACTGTATTGTATTTTTAAGTCTGTGTTTTATGATGTTTTCTTAAGAGGAGCTCTGCTCCAAGTTAGTGTGTGTCTGATTTTAAATAAAATTGTAAAGGGAAATGTAGGGTACCTAGCTGGGTGTCAGTTATTATTGAAATAAATCTTGAGAGCAGATATTATTAAACTCTTGTGGTAGATGTAGTAGCCTTAGGCAAAGAGGCTGGGAGCTGTTCCAACTCCATTCTGTGGTTTAATATAAATTAGGATAAAAGAACATAAGGAATATATGTATAAGGAAAACAAATCCTCCTGTCTCAGCCACTGACTGCTGGGGTTAGCAGCATGCTGCCTCTATAGGGCTGGCTAGTCTATAGCTGCGGGTGATGGAGATTTTTGTGGCTTTCTCAGGAGCATCTGGTGCTGAGCACTGTACAAGAGAGGCCACAAGCCTGCTGATCCTGTCTGGCAATTCCTGTGATGTCTGACTTTGTGTGTGTTCTCTCACAGCTCCTCTGGGTCGATCTACGTTGAGCTGATCCTGTCTGGCAATTCCTGTGATGTCTGACTTTGTGTGTGTTCTCTCACAGCTCCTCTGGGTCGAGCTCCGTTGAGCTGAGACTGTCTTGGGACATGCCTGTGTAGCTTCATTCCCTTTCCACTCCACGTGATTCAGAAGAACCTTGGTCTGCAGTGCAGAGGTTATTCTTTTTCAAAACCATATCAGTGCTATTTCCTGCCCTAGACACTTTTCCCCACGTTCTTGACTCTGCCCTATAAGGAAGGACTCGGCTATTCTCAAGATGATTCAGGAAGGGAAGGAGAACAGAGAGAAAATCTTACCAAAAGAGTGATTTCCCTACCTGATTCCAAGGTGAGCTCTGGCACCTGATGGAAACGGCACTACATTCTGACCTTCTCTAGACACTACCTGATGCATTTGCATTTTTCTTTCTCTATTTCTCTGGAATTACCACTGTTACTGAGTAATTTGTAAGGAGAAGATCTCCTCAATTCTGGAGAATGGGCATTGGACAGAAATATTCTCCAATTCAAATGGGAGATTAAAAACCCAGAGCCTCGTGGTTTAGGCCTGGGATTGCTTTCCACACACTACAAGTGTCCCAGGTCACTGAAGGCTAGTTTAAGAAAACTGTTTTCTAACATGGAAACCTGCTAGCAGAATGGTTGCACGTGATTGTGTCCCTGGGAAGCGTGGCACTGACAAGCTGTAGTCATCTGTTGAGACTTGTATTGCCAGACAAGCTGTCCAGGACAGGCTGCGTCCACAGCCACAATGGTTATTTATTTTAAATTCCTTTTTTAGGTATATATTTATCATGAGCTTCAAAGTACTGAACAGGATTTAACTTAGAAAACAATGTAGAATTACTTTTAGTCTAACCTGCAGCCTTTTTGGAACTTTACTTCTGGTTTGCAGAACTCTGCCAAAAAGCACCATCAGAAATACCTTCCCGTGCAAATTCTACACAGAACACCACACTGACATAACTAGCCAGCGTACTTGTGTGCACACAAACACACTTTTGTGAGATCCGCATTTCAGGGGGCTCCCTGCCTGTGATGCGTTCAAGAGGCAGAGCTAATACCCTTGAGGATCAGGTGAAATTCCTTACATCGTTGTCTCTCTCTTGGGGGAGAAGGAATCATCATGGCTGAGTCTATTCTAGTTTCCTAACTTTATAAGCTTCAAAGAGAAGGACAAATTACCCCCTTTAGCAAAGATTTCTCAAAGCCATATATTATGGAACTGACAGCGTGAGAGAGAGGGAGAGTGGAATGGGGCTGACTCAGTCATCTCCATTTGGGAGCTCATCCAGCAATCTAATACTGAGCCAGAGGCAAATATGCAGTAGAAGTAGTTGGATCCTCTACATTTTATTACATGAAAGGAAGTCTAGGATCACCTGGTTTGTTTAAGTTACTGCCCTCCTTCTGTTTTGGATTTTCCAACTCCTTTTGTATTTGGCTGCGGAAAGATTCAGGGGACATGTTACACCATTTAAAAGATGAACAGGAATTTGACTTTTCATGATTGTGTAAGTAGCTTTCATTTAGCTGGTCAGCGGGTCTTCTGATTCAGTGTAAAATCTTGCTTTAGAGAATATGTGCCCCTTTTACCAAAGGTTTTTCGGGATGAATTTTCAATTCTGCATTGGAACATGCTCCATTCCATAAAGTGTGCTTAATACAGAGAATCCCAGAGGCTGTCACACCTTTGATAGGATGAATATACCATTAGAGGTGCCTTTCCTTTATTCTTCTTGCCAAGGGAAGGAATCCAGTTGCTCTGGAAAAGGTGTTCAATTTTCTCAGGGAGGGTTCTCTCTCAGTGTCCCAGGGCTTGTGAGATTCTGCTGGCCAAGCACTCTGGTATCGAGAGTGTGGAATGGGTCATTGTTTTAGGCTGCAAAGTCCCACTGCAACATACCACACCCTGCACAAAGCATGACACCCAAAGAGGCCCTTATTCCTAAGGCACTATTACAATGAAAGCCAGAATTTCCAGAGTGCAAATCCAAATGAATGGAATGCCTGCCCTGTACCCACACCCAGAGAGAGGAGCTGGCCTGTTGGGGAGGAACCAGCAGCTCTAAGGCAGCACTGAGGTTTTGGGCAGAAGGCTTCAATATAGCACATGCAAGAGGAACAATCAAGGAAGGGAAACAAAATTATGCAGCAAACCTTTTTTATCGTGTAGCAAGGCCTGTTAGCGTAAAGTCTGAATGATGTGGGTCATAAGAGATTGAACCATCTTTATCCTTGAGTTGGAGAGGAAGGAAGACTTGGTAAGTTAAATTAGGTCTTGAACTACTATTTTGGTTCAAATCCACGAGGAATGGCAGACAGACCCTCCCACCAGCCCCCAAAAATGGTTATCGGAAGAGAAATATTTCTGTATATGTGGATTACTGCTCAGCTATGAAGAGAAATCTCAGAAGGAAACTATGGTACTAATCTGTAATTTAACAAATTTATTGTATAAACTGACCAGAGAAACAGCCTAGAGAGGGGGCTGTTGGGTAGAACTTAAGCTTTTTTTATTTTTTATTTTTTCTTAAGTGCAATAAATCTATCAGGGAGCTGTGAGGGCACTTCATTGCATGGGAATCAAGGCTGGAGATGCAGAAATTTTAGCTCTTCATGCACTGAAACTGAATCACATTAGGAATTTGCTGCATTAACACTACATACAAAGGATGGTGATTTATTTGCTAATGTTTGTCATTTCTTTCTGTTGTGTATTTTTGTTAACACTGTTTTCTATTAAATGAAAACTGCATTCGTCACTGACTCCTCCTGTCTGTTTGGTACCTACAAATGACACTTGTTTTGTTCATGGCAAAGAAGAGAAGGTGAGATTTCACTAGAACTGAAGCAATATCCTTTTCAGAGGAACTCTGCAGAGCTAGCGCTACCATCCACTACCCTGGCGAAAAGAGCCATTAGGAAAACCGGACAGTGGTTTGAAGTTCTGCCTGATACCTATGGGTGTGAGCTTGACAGGACAGTCTCAGTCCAGTGGTCCAGCCTCTGAAATGCTTGTCTGTCCTCTCCCAGACATTCACGTTCAGAATCTATTTGCCCTTTTGTTTTTCACTTTGATGGGTAAAATACCTGTCAGGCAAACCCCTGTAAAGCTACACGAGGATCATCACTGGGGTTTTCAGAAGCACCGAAATGAGCTCAGAGCACAAGTCTCATTGGCTGTCACTAGAGTTGGTGCCCCTAAGGCTCTTAGATGCTCCCCACCCAGGGAGCTGGCTTCTTGGAAGAGATGAGTGAGATCCTAAAGCGGGTAAGGACCGCTGTCTGTGGGCTCAGGGTATTTGCCCATCTTTGGGAGTCCCATTGCAGTCTGTGGGGAAGCTGGCAATGATCTTCTTGAGATCTCTTGTTAGTGTTAATGAATTATTTGTGCAAGAGAAATGTTAAAATATTACAGGTCATAAAAATAAGATTTTACCAAATATTAGTGGTTTATGAGAAGAACCAGCTGTCAGATAGTGAGGCCTAAGCTCATGGTGATGGTGACCATACAATTCTAGGCAATTCCCTGCTGTACATGTGACAGGAAATTGAGCTTCATCTAAAACATGTTTTGTGGTATGCGTTTCTTCTCCTCCGTATGCTGCTCTGACATGGCTTTGTCCTTGTGTATAAGCTTAATGCTGACAGCAGCTACATACCCTCCAGTCTGCTTCAGAAAGTTCTGCATTACAACCAGTTACAGAAACAGGTTTATTGTGTATTCTCTATATTCTGCTATGAATCCAGGGCTCGATTTTCCAGCATGGGGTACTGATTTGAGGAGCTCAGTGTGAGTTACCCAGTATGAAGAAAGCAGAACTGGGCAGCCCAGTGGCTATTTGTAGCAATTGTTTCTCCACAGGAGGCAGCAGACAAGTCTGTATGCAAACCAGGTGTGCTTATTGGGAGACTCCTACTGCAAAGCTGCAGCCTTCATATCTCATTTGTAGCTTAGATTTAGTATCCACAGGAACATCTGAAGCCACTCCTGAGTTCATGGTGCCAGCAGTTATGGTGCATCTTTCCCTGTGCCTGGAAAACCAACACGAATTAGGCTGTTTTGCCAAAGAAACTGTCCTCTGGCATTTGACCCAGTTAAGTATGCTCAGCAGTTTACACACAGGGAGACAGTCCATAAAACATTCAGCACCAATCAAGACTGAGAAGCATTTGCCCTAGTGCCTCTCAGTACTACCCCGAATGAAGTTGTTTTCAGTCATTTCCTTTTGAAAGGAATAAAATCTATCATTCATGTTACATAAAACTAGGACCCCAAGATTCCTAGTAGACCTATCCTGAGACTTATTGTCATGTCTCTCTTACCCCTTTCTCATTTATGCTCTTCTCCAAGGAACTTCTTCGAGAGATTCCTCTTTGCTCTGAGCCTTGACTATCTGGCCTACTGTCATTTGTAAATCTGTGGTGAATAACTGTTAAGGATATCAGCAGCACATATTAAAGCACAGAAATCTAGATTCAGTAGTTAAGAATAAGGATCTGAGTTTAAACCTCTGCTCAGCCTTCTGGCAGGTGTTTTCGCTGCCGTATTTCTTGGACACAGCGTATGCATCTCCTGTTAATGTTACTTGATGTGCACTGAAATGAGGCCATGACATGTCAGTCATATTGTAGACATCGTATTAGAAACCTTTTGCAGGTGTCTTACAGGGCATGTGCAGCAACTGCTTTTCAAAACTTCAGTGTCCCTCTGGGACTCTTTAAAATGGCAAAAGCATCTTGTCTGGTGTCCTGTTTCTGAAACGGCCACAGTGCGTATTGCAAAGCAGTCTGTGGCGGTGGGAAAACTGCCTTATGTGTTCTTGGCTCTTAGACGTGACCTTGTGTGATGTGATGTTTTAAACCCCCAGATGTGGGAACACTAACCGGATTGTCGATGCTGAAACTGTCGCACTCCCATTTCTGAACACAGGGGCGGCTCTATGTATTTTGCCGCCCCGAGCATGGCAGTCAAGCGGCTTTCGGCGGTGCGCCTGCGGGAGGTCCACTGGTAACGCGGATTTGATGGCATGCCTGTGGGAGGTCCACTGGTCCTGTGCCTTTGGCGTACCTGCCGCTGAAACCATGGGACTGGCAGACCTCCTGCAGGCGCACCGCCGAAGGCAGCCTGAGTGCCACCCTCACGGCGACCAGCATGCCGCCTCCCGCGGCTTGCCGCCCCAGGCACGCACTTGGTGCACTGGTGCCTGCAGCCACCCCTGGAACTTTGGGTAGAGCTGGGATTTCTCTATCTTAGTGATGCTTCCTTCAGAAGCTGAATTTTCAGATGTGGGAACCTAAAGTTAAGCACCTGAATCCATGCTGGGAACCTAATGTAAACATGGACAGATTAGCTTCCATTGACTTGAGTGGAAGTTGAGGCCCTCTGAAAAGCAGGGCACTCTTACTTAGCTGCTTCGCTTCAGACACATAAGTCTGAAAATACTGGACGTTGAGCCTCATCCTGAAAGGCACTGAATGCCTCCTGCAAGGTTCACACAATCCCTGACCTCCCCTTGGAGTCTGGAGTTAAGTGGGCCCAGCACCATCCAGGATCATCTCCTCCTAGATCCTTCCCACGCCTCATCACGCTCTTCTTCTCCTGCTGCTTGTCAGTGTGGAAAGTAGAGATTTTTCTGGAAGATACCTTGATTTTAATCGGAAAGGACTTCATGAAAAGAACAAATCCAGTGGGGCACCAAGAGCTACCAGGGCCTGTGTCTCAGACTTCCATCAGATGGACACATTTCTGCCCTTTCAGTCAGAGTCTGAAAATGAGAAAAGGAAAATAAATGGACTTATCTGAGCCTGCCAGGGTGCACTGTGCCGTGGACAAATAGACTGTTAGACATTTTACCCTGGAGAAAAGGTTATGTAACACTGCTGTAAAAGGGAGAGGGGCCACAGCCTATATCAGCAGCCCTGATAATGCAGCAGCTTGGGGTTCAGCAAAGAAATCACACCTGCTGAAGCCTTCCATCTTTTATAACCAAGCAAATAGAGAGGATCCATGACACTGAACTTTCAGCTAACCGGCTACTCTTCTTCTGTGCTTAGAACTCCAACTGAATGGTAGTGTTACCTCTGCCCAAAGCCTGGTAGCAAAGAGATTTGCTCCTGATCCTCCACCTTTCTCACTGACCAGTTGCCTCACGTGGATGGTTTTTAGGTACCAAAAGACTTGGAAAAACCATATAACCTGCCTTTAACTGAATGTTGACATCTCCTGTAAACCAGCACTTGGGTATTAAAGAGTTAATATATTTCATTTCTGTTTTATTAGAAAGGCTGGTATCGGGCCAGTACTTGCTTTGTTATCAAACCCTAGAGAACTATGATGTGTGTTTTACTGCATTTATGGATTTCTTGTAATACTCTTGGTTGAAATAAAGGGTTTCCTAATTTAGTCTGGGATTGTCCATGGTCAATTTCCTTCTCGCTTCCAGAAAGGACCACTTTGCAGGGAGACTGGCCCAGACTTTTAACATCCTCTCTCTTTCCTTTCCTCTCTTCACACATCTCTGCAATGAGATGCAGCTGGGGAGCCCCACCGCCCATGGAAAGAAAGAAGATAAGGAAATGGATGAGAATCCCACTGCCCAGAGGTTATTTATACAGAGGGCAAGTCCTTCAAAAGCAAGAGAGAAGAGCTCACTAGTGCCCTTTTAGGGGGTGGACCAACCTGCAGCCTTGGGGGGATATTGGTACAACTGCTGTCACCCTCCCCCACCAGAGCTCCAAACACTTCCTAAAGGCGAGGCTGTATCATCACCCCTATTTTACAACAGACAGGGACTGGCTTCCCCAAGGCCACACCAAGAGTTGTTGATAGAGCCAGATCCTGCCTCTTCTCCCCATCATGCTTAGGAGCCCCATTCCTCAGCACTTCATGGAAGGCACAGAGTGGGCTGCCAGGGTTGGTGCTACATCATAAAACGATCCATGTGCTGTACACGTAGGGGCTGGTTCCATGACAGGCTCAGCAGCCTCAGCTTGCTTTTGTAGTTCATGTGGATGGAGGGCAGTTGGGTAGGTCCCTGAAGAGAAATGTCTGTCTGTTGCCCATGCAGAACCAGGCTCTAGCATTGTACTGAATAGTTACACCCTCTACCATGTCTTTCTTGCAGTGTAGGCACTTAGGGTACGTCTACACTACCCGCCAGATTGGTGAGTAGCAATCGATCTATTGGGGATTGATTTATCGCTTGTAGTGTAGACGCGATAAATCGATCCCCGATCGCTCTCCTGTCAACTGCTGAACTCCAGCTCGGCGAGAGGCGGAAGCAAAGTCGATGGGGGAGCCACGGCATGCTGCGAGGATGCGAAGTAAGTAATTTTAATTCGATCTAAGATACGTCGACTTCAGCCAAGCTATTCTTGTAGCTGAAGTTGCGTATCTTAGCTCGACTTCCCCCCCACACACACACACAAAGTGTAGACCAGACTTTAGGTAAGTGATGCTTTGATTTGCCTGAATGCTCAGGCTTCCCTTTCACAGCTAATTTGCGCGTATTGTCTCTTAGATGGGTCACTGCATACAGATCTGTGCAGGAAGAGGTTAGATCTGCCACTGACTGTCTTGGTATCCTGCCCTGCCCTCCTGGGCACCCATAAATCAATGGGTGAACAAGATATGCAGGATTTGAGCCTGAGGGAGGGCAAAGTCTCACTGACTGTGGTCTTGTGCTACTGTTGGTGAGCTACTATTGGTGTTCCCTGTATTCTGGGGCCATGCAGGGGCCTGCCTGCTCTGTGGTATTAATTAAAAGCAGCCTCGGGGCTACTCTCACTTGCTTCTCATGATCCCTCCAGTGTTCTCCTGTCATCCTCCACCTCCAATCTGTCCCCTCCACCTGGGGCTAGGGGCAGAGTGGATGTAATGCACTGGGCAGCAAACCCTTGAGCAAGTGGGCTTTAGCAGAGGACTGTTTCCACCCACTTTAAGGCCCCTCTGTGCTGCCAGAGCAGGGTAAAGCCCTTAAAGTATAGCTAGGTATTTACACTCTCCCATGTAAAAGGGAGATGCAAACGAACCCTTCTAAGAAAGAGCTGCTGGAATCTGTTGTATTGAGGTAAATGTTATGGAAGGTACTGGCTGCGATTTTGCTTTTGGGTTAGAAATGGGCTCAACTGGCATCAGAGGGGCGGACGCTTCGTGCTGTGTATGTGCTACAGCTGCATCTAGGCATTTATATGCAATTGCTCACAGCTGAAATCTTCAGCAGCTGCATTTGTACCATCCGGCAACCCCACCCTCTGCCTTGACTTACACATGGGGCTGGGCGCTGAGGGGAGCAACCCCGAGACCTTCAGAAAAATCAGTGCTGCACACACAACATAACTGACCCAAATCCACCAAAGCCAGGAACCAGAAAGCATCATCCACCAGTTCATGCCCCTCTATGGCTTCACCCCCATGTACCCACCTTAGCCCAAACATGGTAACTTTACCTCTGCTCCCTGGAGACGCCAGCCTTCCACTCTCCACCTTTACCAAACTATCCCTCCTACCACAGCACACTGCTGCAGCCGGCAGTCACAATTAAGAGCTGGTAGAGTTTGTGCCAGTAGAACTAGTTCATTTAGGGAGGGAATGTATTCTCCCCCCCCCCCCCCAAAAGTTAAATTGATATAACCCGTTTTGTGGCTGCCATTAGGGCACAATATTGCTTAGTCCTGTAGATTTAAGGAACTAAATCAGTGGTTTTAAAATATTTTTGGCTGTGTGCCCCGTTCCAAATAATGTCGTCTATTGCGTGCCCCTATCTGAGATAGGAAGAGGCAGCGTGGGGGAGAGAGGCAGGGTTACGTCTCTGCCTTCCGTTTCACAACAGTTTTTAGAGATTTTCAAACGGGGGGACATTCCCGTCCCCGGGGGTGTGGAGGAACATTCAGGAGGGTGAGCAGCCCCATGCGGCAGGGCTCAGGGAAGGACTGCCACCATAGGTGCCAAAAAATTAGTGGGTGCTCTGCACCCACTGGCAGCCAAGCTCCCCTCACCCCTGCCCCACCACTTCCTCCTCCTCCCCCCCCGAAGCGCACCATGTCCCCGCTCCTCAGCCTGCCTCCCAGCATTTCCCATCCAGCGGCCACCAAACAGCTGTTTGCATGCTCTGGGAGGGGTGTGGAGGAGTGGGAACATGGCACACTCAGGAGAAGAGGTGGGGCTGGGGCAGGGATTTGTGGAAGGAATTGGAATGGGGCAGGGATGGGTTGGAGTTGGGGCAGGGACTTTGGGGAAGGAGTTGGAATATGGGAGGGGTCAGGAGTGGGGGTGGTCAACACCCATGGAACAGAGGGGAAATCAGTGCCTATGACCCTCTCCTCCACCCTCTTGACTCACCTCAGTGGACCACCCAGCCTGCCTGGATTGGGGGTGGGGGAATGCAACAAAAAATTGTAACTCATGGTGGGGGCGGGCCTCAGTTTAAAAAGTTTGAAAACAGCCACCTAGCAGTGTTGTTCACCCCTCCCCTAGATATTCCTCTGCACTCCCATACGGGGCAGGCCCCACAATTTAACTCCCCCACAACTAAGCTATGCCAATAGAAACACCCTTATATGTGTCTAGCAGTGTCTGCAGCAGGGGCTGCGTAGTTATAACTACAAATTTCTAACTAAGCCCTGTTCTACACTACGAGTTTAGGTTGAATTTAGCAGCATTAGATCGATTTAACCCTGCACCCGTCCACACGACGAAGCCATTTTTGTCGACTTAAAGGGGTCTTAAAATCGATTTCTGTACTCCTCCCCGATGAGGGGATTAGTGCTGAAATCAACATCGCTGGGTTGAATTTTGGGGTAGTATGGACGCAATTAGACGGTATTGGTCTCCAGGAGCTATCCCAGAATGCTCCATTGTGACCGCTCTGGATAGCACTCTCAACTCAGATGCACTGGCCAGGTAGAGAGGCAAAGCCCTGTGAACTTTTGAGTTTTATTTCCTGTTTGGCCAGCGTGACAAGCTGATCAGCACAGGTGACCATGCAGAGCTCATCAGCAGAGGTGACCATGGAATCCTAGAATCGCTACAGAGCTCCAGCATGGACCGAACGGGAGGTACTGGATCTGATCACTGTATGGGGAGATGAATCTGTGCTATCAGAATTCCGTTCCAAAAGATGAAATACCCAAATATTTGAAAAAAATCTCCAAGGGAATGAAGGACAGAGGTTGCATCAGGGACCCGCAGCAGTGCCCATGTGAAACTTAAGGAGCTGAGGCCAGCCTACCAAAGAGCCAGAGGGGCAAACGGATGCTACGGGTCAGACAGACATGCTGCTTTTATGATGAGCTGCATGCCATTCTAGGAGGATGCCCCTACAACTACCCCACTCTTGTACACGGACTCCTGCAAGGGAGTCTCACGCAACAGAGATGAGGATTTTGGGGACGAGGAAGATGAGGAGGAGGTTGAAAATAGCGCACAGCACGCAACCGGAGAAACCATTCTCCCTGACAACCAGGAACTGTTTATCACCCTGGAGACATTACCTTCCCAACCCGGGCTCCCAGACCTTGAAGGTGGAGAAGGAACCTTTAGTGAGTGTACCTTTGTAAATTTAATACATATTTTAAAAGCAAGCATGTTTAATGATTAATTTGCCCTGAAGACTTGGGATGTATTCACAGCCTGTAAAGCTACTGGAATGCAGTCAAGCAACATCCGTTCTTTATCTCTCTGTGTTATCCTCAAGAGAGTGATATCATTCATGGTCACCTGGCTGAAATAGGGGAATTTTATTAAGGGGACATTCAGAGGTGGCCGTTCCTGTTGGGCTGTGTGCCTGTGGCTGAAAAGAAATCATTTCCACTGTTAGCCACGTGGTGGGGGAGGGGTGAAGCGATCATCCCAAAGAATTGGGTGTGAGGGGGGGTTTAGTTGGGTTTGTGCTGCAGGCTAACCTGAAAACCGCAGCCGCTTCTTTTAAATGGTCAGCCCAACTCTCCCTTTTTTTCCTCCCGCAGCTGCAAATGTTACAATGATCCCCCTATCATCTCCATCTCAGAGGCTAGCACAGATAAGAAGGCGAAAAAAACGCATTTGCAGTTAAATGTTCTCTGAGCTCATGCAGGCCTCCCACACTGAAAGAGCCCAGCAGAATGCGTGGAGGCAGACAATGTCAGAGTCCAGGAAAGCACAAAATGAATGCAAGGACAGGAGGGACACACGAGAGGATAGATGGCTGGAGCAAGAGGAGAGGTGGTGGCAGCGTGATGAGAGGAGGCAGGATGCAATGCTGAGGCTACTGGAGGATCAAAGTGATATGCTCCGGCATATGGTTGAGGTGCAGGAAAGGCAGCAGGAGCACAGACCGCCTCTGCAGCCCCTCTGTAACCAACCGCTCTCCTCCTCAAGCTCCATAGCCTCCTCACCCAGATGCCCAAGAATGTGGGGGGTGGGGGGTGCCTCCAGGCACCCAACCACTCCACCCCAGAAATCTGCCCAAACAACAGAAGGTTGGCATTCAGTAAGTTTTGAAGTACAGTGGGGCCTTGTCCTTCCCTCCTCCACTACCCCTCCTGAGTTACCTTGGCAGTTATCCCCCTATTTATGACTAATTAATAAAGGATGCATGAATTTGAAACAACAATGACTTGCTTGCCTCTGCAAGCAGTGATTGAAGGGGGAAGGGGAGGGCGGTTGGCTTACAGGGAAGCAGAGTGAACCAAGGGGCTGGGTTTTCATCAAGGAGAAACAGAACTTTCACACCGTAGCGTGGCCAGCCATGAAACTGGTTTTCAAAGCTTCTCTGATGTACAGCGCATCCTGCTGTGCTCTTCTAACTGCCTTGGGGTCAGGCTGTGCGTAATCAGCGGCCAGGCGATTTACCTCAACCTCCCACCCCGCTATAAACTTCTTCCCCTTACTCTCTCAGATATTGTGGAGCACACAGCAAGCGGTAATAACAATGGGAATATTGGTTTTGCTGAGGTCTAACCGAGTCAGTAAACTGCGCCAGCGTACTTTTAAACATCCAAATGCACATTCTACCACCATTCTGCACTTGCTAAGCCTATGGTTGAACAGTTCCTGATTACTTTCCAGAGTGCCTGTGTGTGGCTTCATAAGCCATGGCATTAAGGGGTAGGCTGGGTCCTAAGGATAACTATAGGCGTTTAAACATCCCCAATGCTTATTTTTTGGTCTGGAAAGTAAGTCCCTTGCTGCAGCCATTCAGACACACCACAGTTCCTGAAGATGCGAGCATCATGTACCTTTCCCGGCCATCCCACATTGATGTTGGTGAAACGTCCCTTGTGATCCACCAGTGCTTGCAGCACCATTGAAAAGTACCCCTTTCGGTTTATGTACTGGCTGCCTTGGTGGTCCGGTCCCAAGATAGGGATATGGGTTCCGTCTACTGCCCCACCACCGTTGGGGAATTCCATTGCAGCAAAGCCATCCACTATGACCTGCACATTTCCCAGAATCACTATCCTTGATAGCAACAGCTCAGTGATTGCGTTGGCTACTTGGATCACAGCAGCACCCACAATAGATTTGCCCATTCCAAATTGATTCCCGACTGACCAGTAGCTGTCTGGCATTGCAAGCTTCCAGAGGCCTATCGCCACTTGCTTGTGAACTGTGAAGGCTGCTCTCATCTTGGTATTCTTGTGCTTCAAGACAGGGGAAAGCAAGTCACAAAGTTCCAATGAAAGTGCACTTATGCATGTGAAAGTTTTGCAGCCACTGGGAATCATCCCAGACCTGCGACACTATGCGGTCCCACCAGTCTGTGCTTGTTTCCTGGGCCCAGAATCGGCGTTCCATGGTATGAACCTGCCCCATTAACACCATGATGCTTTGAGAGAAGTCTGTGTCCATGTCCTCATCACTCTCGTCACCGCGCTGCTGTTGCCTCCTAGCCTGCTTTTGCAGGTTCTGGTGCTGCATATACTGCAGGATAATGCGCATGCTGTTTACAGTGCTCATAACTGCTGCGGTGATCTGAGTGGGCTCCATGCTTGTCATGGTATGGTGTCTGCACGAGAGCTGAGTGGCAGTGGAAGTGTGACGATGGTTTGCAGCCTTACTGCACTGTCTGCTGCCAGCAGCACCCAGGACATGACATAGCAGTGGCTGAGCTGAGTGGGCTGCACGCTTGCCATGGTATGGTGTCTGCACAGAAAAAAGGTGCGAAGCGATTTTCTGCAGTTGCTGTCACAGAGGGAGGGGCGACTGACAACGTGAACCCAGAACCACCCACAACAATGTTTTGGCCCATCAGGCGTTGGGAGCTCAACCCAGAATGTCAATGGGTGGTGGAGACTGCGGGAACTGTGGGATAGCTACCCACAGTGCACTGCTCCTAGAGTCGGTGCTTGCCATGGTACTGTGGACGCACTCCGCTGACTTAATGCACTTAGTGGGGACACACACAATTGACTGCATAAAATCACTTCCTAAAAAATTGACTTCTATAAATTTGACCTAATTTTGTAACGTAGACATACCCATAGTTGCAGTGGCACAAAGCCTGGGTAGCCCAGCCCTGCGGTGTTAGAAATCAGTCATTTGGCAACGGGGGGAGGGGTAAGAGTTAAGCTTGTTGCCTGTAGTGTACAGTGGTTGTGAGTAGGGTACAGTGTATGGCTGTGAGTGGAGAAGGAGACAGCATGTGGTAGTGATGAATTAATTTTTCATTTCTTGGCTTTGGTGGGTCTCTCTCAGTTGAGTTGTGTTTTAAGTTGCCTTCCACTGCAGTGTTTCCTTGTCAACTAGTGCGATTGTGCTCTCGCTGCTCCTTCCCCAGTCCAGTGCTGGACAGGGCCCCACAAAAGTGAGACAAGCCAGGCACACAGCGGGGCTTAATGAGGTCCCTTCTGCCCCAACCCCTGTCTCTCTGGGCCTGGATAGCCTTGTCTGAACCAGGCCTACCTAGGAGAGGCATCCCAGCTTGCCTGGGCTGCATCAGGAATAGAATAGAACGGGAATACAGGACCTCGTACAAATAGGCGAGACCTTCACAGCTAAGTATCTAGGATCTCTTGGGGGGTGATGGGGTCAGGCCTAGCCTAAGGGTTGATTATCACCAGGTGTAAGATTTCCCCTACCCAAGGTTCAACATCTGTGGGGAGGGTTGGGGGCTATAGTGGTGTGACGCAGTAGGGAGCGGGGTGGATTGACCTGGGAATGTCATCTAGTTTTACTAGGACTGTCTGCATGGGGGGATGGGAGAGCAGGGGATGACTTTAGGTGAGGGACGGTACCTGAGCTAGGAAGGGGGGGTGGGGCCAGTCTACACCTTTCCCCGGGAAACGGGACAAGAGAAGGGAAGGGCAGAGCCTGCTGGAGGGGTTTTTGGTTTCAGTTTTGAGTTGGCTGGGAAGAGGCAGGGAACCCCCAAGTCTGGGGTCTAAGCTCCTTGCCTCCCTGAGGAACCTGGCTGAACCTACAAGCTCTGTTTTGGACTGTGTTCTTGTCATCTAGTAAACCTTCTGTTTTACTGGCTGGCTGAGAGTCGGGGTGAATTGCAGGAAATGGTGGGTGCAGGGCCCTGACTCCCCCACACTCTGTGGCAAGTGGTCATTGCATGCTCCTTACAGCCATGCCTCTGGATGCTTTTGGGTGCCTCATCCAGCATGAGCCAGGCAGACAGGTTAGCACAGGCTGCCTGGTGGGTGTGGGGAGGGATAGCAGCCACTTGGGGGGCAAAGGAAGAGAACGAGCAGCCAAGTGAAAGGAGATGGGAAGAGATTCAATTAGCAAATTCACCATGTGGGCGTGCTGAGGTCAGTGCTCACTCAGCAGGTAGCGAGCTTCCCAGTGAGTCACCCCCTGCTCCCTCCAGCACAGTGACCTAAATGAGAGAGCTTGCAGGAGAGCTGCCAACTCCTGATTTCCTGGCTGTATTTAATGCTGCCACATGACTTTCCTCGCTGGTCACAGGCACCCAGCCAGGCTCCGCAGGGCTTAATCTCCGAGCTGTGCATGGTTCACAGCAGTGTTACACAGCTGCAGCCTTCCTGTACATCTGCCTTATTCACACCACCTGACTCCGCTCCTCCCCGCCCCGGAGAGAAATCCGCCTTAGCCAAGGTGAGGTACCATGCAGCTGAACAGGGGATGTATATGTGTGGGAGTAACAGGGCTGGACCAGGGTGCTGCATCCCTGATGAAACCCACATCTTTCCTGCCCCCCCGGGCCAGCCTTGAGCAAGAGGTGCCTTCCACTTGTAGCCTTCAGCAGGGCGGGCAACTGATGAGGCAACACCTGGTGGCAGCCCCACATCTGGAATGGGAGACGACTGAGTTACCTGTGTCCCTGCTCCCTTCCAGCCGGACCCTCGGCCACGTTCCCTGTAAGCTGCATACTGAGTGGCCACCCAGGAGTGAGTGAAGTGCTGTGCAGAGCTGCTCACATCCAGCAGGCCAGTATTCAGGTGTGCCCCTCCCTCCCCCCCACTGCTTTGCAGCCCTCTGCCTTGGAGGCCCTGCTGCTCCTGTGGGCTGGTCAGAGTGTGGGGGAGGAGGGGGCTGATGTCAGGGTGTCCATCTCCTCTGTACACCAGCAGGGAAGACAGGACAGCCCAGCTCAGGACTCTGGGCACTGCAGGAGAGGGTCTTAGGTCTGAATGCTGTTCTGGGCGGTGAGTGCCTTTACTCCAGAGACTTCCCTAGTACACACAATCTCTGTCTGTCTGTCTTGTGCACACACACACTCTCTGTGTTCTCTACACACACTGTGTGTATAGAGAACATACACACACATACAGTGTCTCCCTACACACACACATACAGTCTGTGCGTGTGAAGTCTGCATGTGCGTGCACACAGTCTGTTCTTTCTACACACACTGTCTCTCCACACACACACGGTGTGTCTCTACATCACACACACCAGTCTTTCACAGTCACCTCCCAACACATACTTGTGTTACTGTTGTTACTTCTTGGTACTTCCTGCAATGCACTTAGATGCTCTGTAATTTTATTCATTCAAAGTATGTTAGTGTTTTGACTGGTCTGTGCATTTCATAATTTTTTATTTCTCTTACATTTAAATTTCGTTATTTGAGTAGTGAGTTCTAAATGCCTAACTTGTCCTGGCTGGAGTAATCATCCCTGTTGGAGACTTTTAAAAATATATATTATCTCTAGGTTATTTTGTTTCTAGTGGTGGTGCACATCCACATCGTCCCTTGGTGCGCATAACAAAATGTATTTGGCACATCGATGGAAGAAACAGAGAGACCATTGGTGCAGACATAGCCTAAACATCATGGCCTGAAGGGACAATAGATTTATGGCTTATTACAAAATCTATAAGCCACTTACAGCCCCCGCCCCTTCCCCCTTCCATGACTAGAGAGATGTTAATGGGCCACTTCACCTGGAATGGTCCCCTGAAATGTGTGTTAACTACTCCCACTAAATGATATGTTCCACCTTGCGTTTAGCTGTGACACCGTTTAGTACCTTTCCCAGCCCTGAAGAAAAGCCTGTGTGGCTCGAAAGCTCACAGCAGATCTTACCTCACCCACCTTGTCTGTCCTTCCTGCAGGTCCATCACTGCTTTAGGATTTTGTCTGCAAAATCCAGGGCTCCTCATGTGCTTCAGTGTGTTCCCTGGCGCACGCTGCCAGCTGCAGAGAACTCACCCCTCAGATACTGCCACTGTGTTTCACTGCCACTGAGCGAGGCTGAATGCATGTTACGTTGAACGTGTGTGGAACTTTATTAAACCTGTGCACTGCTCTGGCCAGGTGGCTGCATGGCTTCCTGCCCAATTCCTCGCATTCCCTGCCTGCCTGGTGTCCTGCCAATACCAATCCCTCCAGGGAGCATGGGCCCTCTGGCTCCAGGTCCCCTGCTTGTGATACAGTGTCCACACTTAAAAAAGAATGTTGAAAAATTGTTACAAGGCCAGAAAAAAGCTACAAGAGCAACTAGCGGGCTGAAGAACTTGACTTGCAGTCTAAGTTCCCGCTAAGCTGTGCGGCCACCCAGCAGTCAATCAAACGCCTCCATGGACTGCTGTTCTGCTCCTGCCCTCTGCCTTGGGGTGAGCCCCTGGGAGTCTCCAGCTTGCGGTGAAGAGCAGAGTGAGGGCACAGGAGAGAAGCTGATGTCAGGGTATTTCCCCCCCCCCCCACCCATGGGAGGGAAGGAACACAACAGGCATCACGAGTGGGAGGTGGGATGGAGCTTGCTGGTGGCTGCTACTGTGTCTGAACAAGCAGCCTTCAGCCTGGTGAGTGCCAAGCTACTTAACAGGGCAGTGTACTTAAAGGGGAAATGTGTGCGATTGTGTTGCTTTCCTCGCACACCCACTCCCCACTGTGAGTCTAACGCGCATACCACACTGTGTCATGCACCCCCCACACACCACCATGTCTCTCACACACTTACCCCTCACTGGCTCTTTCAAACTCTTACATAACACACTGTTTTTCTCTCTCACTCACACACACCCCACACTGTGTGCCACTCTCTCACACCCACAACCCACAGATAATACAAAACCAAGATGTTGAGAACATATCAGGAATCAAAGGAGATGAAATTCTTGAAATGCCTATACATGAATGCAAATGGAAACAAATGAGGAATTGGAATTGTATATTTATGAGCATAAATTGGATCTGGTTGATATTATTAAAATCAGGTGGGATAAGTCCCATAAGTGGATTGTTAAAAATCAGTGGTTATAACCTATTTAGGAAGGCTAAAGTAGGCAAAAAGGGAGAGTAAGTGACACTCTAGCAAAAATGGCATTACTTGTTTCACTGACACCCCCCAGGAAAATGACCTTGAATGCTTATAGCTCAGTGTCCTAACAGAGAAAACACAAGATGGGGTATTAGTTGGTGCCTGCTGCAACTCACTAGGGAACAAGATGGCCAGCTCCTTATGCACCTATCTAGTTGGCAGGGACCTCAGGAGGTCATCTAGTCCCACCCCCTGCTCAAAGCAGGACCAATCCCCAGACAGATTTTTGCCCCTGATCCCTAAGTGGCCCCCTCAAGGATTGAACTCACAATCCTGGCTTTAGCAGGCCAATGCTCAAACCAACCCAAGAGGGAGGGATTTTTAAGAAAAAAAGCTGCATGCTGATGAGGCACTTCAATTGGAGTGACAAAAGCAGGATGTCTCATACTGCCAGTATTAAAAAGTCCTTGCAATTTCGCAACATGATAGATGATGGTTTCCTAACTCAAAAGGTGTTGCATTCAGCGTGGAGGAATTCTGTATTAGACCTGGTCTTAACAAATCAAGAGGAACTGATCATAGAACTAAAAATGGTCGCTTAAGTACAAGCGATTGACTTGATCACCTTTATAATGTGTATGCAGAATAAAGTACTGTGACAGACCCAGGCCAGTGGGGTGCAGGAGTCTGGTAGAGGGCAAATATACTGGCCACTGGGTGAGTAGTTTTCTGTTCCCTGAGTGACCAGAGCAGGGTCTGCACTAGAGTAGTCAGGAACTTGCTAGAACCAATTAAGGCAGACAGGCTGATTAGAACACCTGCAGACAATCAAGGCAGGCTAATCAGGGCACCTGTTTTAAAAGGAGCTCTCTCCAGTCAGATGGGGAGGAGCCAGAGGAGAGGAAGTGTGTGAGAGGAGCTGGGAGCAAGAGACACAAGGAGCTGAGAGTGAGAGACTGTGCTGCTGGAGGACTAAAGAGTACAAGTGTTATCAGACACCAGGAGGAAGGTCCTGTGGTGAGGATAAAGAAGATGTTTGGACGAGGCCTTGGGGAAGTAGCCCAGGGAGGTGTAGCTGTCACACAAGAGGCACTATAGACAGCTGCAAATCCATAGGGCCCTGGGCTGGAACCTGGAGTAGAGGACGGGCCCAGGTCCCTCCCCAAACCTCCCAACTCCTGATCAGACACAGGAGGAGTTGAGCCAGACTAGGGGGGAGATCACTTGAGTTGAGCAAATCTGCCAATAAGCGCAAGACCCACCAAGGTAGAGGAGGAACTTGTCACAGTACAGACCAGTAATTATATATATATATATATATATATATATATATGAGTGAGAGAGAGTTGGTACTTTAAAGTGACCAGTTTCCCAAAGCTGGAAACAATTATGAGCCAAATCATCTGGAGGATGAATTTAATCAGAAAAATGTGAATGATAAATGGGAATCAAGAAGCCACAATCAAGGAAGAACGCTATACTGATTAAAAACCAATCTCATTTAGAGGGGAAATGAAGGCAACTACCAAAAATAAATATATAACAAAAAGAAGAAAGGGGAAGTTGATAGCAATGAATATAAAGCAGAACTTAGGAACTGTAAAAAATTGATAAGGGAAGCAAAGGGACACGAGGCAACATCTATGGCCAGGAGACTGAAAGACAAGAAGGAGCTTTTGAACTATGTTAGGAACAAAAAAAAAATCCTGACAATGGTATTTGTTCATTAGTAGATGGAAATGGTAAAATTATCACTAATAATTCAGAAAAGGCAGTGGTGTTCAATAAATATTTCTGTTCTGTATTTAGGGGAAAACAGATGATATAGTCTCATCATATGGTGATAACCCTCCTTCCAGTCTACCACCACCTCAGGATAGAAGCTACTAAATTCAAACATTCTTAAATCAGCAGGTCCAGATAATTCTGGATCCAAGAGTTTTAAAAGCGCTGGCTGTAGAGCTCACTGGGGAAGGTCCTGAAGACTGCAGCAGCGATAATGTTGTGCCAATATTAAAAAAGGGTAAAGGAGATCACCTGAGTCATAAGCCTGTCAGCCTGCTAATGATCCTCTAGAAAATTAATAGAATGGCTGCTATGGCACTTGATCAATAAACAATTAAAGCAGGGTAATAAAATCAATGCGAAGCAAGAGGAGTTTATGGCAAACAGAGCCTATGAAACTAACGTGATACCTTTTTTGATGAGCTTACAAGCTTGGTTGATAAAGGTAATAGTGTTGACATCATATACTTAGACTTCTCTAAGGCATTTGACATGGTATTGCACAACAATGTGACTAAAAACCCAAAAGATATTCTTAATGTCGCACACATTAAATTGATTAAAAAGTGGCTAATAGCTAGGTCTCAACATGTAATTATAAACAAAGAATCATCATCTAGTGCAGGGGCAGGCAGCCTGTGGCACCTGTGCCAAAGGAGGCACAGGACCTGATTTTCAGTGGCACTTACACTACCCAGGTCTGGTGGGGAGGGGAGGGGAGGGGGCAGGGGCTCTGCATTTTAATTTAATTTTAAATGAAGCTTCTTAAATATTTTAAAAACCTTATTTACTTTACATACAACAATCGTTTAGCTATATATTACAGAATTATAAAAAGAGAGCTTCTAAGAATGTTAAAATGTATGACTGGCACTTGAAACCTTAAATTAGAGTGAATAAATTAAGACTCGGCACAGCACTTCTGAAAGGTGGCCAACCCCTGATCTAGTGGGGGGAGGGGGTCTCACAGGGATTTGCTCTTGGCATAGGCCCTATGCTAATTAATATTTTTATCAATGAGCTGGAAAAAAAACATAATCAGTAATAAAATGTGATGACACAAAAATCAGAGGAATGGTAAATAATAAAGAGGACAGGTCACTAATTTACAGTGATCCGGACAGGCTGGCAAACAGGGCCCAAAAAAAATGTGTTTTAATATGGTTAAATGTAAACGTATACATCTGAGAACAAAGCATGTCGGCCATATTTACTGGATGAGTGATTCTATCCTGGGAGGCAGTTATCTGAAAAAGATTTGTGAGTCAAGGCAGATAATCAGCTGACCAGAAGTTCCTAGTGCAACACTGTGGCTAAAACAGTGCAATCCTTGGAGCCATAACCAGGGGACTCAGATAAGAGTAGAGAAGTTATTTTACCTCTGTATTTGACACTACTATGAGCGCTGTGTCCAATTCTGGGGCCCACCATTCAAAGAGGATGTTGAAAAACTGGAGAGGGTTCAGAGAAGAGCCATGAGAATAAGGATTAGGAAACATATGAGAGACTCAAGGGGCTCAATCTATTTAGCTTAAGTGAAGGTTAAGGGGTGATTTGATAACAGTCTGTAAGTAGGTACAAGTATTTAATACTGGGTTCCCCAATCTAGCAGAGAAGGGTGTAACACAATCCAATGCCCAGAAGTTGAGGCTAGAAAAATTCATGCTGGAAATAAGGCATAACTTTTAAATGGTGACAGTAATTAACCATTTGGACAATTTATCAAAGGTCATGGCAGAGTCTACATCACTGACAATTTTTTCAATCAAGATTGGATGTTTTCCTAAAAGATATGGTAAAGGAATTATTTTTGGGGGGGGAAGTCCTGTGGTATACAGGAGGTCACACTACATGATCACAATGGTTCCCTCTGCCCTTGGAATCTATTAAAATACCAGTAGCTGACTATGTGTATGTAGCGAGGCCTGGCGTGTTGGTTTCTTCCAAGTTATTCCTGTGTAACAAGCCCCAAGTACATCATCAAAGACACATTTTCAGATGAGATTTTTAAGAGGGATGTTGCAGAGAGACAAGGTGGCTAGTCTTCCTGGCAGGTTCAGAGGTGAAGGCTGTGGCAGGGATTGTGAGGCTGAGGTCAGATTGTGAGGAAGGGCCGAGACACACAGTGGAGGAGTTATATCAGGGTGACTGGCACAAGACTATGGTGGAGGTGTAAGCAGAGGTCTGTTCTGGACTGGCTCCAGGATGAATTGGGATCCTGTGGAGGTGGTTGTGGATGGGTGTGACACGTTCTTTGCATTCTCTAAATACTGACACACGAGTGAGAAGAATAACTAGTTTATTATTCAGCTAGAATTCATAGCTGCACCATCAGGTCTATCATTTTCTTCAAAACAACATGGCACGTCCTGCCCTAACAGCCTCCACTGCCTTCAGGGGGATTGGATAGCGTAGAATTCAGGGCAGAATTTTGCCCTCCATCAATAATTCTTAGGGACCATCTCCAAATTCTCATAGGCCTGTTAACATTCTAAGAGTCGTCTATTAACTCTAGTATTTATATCACTCTCTCTTCCTTCTTTTAAACAATGCCTTACTGTCTCTCACTGTATACAATATACATTTCAACATCACACACAGAAAACAGCTATTTTTTATGTTCTGCTTCTCCAAGCAGAAGAGGTAACTCGCACTTCACGCTCCAGCCAGTGTTTACCTCTTTATACAATTATTTCTATAAAGAAATATGACATTTTTATTTCGTTTCTGTAGTGGTTTAAGAGCTTCTTAATGTATTATTTTCTTCAGATTAATTAACCTCTCCGTTTTTCTCTGTTCTATCCCACAAGTTCTAATGGTTCATTTGCACCAGACGTATCTGTGATCTCAGGATATGTTTATTAAATCAAAGGGCGGCAAACACATTATACAATTGCTAGGATTTTGGAGCTCTCTGTGCTTTCCCTATGCCTCTCTAATCACCAGTTTGTGGTGTAGGCACAAGGATGCACGGTGCTGCCGAAGCTGAAATGATGGAAGAGTGTGCTCTTCTTAAAAATCAAACTAACTTTGTTTAATTTTCTGGCTCTCTTTAATCTTCTCCTCTCTTAATTTTGAGTCTTGTTTAGCTTTTTTCTTGCTGTGAAAGTTAATTTTCAATCATCTTCTCAACAGCTGAGTTGGTGACTCTCCATTGTCTACTAATGGATGGAGCTGATCCAAAGGATTGGTAGCTTCTTGATTCACTTCTTCACTATCTGTACTAAGCTCTTGTTTAGCCCATTTGATCTAAAATGGTTAGAAGCTGAAATCATATGCTTAAAATCTACATCAACTGAAAGCTGCTTAATTTCTGTGAGGGGAACATTCTGTTCTAATAGCACCGAACACTTTTGCCCCCACATTCTTAAAGGTATTTAAGTTGCAAAGTGTAGAACTATATTCACAAAGGGATACAGGCTCATAAATCCAACATTTTAGGCATCTCAGACATTCAAAAAAATCACCACTCAGTTGCTGCCTAAGGCTAAATCCCCCTAAGTACCTACTTTCTACCAGTTTTGAAGCTGACTGGAGAATGCCCTAACCCCCAAGCTATTCTCCAGTTTGTGTATCTACCAGAGCAGGGATCTGAACCTGCTGCTTCTACAGCCTAGGCAAGTGCCCTAACCATCAGGCTATTCAGTCTCTCTCTCACTTCCTTTTGCCCCAGGAATATTTATTTAATACCAAATGGAACAGGTTCAACAGCAGAGATAGAAAGAGCCACTCCAGAATACTCAATAGCCTGGTGGTATGGGCACTCGCTTTGGAGATAGGAGACCTTGACTCAAATCCCTGCTCCAAACCAGGCAGGGGTTTGAAAACAGGTCTCCTACCTTCCAGGCAACTGCCATAACTAGAGCCCTGCAAATTTATGAGTATCCACTTTATATCCATGGACCACTTCTCCGGATAGCAGTGCGGATGTGGATACAAATTTTGTATCTGCGCAGGGCTCTGATGGTAAGATCTGGGCAGGCAGCTGTGAGGAACCGCCCACCCCCTGCCCAGGGCAAGTGCAGCGTCCACCGCAGCTCCCCACAGCTGAGAATCTCTCCTACCTCTTGGTCAGATCCTTAAGGCACAGATCAATGGGACTGCCCTTGTGGATCTGGGTCTTAACCCCTGCCCTTTCCTCTGCATTTCACTCCTGGCTGGCTTTGGTGGCTCCCTACTTAGCTTGCTGGCTTCTGAGAATCAGGCACCTAACTCTCCCCACACAATGCTTGGGGGGCCTGGATGCATAACTCAGGGCTGTGAACTCCACTCGGTGGCAGGGCAGTGGGGAATTAGGTGTTGAAAACACTTAAGTCCTCTTTGTGAATCTACTCCAAGTGACTTAGGGTATGTCTACACTACGAAATTAAATCGATTTTATAGAAGTCAATTTTTAGATAGATTTTATAAAGTCGATTGTGTATGTCCCCACTAAGCGCATTAAGGCATCACAGTGCGTCCTCACTACCGTGGCCAGCATTGATTTACGGAGCTAATTCACACTCTCAAAAGTGACAAACACTTACGACCTAGATCCTAACTCCTATTGAAATCAATGACTTTCAATGATTTAGGCTGCTAAGTCACTTTTGAAAATGGGACTTAGCCATCTAAGGCCTGGGCTACACTAGCAGGGGGGTTCAAACTAAGATACTCGACTTTAGCTACGCTATTCGCGTAGCTAAAATCGAAGTATCTTAGTTTGACTTACCTTGCCATCCTCACGGTGGCGAGTAGACTGCCGCGGCTCCCCCGTCAATGCCGCTTATTCTTCCTGCCGAGGTGGAGTATGGGCATTGATTAGCAGGATAGATTTATCGCGTCTAGACAAGACAAGACAAATCGATCCCCGAAACATCAAACACTACCCGCAAATCCAGCGGGTAGTATAAACATACCCCAAGTCACTTAAGCCCAGATTTTTTAAGGTAGTTAGGTGCTTAACTCCCAGTCGAAGTTAGACACCCTAACTACCCTTAAAATCTGGACCTTAGGCCTTGCAATGCTGAATGGAACACTGCCTAAATACCTTTTAAAATCTGGGTCTTTATCTGGAATTCCATGTCTTACAAAGATACTTTCAAATGTTCACATTTCAGGGTTCAAAGAGCAAGGATCAGGAACAAACTTCACTTGTTCTTTGCCAAATGAGAGTCTGTGATGTACACTGGTATAGCTGGGCCTGAGTCAAGCAGTTCAGATCCAGATTCGAACCTCCACAAAACTTCAAAACCCTGCACTGGAATACCCTGGTTTGGCCCATCTCTGACCATTTGATAGTCTCTGTAGTATCAGACAGGGAATCATGGGGCTGTAGATCGTATCTCAAGTAGAACAAACAGCTTATTCACATTTGAGAAGCCTCTGGGTTTATGTCTTTTACATACGATTCCCAAATAGCCTCCCTGTAGCAGTCACGGGTAAAGTCACTGGAGTATAATAGTTTTATGTCTATGAACAATCATGCCATTCACTGCTGTACATTTATATCTGTAACCTCCATAGTATCTTGCTAACTGCTGTGCATTACCTTTGGCTATCCTTTTCTAATTGTTTCATTCAGCATTTTCCCTCTTTGTGGCTTCTCACTTGCTGTGAGAAGGGATCACACCAAGCTTACATCTCCAACTCTTGCTTCCTCAGCATCTTTCTCTAACGCAGCAAGTATAGATAGGGTAATCAGCTGGCAACACTTCATTACTATGACACAGCTTTCTCTCACATCTGTAGCTTTATCATCAGACTTTGCATTCTTATAGAACAGGTAATCTGGTATTAGAGACCTGGGTCTGTTTCAGCCTCTGCTCTCCGGTCAAAACTTCTTTTAGCACTTAAGCAATATCCCTAACAGCTGTTTGTATTTATGTATCTCGTTTCTGCATCTCTGTGACCTGAGTGCATAAACTGTAAGCTGTCAGCTTTCTTCCCATTACTGCAAAATGACTTCACCTAAATCAAATTGTGAGGCACCTATTAAGATTTTCATAGGCCTTCCACTTGTATAGAACTTTAACACTGGCTCCTGTACAAGCATCTCTTTCAATTTCATCCAGGCTTTTCTGATAACGGCAAGACCACCTAATTTTCATTTTCTAGCAGCGCACTCAAAGATGATATTTTTGTAGAAGATAAAGTATAATTTTAAGCCAGTCCTAAGCTGGTAGCTAAACATCATACAGGGAGTGAAGAAAACTGCTGGAGTTCTTGCCAGGAAGAGAGCAAGCCCATTTGCAGCCCATTTATGGTTCCCTGGTGGCAGTGAAGTGCTGAGTCAAGACTGAAGCTTTTCTTGCATTCAGAACGGTCTCCCAGCTGGTGACTGAGCATGTTCAAAGTAGACGGTTTAACACAGTGGTTCTTAACCAGATGTGTATCCCTAGGGGTATGCAGAGGTCTTTCAGGGGATACATCAACTGATCTAGTTCAATGTTTCACAACCTGTGGGCTCCAACCCCCAGGGGGGTCGTGGGAAGGGTTTAAGGAGGTTGCAAGTGCAGAGCTGGCATTAGGGGATGGCAAGCGGGGCAGTTGCCTGGGGCCACGTGAACCTAAGTTACATGCTTCAGCACTAGGCAGCAAGGTTCAGGTTTCAGCCCCATGCAGTGGGTCTCAACTTCAGGGGTACAATAGTCTGGAAAGGTTGAGAACCACTGGTTTAAATCCTTAGAGTATATCTACGCAGCAGAGTTAGCTTGGGTCATTAGCAGTCGGGCATGAGTGACCACCCTATAAATCCACACCCACATTACAGTGTCCTTACTGGTGCTTCACTCCCCCACATGTATTGCTAGGACTTCTAGAAGTATATCCCACCATTTTTTGTGCTGCAGTAAGATCAGCCACTGATTTTTTCCTAGCGAACTGTGAGAGAACTTGTCAGTCTTTCAGGGCACACAGTGGAATTATGGGAAGGCATTGGAAGACTATCAGTGCTCGAGTGATTTAGCCTGCATCTTCATTCCAAATGGGCGGGTTACCAGTCCAAGTGAATGTAGTACACAGGCTCCAACCTGTAGCTGTAGCCAGGCCAGCTAGCTGGGTCAGAAAGCACAATTAACTTGTGCAAGAGGGTTGTGTGGGAGATGAGATTAGGGGCAACACCCGGTAAGAGCTAACTCTGCAGCAAAGACAATACTTAAGAAGTTGCAGATCAGCTGACTTCAGAGGAAAGAGTTGGATTTACTTGCTCCACAAGGACTTTGTTGTAAATGGAATCAGAGCTTTGGTCTGAAGTTCATTCCAGCAGAGCTTTGGTCAGAAGTGAAGCAGGTACTTTTCCAGGCTTTTTCTATGATATTGCAGGTCCATACAATTCAATTAGGCTTTAAAGAAACAATGAACAATTCCTGTCAGAAACACGTTAGGTCAAACAAGACAGAGAGCGACTCATACAACTGAATACAGCTGCATCTCTCCTGAGCTTAATCATCAGGTTTCTTTATCAACAATTTAAAGAGATACAACGTACAAAAAGGAAAAGGTTTCCTCCCTACTACTAACAAAACAGGGAACAAACTCCAGGTATGTTAACTCTGGAAGACCGTTCTGCTTTGGTCTGGTCTTAAAGCCCTCCACACCACAGTCACTGGCCACAGGCCGCTAAGGCAGAGTAACAGTGCTCTTTCACCAAGGAAGAGAAACTCTTGCCCTGTGTGGAGGTCATACAGACTGACGTTCATCACACCACAGAACTTCAAGGCTGAGAGGTTCATGAGCAAAAGAGCCCCAGGAATGTATTTTGGCAGAGCTGGCAGACCCCACGAAAAGGAACTTTGCCCTCGCTTTTCTCCTCTCTCACACAGGAAAACACGACAGCAATATGAGACAAGTGAGGAATTCTGGTTGGGGAGCATGACAGCTCTGCTGTGACTCACTGATGTCACTTCACCTCCTTTTCTTTATTTTTAACGTGTCCCTATCTCTCAAACCTGTGGGAGGCCTACTTCATTAGTGTGCGTGAAGCACCGAGATCCTTAAATGCATTGAAGTGCACAGTATTATGAAATCAGGAGGGAGATGCAAGGGAAGTATTACATTCCCCCAGCATGCACAAGCGGGAAAGTCGCTGAACTAAAACAAAAAAAGTGAACGAAGCTTGAGCTGTGCTCGCTGTGGTTCCTACAGGAAAAGCATCTCAAAGTGCATTGGCAGTCCCTGCTCTTTAGGATCCAACCACAAACAGGAAAAGACAGAATCCTATGGCAGGCTGGAGCAGTCCCATGCCCGGGCTCAGAAGGACAAGCTGGAGCAGGTCCCGCAGCCCAACTCAGAAGAACAGGCTAGAGCAGGCCACCTTGTTGCAGCAGGGGCACGTATATATCTTGTCCCCTATGTGCGTTCTCTGGTGCTGGACGAGCGTGGAGCTCCGTGTGAAGCTTTTACCGCACTTAGAGCATTTGTAGGGCTTCTCGCCTGTGTGTGTTCTCTGGTGGCTGAGGAGGGTGGAGTTGAGGCTGAAGCATTTGCCACAGTCAGGGCACTGATAGGGCCGCTCCCCCGTGTGGCTCCGCTGATGTCTGGTCAGGGTGTAGCTGCGGCTGAAGCGCTCCCAGCACTGGGTACACTGGTAGGGCTTCTCACCCGTGTGGGTTCTCTGGTGGGTCAGGAGATGCGAGTTCTGGTGGAAGCGCTTCCCGCATATGGTGCACTGGTAGGGCTTTTCACCTGTGTGGATCCTCTGGTGTGTGATGAGGTGGGAGCTCTGGCTGAAGCTCTTCCCACACTCAGTGCATTTGTAGGGCTTCTCGCCCGTGTGGGTTCTCTGGTGGGTCAGGAGATGCGAGTTCTGGTGGAAGCGCTTCCCGCATATGGTGCACTGGTAGGGCTTTTCACCTGTGTGGATCCTCTGGTGTGTGATGAGGTGGGAGCTCTGGCTGAAGCTCTTCCCACACTCAGTGCATTTGTAGGGCTTCTCGCCAGTGTGGGTTCTCTGGTGCTCAATGAGGGTTGAGCTGCGACTGAAGCTCTTCCCGCACTCATTACAAATGGTCGGCTTCTCTCGCCGGTGAGTTCTCTGGTGTCTAATGAGATGTGACTTCCGGCCAAAGACTTTCCCACACTCCAGACACGCATTTGGCACCTCCCCTTTGTGGATTCTCTGCTGCTTCCCCAAAGATCTCTCTTGGGGAGCAGACTTACCCCGTCTCTTCCCTGCAGGCTTTTGCAGCTGCTTTTCTGAGCTCTGCTGACTCTGGGAAACATTCGATTTGGATCTTCTTGATAACGTCCCATGAGGCTCCACTTTCTCAGGCCCTTCCAGCTGAGGACTGTCATCCTCTTCGCTCTCACTTGCGATCTCATCATCTGCTAGGATAAAAAGAGAGAGTAACTGCCAGGAAAAATGAACCCAGGGAAAGGGGAAATGCAAATAAATAAAACAATGGTGATAAATGTAGAAATTGGGAGCCAGGACTCGGAGCCTTTCCCAAGGGAGATAAGCAGGGAAGAGCTGTTCTTCAGTTTCCTGTCTGAAAACCCAGAGAAAAGAGATGAAGGAAGAGGAGGCGCCCCTAATAGAAATCAGTCAGGTTGGTGGAATGCAGTGGTCTCCAAAGAAAGATCAGATTTGGTCTGGAATTATTTACCTTTTATAAAACCATGTTGTATTTTAGGCCAATTACTGTTTACCTTTGTCCTTAACTAATTTTTCTTTCAAAATTTGTTCCAAAACATACATTATAGAAGTCTAAGTATATTATGACAAGAGAATGGCCTTTATAAGCCAAATCTGTAATGGCATCAAAAAACGATAAAACTTATTTGACAAGACCTATTGTTAAGGCTGTGAAGGGTTTGGTCACAGAGACCCCCTGGGACTGTCACTTGATGTGCTGAAACTACCTCTGAGTCCATTTTCTTTGCCAGCTTGGGACTCCAGAACCCTGCCTTGTTGAGCCAGACAAGCTAGCCTGCTGCAACATAGACCCAGGGTCTGGTCCACCCCCCCAAACTTGCAGATTTAACTGTAAACAGCTCAGCAAGTACTCCTGTGTCAAGCACCCAGACCCCAATGGGATCCAAACCCCAAATAAATCCATTTTACTCTGTATAAAGCTTATACAGGGTAAACTCATAAATTGTCCATCCTCTGTAACAGATAGAGAGATATGCACAGCTGTTTGCTCCCCCAGGTATTAATCACTTACCCTGGGTTAATTAATAAAGAAAAGTGATTTTATTAAGTATAAAAAGTAGGATTTAAGTGGTTTCAAGTAATGACAGAACAAAGTAAGTTACCAATAAAACAAAACATGCAAATCTAACCCTAATACATTAAGAAACTGACTACAGGTAAATCTCCCCCTCAGAGATGTTCCAATAAGCTTCTTTCACAGACTAGACTCCTTCCTAGTCTGGGCACAATCCTTTTCCTGGTACAGTCCTTGTTAGTTCCAGCTCAGGTGGTAACTAGGGGATTTCTCATGACTGGCCTCTTTGTTCTGTTCCATCCCTTGTGCTTTGGCACAATAAGGGAATCTTTTGTCTCTCCGGGTTGCCACCCCTCCTTCTAAATGGAAAAGCACCAGATTTAAGATGGATTCCAGTACCAGGTGACATGGTCACATGTCGTGTGAGACCTCCAAGTCTCCATTCTTCCCGGCCTGACTCACAGGAACACAGGAAGGCTTGCAAGTAAACAGAGCCATTTACAACCAATTGTCTTGGTTAATGGGAGTCATCAAAATTCTAAACCACCATTAATGGCCCACACTTTGCATAATTATAATAGGACTTCAGAGTTATATTTCATATTTCTAGTTTTAGATACAAGAATGATACTTACAAATAGGATGATCACACTCAGTAGATTATAAGTTTTGTAATGATACCTTACAAGAGACCTTTTGCACAAAGCATATTCCAGTTACATCATATTCACACTTATAAACGTATTTTTATAAAGCATATGGAGTTCAATGTCACACCTGCTTCCTGAACTTACTGCCAGCATCTTGGACACTGTCCATGGCGGAGGCAGTACATGTAAAATCCCGGTTTGTCTCTGGTTACACACCCTTCCAGTATCTTTAAATCCTGTGATGTCATTCATAGGTGTTCGTGCAAAGTTCTGGGTTCCTGGGTGCCTAAAAACATGCCGGGACACAGTATTGCTAATAGAATGCAGATAGCATTCTGGAGTGCAACGTCAGAAAGGTTACATTTTAGTCACAGGTATTTTTAGTAAATCATGGATAGGTCACAGGCAGTAAACAAAAATTCACGGCTTGTGATCTGTCTATGACTTTTATTATATACCCCTAACTAAAACTTGGGCTGGGGGACTGCATGTGCCCAGGGGGATGGGAGCGCTGCCTATCCAGTATGTCCCTATAGCTTGAGGCTCTGTACGCTGCTCCTACCACGAGCATCGGCTCCGCAGCTCCCACTGATCAGAAACCACAGACAATGGGAGCTGCAGGAATGGTGCCTGCGGGCCCGGGCAGTGCGTGGAGCCCTCCTGGCCGCTCCGCCTAGGAACTGCAGGAACACGGCGGTGGGAGCCAGGGAGCTCCCCCCGCCCCCTCCCCCAGGTAAGCAGTGCCATGCATCCCAACCACCCGCCCCAGCCTTGAGCCCCCTCCCATACACCCAAACTGCTGCTGCTACCCCAGCCCCTGAGCCAGAACCGGCCACTGCAGAAGTCATGGAGGTAATGGAATCTGTGACTTCCGTTACTAACACACAGCCTTACCTATTATCCATAAAACTATGTTATGCTACAATCCTTTAATTATTTACTGAATCTCAGATCAGCCTTTCCATGATTTTTTTTGGGACAATGTCACACCAACTTGCCTATACCGTTCATAGACTGCAAGACCAGAAGAGACTATTGTGATCATCCAGTGGCCTCCTGCATAACAAAGGCCATAGAACCAGGCCAAATAATGTCATTTAGAAAAATATCTCATCATGATTTAAAAATTGTTATTGATGGAGAATCCATCACAACCCTCAGTAAATAGTTCCAATGATTAATTATCCTCACTGTTAAAAATGTATGCCAATTTCCAGTCTGAACTTGTCTAACTTCAACTTCCAACCATTGGATTGTGTTATTCCTTTCTCTGTTAGATTGAAGAGCTCATTATTAAATATTTGTTCTCCATGCAGGCACTTATAGACAGTAATCAAGTCACCCCTTAACCTACTCTTTGGTAAGCTAAATAGATTGAGCTCCTTGAGTCTGTCACTATAAGGCAGGTTTTCTAACCCTTTAATCGTTCTCATGGCTCTTCTCTGGACCTTCGCCAATTTATCAACATTCTTCCTGAATTGTGGACACCACAACTACATGCAGTATTCTAGCAGTGGTCACACCTGTGCCAAATACAGGAGGTAAAATAGCTTCTCTACTGCTGCTCAAGATTTCCTAGTTGCATTCTAGGATCACAACAGCCCTTTTAGTTACAGCATTGCAGTGGGAGCTCATATTCACCCAATTATCTACTACCACCATCACACCTGTTCAGTCATTGCTTCCTGGGATAGAGTCCTCTATCCTGTAAATATAGCCTACATTCTTCGTTCTTAGTGTATACATGTGCATTTAGCTATATTAAAATCCACTTATTTTACCAAGTGATCCTATTTATTCTTTTAAAATATTGTTACATGAGCTTTTTTCCAGTCCACTGGAACTTTCCTGGTGTCCTAAGATTTGTTAAAAGTCAACATTAATGGTTCAGAGAGCTCATCACTTAATTGTTTTAATTACAATTTGTGAAAATTGTTGGTCCTGCTGGAGTAAACATGTCTAATAGATGCTGTTTAACATCCTCCCTAGTTACTGATAGAATAGAAAATATTTCATCATCACTCTCAGAGGTGAATACATCATTTTACTACTTTCTAAATGCAGAACAGAAACATTTATTGATAATTCTGCCTTTTCTGTATAATGACTGACAATATTGCTTTCTTTATCTATTACTGGATCTATATCATTTATAGAATTTTGTTACCGACAGATAGATATAAATAAATCTTATTGTTCTAGTCTCCTGGCTATAGATTTTTCATTGATCCCTTTAGTTTCCTTTATTATCTGCATTTCCTTGTTGACTTGGACTCTCTGCCCACAATTTACTCTTTTTTCTTTTGTTATATCTGTTTTTTACTGCTGCTTTCATTTCCCTTCTTTATCTGGATTTATTTATTTCATTTTTTAACCCCTTCTAGCCTTAAAAATCTATGAACAAGATTAAGTGGGACAGAACTACGGAGTTTGCGATAGCTTTGCTGGAATTCCAGCTTTGTACTTGGCAGGGAGATGTTTTCTCAGTTAGTTTAACTTCTTCCTCACCTGTGTGGGTGTCTTTTGAGAGTTTCCTCTCCTTGAAGTCCTGGAAACTTGGGACCCATAGATCTTCCCATTTTGCCATTTGGATGAGCACAGCAGAGTCAGCAATTCCACTCACTGCAAAGCAAAGAGGCCCATTCAGTATTCTCCAAATAGATTCTACCTGCAGTGCTCCATGAGGTAGGCTCATCCCTCCCATGGGTGGAGGCTGATATGTATTTGCATATATGGGAAAATGGATACAGAAACTAGGAATTGCTAAACTTGATCAGACTCGAGGTCCATCTATTCCAGATCCCTGTCTACGACAGTAGCCAGTAAAAGATGTTTCAGAGGACGGTGTAAGAACCCCACAGTAGCAGATATGGGACATTCTGCCCCCACCCTTCCAATAGGTCTCACAGAGTCATAGAAATGTAGGGCTGGAAGGGATCTCAAGGGGCTCATTTAGTTCACGCAGGGCCAGGTATACCTAGACCATCCCTGACAAGTGTTTGTCAAGCCTGTTCTTAAAAACCAACCTTGAAAGCCTATTCCAATACTTAACCACCCTTATAATTAGAAATTTTTTCCTAATATACGACGTAAAACTTCCTTGCTGCAGATTAAGCCAATTACTTCTTGTCCTACCTTCAGTGGATATGGAGAACAATTGATCACGACCCTCTTCATAACAGCCCTTAAAATATTTGAGGACTTCTCATATTTCCACTGTCTTCTTTTCTCAAGACTAAACATGCCCAGATTTCCGCCTCCCCAACATTTCCTCATAGCTCAGGCTGTCTAAACCTTTTATCATTTTTGCTGCTTTCCTCTAGACTCTCTCCAATTCAAGTGTGGTGCCCAAAACTGGACATATTTCAGCTGAGTAGAGTAGAACTACCACCTCCTGTTTCTACTCCCCTTGAATGATATTAGTGTTTTTTTGCAACTGCATTGCATTGTTGGCTCAAGTTCAGTTTATGATCTGCTACAATATCCAGAGCCTTTTCTGCAGTACTACCACCTAGCCAGTTATTCCCGTTTTTATTTCTGTGCATTTGATTTTTCCTTTCTAGGTGTAGTTCTTTGCACTTGTCTTTATTGAATTTCATCTTACTGATTTCAGACTCCAATAGAATTCTAATCCTGTCCTCAAAAGTGCCTGCAACCCCTACCAGATTGGTGCCGCCTGTAAATTTTATAAGTATACTATCCACTCCCTTATTCAAATCATGAATGAAAATGTTGAATAGTACCAGGCCCGGGACAATGTCATCCCCGTCTGACAATGAACCGCTGATAACTAGTCTTTGAGTTTGGTCTTTCAACACGTTGTACACACACCTTACAGTAAATTAATCTAGACCACATTTCCCTAATTTGCTTATGGGAATGTCATGTGGGATGGTGTCAAAAGTCAAGCTATCAGGTCTATTGCTTCCCCCATCTACTCTTTGCTCTTAAGAAAGTAAGCAGTTATGGGATAAGAGGGAAGGTCCTTCATGGATCAGTAAATGGTTAAAAGGTAAGAAACAAAAGGTAGGAATAAATGGACAGTTTACACAGCGTAGAGAGGTAAACAGCCAGGTCCTCCAAGGACTGGGACAAGTGCTGTTCAACATATTTAGAAATGATCTGGAAACGGAGGTGAACACTGCACTGCAGACAATACAAAATAACTCAAGATAGTTAAGTCCAAAGCTGACAAAGGGATCTCACAAAACCGGGTGACTGGGCAACAAAACGGCAGATGAAATTCAGTGTTGATATGTGCAAAGTGCTCACTGGAAGACATAATCCCAACCACATATACAAAATGTAGTGGTCTAAACAATTTGTTAGCACTCAAGAAAAAGATCTTGGAACCATCATGGAGTTCTTGAAAACATTCACTCCATGTGTTGCCACAGTCAAAAAAGCTATCAGAACGTTAGGAACCATTAGAAAAGGGATAGATAATAAGACAGAAAATAGCCTAATGCCATTATATAAATCCATGACACGCCCACACCTTGAATACTGTGTGCAGTTCTGGTCATCTCATCTCAAAAAAGACATTAGAATTGGAAAAGGTACAGAGAAAAGCAACAAAAATGATTAGGGGTATAGAACAGATTCCATCTGAGGAGAGATTTAAAAGACTGTTCATCTTAGAAAAGAGATGACTAAGGGGAAATATGATAAAGGTCTGTAAAATGACTGGTGTGGAGAAAGTGAATAAGGAAGTGTTATTTATCCCTTCACATACAAAAAGAACAAGAGGTCACACAATGAAATTAACAGGCAGCAGATTTAAGAAGAAAACATAAGGAACTACTTCTTCACACAACGTTCAGTCAACTGTGGAACTCACTGAAAGTTGATATTGTAAAGGCCAAAAGTATAACTGGGCTCAAAAAAGAATGAGAAGTTCATGGAGGACTGATACATCAATGGCTATTAGCCAAGATATAAAGGACGCAACCCCATGCGCTGGGTGTCTCAAAACCAGTGATTGCCATAAACTGGGACTGGACAACAGGGGATGGATTACTTGATAACTGCCTTGTTCTGTTCATACCCTCTGAAATATCAAGCACCAGCCCCTGTCAGAAGACAGGATACTGGGGTAGACGGACTATTGATCCGACACAGTATGGCCACTCTTATGTTCCATAGGCCATAACCCCATTAAAGAAGGAAATTAGTTTGTTTTGGCAAGATTTGTTATTGACAAATCCATGTTGGCTATTACTTGTTACCCTATTTTCCTCTAGGTGTTTACAAATTGTTGAATAATTTATTCCTGTATCTTCCCATGTATCAAAGTTAGGACCTGGGGATTTATAGACCAGTCAGTCTATTTGTTCCCCCTTTTAAAGATCAGCATTATGTTTGTTTCCTTCTCTAGTCCTCTGGGACCTCACCCCTCCTCCATGAGCTCTTGAAGATAATCACTAATGGTTCTCTAAGATTGCTTCATCTAGTTCAGGGGTGGCCAACCCGAGCCGGGGAAGGAGCCAGAATTTACCATTGTACATCGCCAAAGAGGCACAGTAATCATCCATAAGCTTGATCCTAAGGGTACATGATCCATCCCATCATCCATAGGCTTACGGTACATTTCATCAGTCCCTGCCAACTTGAATACATCTAACTTATCTAAATATTCTTTAACATATTCTTTCCCTGTTCTGAGTTGTGTACCTTCCCCCTTGTTGAAATTGTGTTAAGCATCGTTGGGCAACTTTCTACAATATCTTTGGGAGACCATATTGTATAAGTGCTGTGGCAGGTTGCCACAGTCAATGAGGCCTACAAAAACACAGGTTTAAAACAATTCTATAAACTCTGCTATCCTGACCTAAAACCAGGGTTAGTAGACAAAGATCATAGAGATAAAACTGTAGTTGGGAAACTGGCAGGCCATTATGTGGAGAATCAGCCTGGGTTTGATAGAAAACCTAACAATGCGGGAATGGGATCAGATCACAGAGATCAAACGCAAGCAAAGGCCCACATCTGGCCGCAGGGAAGCCCTGGGATGGGTGGGACAAAGCAATGTCTCATCTGTGATCAGCCATGTCAATTTGCCTGGGATTGCCTGCTACGCCGAGTGCAATACTCGAAAAGCCAGCTGCAACCCCAACCTCAGCGTTAGCTGGGTGACAGTCTTGACAGGGAGGGAGTCACACAGTACACTGATGGCATACAACGTTCATGCTGAGCCAGTCACACCCCAAACTACTGCCTATATGTCATACTGCTCCCTCTTAGGTGCAGACCCATTGGACCCTCAGTGGGAATGGAAGGTGGCAGTCAATAGGGAGACATTCACTGAATGGAGAGATACCAGGACCAGGAGAGATACCAAGAGAGATAATTAAGCTCCATGTCCTAAAACCCCATCAAATAGTCTCAGGGAGTGAAGTGTGGGTAAAAACTCCTGGTATAAGAGCCTTCACTCAACCTATACCACAGGTTTCTATACAGACCCAGGAAGGGTCGGGGCACAAGGGGTAGGTGTATTGTCATCTATTCCATATTCTTTGCTTTGAGGGATAATATGGCTCTAAAAACAGAGGGGGTGAATCAGACCCCCTCTGCTAACTACAGGCCTTCAATGGACGATGTTAACCAGAACGCTAACAGAGTAGTTGAAAAGGTGGTGTTGGGGGTGGGAGTAGGGAAGAGTCATATTCCTCCCTGCCAGTATCCAAGAGGAATCAGGTTATTTTCTCAGTATATGCAAACAAATACCTGAGGAGAGGGTGAGTGAGATACCCGCTTACTCCAGGGGAGTGAGGAGACCTACTGAATTAAAGGGAAACCTTCTGGGTCCTGAAGCCCAGACCAGGGAAATAACTTCTCTGCCTACTCTTACCAGGGAACCAGAGGAAGTACAGAGCATGGGATGGCAGTGACTCCAGCGAAAAGCAGGGACACTGAAGCAGCTGCAGTGCACTGCTCAATCTAGGACACCCACCCAAGGGTGGGAAATGCCCAAGTGCAAGACAGCTGCTTGGGAGATGACAACAGTAACCACAGCCAGGAAAGAAGGGGAAATTCTCCCCAGAGTCTATGCTTGCCTGATGGTCTGTGAAAATGTAAAGGACCTTGAGCCCGGTGGAGGAAAATCTGTTGCACTCCTTGACTTAATATACAGAGATGAAAAGGCCACCCCATTGGGATGGAGGATCAATACTCGACTCATTCCCCCACAGAAGCTGAGGTAAAGCCACAGGAGTCCCTGGGGCCCCAACCTCTGAGGAGGTGGCCTAGAGAAAGGAATTTGGCTATGGGAGATGTTTCAAGAATCTCTCTTGTCCAACCCCTCTGCTGTTCAAGCAATGCCTGGCTGAGAGCCGCTTCACAGGGAGGCAGCCTTGCTTTATTTCTCTTTTGTCCGAAGCATACGTGGTGTTTCAACCCACTGCCAGAGGAGCTGATACCTTGAGGGACATAGGGACACCACACACGCTCCCTAAAAACCAGATGGAAGGTGGGAGTGGAAGAACCAGATCTCAAGTTCACACCCAAAGGTTCTGGGGGAACAAGGGCAAGAGGGGGAAAGCACGAGCTTCACCTTGTGGGTTCTAATAGGAGAAATTATACAGGATGATTGCTAAACAACTGTACAGATTTTAGAGGGATGTATGCTGACTTGCTAGCAGAATATTTATTACATGCATAGGTGAATATTAACTTACGAAAGGTAATGGCGTAAACTCCATTCAGGGAACAAACCTGTGGATTCCTCTAAGATGCCAGTTAAGCACCACAGTTACACCCTCTTATTTAGGGAGGAGATGAGACAGACAAGGTAACTTACTACAATATCTATGAAAGACTTTATCATATTAAGTATATAAATGGTTTTTGTATCATTGTGGGCCAAGGATTGTATACACTCCATGATGGGGAGATGGATACCACAGTTCCTCCAGGAAGTGAAAACAGTAATAAATGATTAAGGCAAATCACTCATGTTATAACATCTCCAGAGAGGTACCACCTCCTAGGGAAGCTCATATATTCTGATTCAAACTGGATTATTCAGAGACCAACAGACAGAAAAGGGACTTCTGGATAAGTAGCCCAATAAATAGGAAACTTTTTTTCCCCCTTTTATCTAAAGAATAAATGTTCTTGCTTAGAAAGAGCTATGTAATTGCTCTACAAGGATTGTGGAAGTTAAGACAGACAGACAGACAGACAGTTTGCTGGGGACATCACAGTGAAATCTAGGGAGTTCTGCAGCCTTAAAACCCTTGGTCAAGAGAGAATAAAAGACATGCATCCAAGAGAGGTGACGTCTCAGAGCCAGAAACTTTTAAGCGGGTGCCTTGAGGGACCACAGAGAGGGAGTACAGGTGCAGTTACCCTGAAACGGACAATCTGGACACAAGCAATCATCTTAGTGAAGAATGAAGCAAAACAAAAGCTAAACATCGCTGCCTTCTTGATGTCACCTGTTATTAGCTCTCATTCCCCGCTCCTAGCGGACCTGCACCTTCCCTCACCTTTCTCTTGCTCTTAATGTAGTTTCAAAACTCCTCTTATTACCCTGTTATGTCCCTTGCTAGGCATCACTCATTTTGTGCCTTAGCCTTTCTGATTTCCTCCCCGTAGGCTTGTGCTAGTCCATGGCACATCCCCACTGCAATCTGTCGCTATCTCCACTTTCGGTAGGACTCCTTGATTTTCAGATCAGTAACGTGGGCCTCAAGGAGTCACACTGGCCTCCCCGTCCTGCTCTTTTCTTCTGATCCAGCCCCAACCTCCTCCTCCGCCAGCCCATTGCTCATTCGCCTAAGTGGGCGGAGGGAACAGCCCGGCAGAGCGAGGGGGGAGAAAGGGGGGAACCCCGGCCGAGAGGGGGAGGGGGAGGAAGGGGGGAGCCCTGGCCGAGCGAGG
>NC_133779.1:6795599-6980254 GCF_003597395.2 Chelonoidis abingdonii | reverse complement strand
TGTGTCCCCGGAGCCCGGGGCTGAGATGCCCCCAGACATCCCCGGGGGGTCGCTGTGTCCCCGGAGCCCGGGGCTGGGATGGCCCCAGACATCCCCGGGGGGTCGCTGTGTCTCCCTGGAGCACAGTGCTGGGATGCCCCCAGACGTCTCTATTGAGTCACTGTTTGTCCCCGGAGGCCAGAACTGAGAAAGCCCTACACATTCCCAGTGAGTTGCTGTGTGTCCCTGGAACCCAGGGCTGTGATTGCCCTAGAAGTGCCTGGCAAGTCGCTGTGTGTCCCCAGAGCCCAGATGTGGGATTGCCCTAGACTTTCCCAGGGAGTCGGTGCGTGTCCCCAGAACCGAAGGATGAGATGGCCATAGATGTCCAGAGCAACTTGCTGTGTGTCCCCAAAGCTCTGGGCTGCGAGGGGCATAGACATCCCAATGGATTTGCTGTGTGTCCCCGGAACCCAAGGCTGGGATGGCCTTTGACTTCCCGAGATGCTTGTTTTGTGTCCAGAGAGCACGTGCTGGGATGATCCTAGACGTGCCCAGGGGTTCACTCTGTTTCCCCGGAGCCCACGGCTGGGATGGCCCTAGACATGGCCAGCTGGTCGCTGTGTGTCCCCAGAGCTCAGGGTTGGATGGCCCCAGACGTGCCCTGCGAGTTGCTGTGTGTCCCCAGAGCTCAAGGGCCCTAGATGTCCCAAGGGAGTCGCTTGTGTGTCCCCGGAACCAAGGGCTGGGATGGCACTAAATGTCCCCAGGGAGTCACTGTGTGTTGTAGAATCATAGACGATCGGGGTTGGAAGAGACCTCAGGAGGTCATCTAGCTCAAAGCAGGACTGACCCCAACTAAGTCATCCCAGCCAGGCCTTTGTCAAGCTGAGCCTTAAAAACTTCTAAGGAAGGAGATTCCACCACCTCCCTAGGTAACCCATTCCAGTGCTTCACCACCCTTCTAGTGAAATAGTGTTTCCTAATATCCAACCTAGACCTCCCCCACTGCAACTTGAGACCATTGCTCCTTGTTCTGTCATCTGCCACCACTGAGAAGAACCTGGCTCCATCCTCATTGGAAACCCGCTTCAGGTAGTTGAAGGCTGTTATCAAATTCTCCCCTCACTCTTCTCTTCCGCAAACTAAATAACCCCAGTTCCCTCAGCCTTTCCTCATCAGTCATGTGTCCCAGCCCCTTAATAATTTTTGCTGCCCTCTGCTGGACTCTCTCCAATTTGTCCACATCCTTTCTGTAGTGGGGAGGGCGGCGGGGGCAGAACTGGATGCAATACTCCAGATGTGGTCTGACCAGTGCTGAAGAGAGGGGAATAATCACTTCCCTCGATCTGCTGGCAAAGCTCCTACGAATGCAGCCCAGTATGCTGTTAGCCTCCTGGGCAACAAGGGCACACTGTTGTCTCATATACAGCTTCTCGTCCACTATAATCCCTAGGTCCTTTTCTGCAGAACTGCAGCTTAGCCAGTCGGTCCCAGCTGTAGCAGTGCATGGGATTCTTCCGTCCTAAGTGCAAGACTCTGCACTTGTCCTTGTTGAACCTCATCAGATGGTCCTAGATGGCCCCGGGGTCACTGCGTGTTCTCAGAGCTCAGGGCTTGGGTGTCTGTAGATGTTCCTGGTGGGTTATTGTGTCTTCCCAGAGCTCAGAGCCGGGGCAGAAAATCTCATTTGCTGATAGTGTTTGGTGTTGCTAGATCTGGTAGCGCTCTGCAGCACCTTACAGTAAACAAACCACAGCAAATGGCTCACACTATCTGATCTGCACATAGCATAGTAGCTCTGGGACTTTCAATCAAGGGGCATCCACCCTGAGCACTGGTCACACCTATGGTAATATGACCCCGGGGGGAGATTGTGCGTAGAGACTCCTATGCAGGGAGGTGTTATGAACCTGCATAGCCCAGGGATCTCCAGGATACTATTACATTGGAGCTGTCCCAGTGTTCCCCAAGGCAACTGCACTGTGCTTCTGGCTCCCACTCGCCTTCGGGAGTCATTGCCTCTATCCCCAGTGGCCTGCAATAACAACTAGAGCTGGCCAGAAGATGGAAATCCAAAATTTGCATTTTTGAGAATTTTTCTGCCCAAAACCAGGATGAAAAGTCAAAAATTAAAATTTTCTTGCAGGAAGTAATTTCCAGACAAACGCTGTTTCAGCGGAACCCAAATGGAACTTTTCAGACGGCCTGTGGCTTGCTGGGCAGGCTCGTCTTGATTTTCTTTTTCCCTGGTTGCAGAAATTGATACAGCCCTTCCAGTTAGGCAGCCTGGAAGCTGTCATTTTGATTTTCCTGATAGAAAATTGAAATTTCCCAGGAAAACTGACATTTTCCCCAGAAAAATGTTAATTCTGTGAAAAAGGCACTTTCTGTTGGAAAAGTAATCCAGTGGGGAATTCTTGACCAATTCTAGTAATAGCTACAGAGGGGAACCAGTGGAGATCAGGGCTTCTTGAAACAGCCCCAGAAATCTGATTTAGATCTCCAGGGCAGCGTCTGCCTCCAGACCCATTGCTTGGCTTTAATGCTTTCAAAAGTGTAAATAAATCAAACCTCCCCATCCCAACTCTGAGAGCTGGGAACAGACCAGCGCCAGAGAAATCATCTCACTGAAACTAACAGAAAGTGCAGGGCATAGTTGGGCTGGATCGACGATGTGGTGAAGAGGAAAACAAATGGGAGGAAATTCTAGCCCTATTAAAATCAAAGGGAAAACTGCCATAGACTTTCAATAGGGCCAAAACTTCACCCTTAAAGATTTTCGACAAGGCCTGGCTGACTGTAGAGAGCTTGGAGTTGGCCTGTGGAGACGATCTGTGGTATGCTCCAGCTGTAAGGCCTGTTAAAGAAGAGGCAGTTGACTAGGCCTGGTTTGCAGATCCCATTCCCCACTCACTGAATATGGCTGGCAAGGGGCTTGACTCATCCCACACATGCAGGAGTAAAGCATGAAGCACTGTGAACAATTATTCTCAAACATTCTTTATTCAGACTGACAAATGACGAGCAAACAAAGGAGACTTCTGTGCCTTTTCCTGGGTTAGATGTACACCCTGTTTTACCGTACACTACCAGTGCACATACAGCTGTCAAAATAAATATTTTCCTGTATAAATTATGTAGTTTAAAAGTGTGTTTCACTATGGATTGGATACTTTACATGTATTTACAAAAATCACAAGGCTTTGCTTTATTTGGTTACTTAGTTTTGGTCTCTAAAAACAAAATTGCTATATTTCAGCTGAGACATCATCATCATATTACAGCAATGCACCCCTTTACATAGATCTTACGGCCAGAAGGGACCTCTGTGATCACCTAGTCTGACCTGAATAATACATGCCAAAGAATTCCATTCAGTAATTCCTGCAGACAGTCCAACAACTTGTAGATGAGTTAGGACAGATCGTTTAGAAAGACTTGATTGCAATCTATATGTACCCACATATGGAGAAAATATTTGATAGGAGAGGGCCTTTTAATCTAGCAGACAAAATCATAAGAAGATCCAATGGCTGGAAGATGAAGTCAGCAATGCTCAAACAGGATGTAAGACACACTTTTTGCACTGTGAGCATAATTAGCCATTGCAACAGTTTGCAAAGGGACGTGAGAAATTCTCCATGACTTGTGTCCTTTAAATTCACATATAGAGGGTAACATTTTCAAAAGTGCCTAAGTGACTTAGTAACCTAAATCCCATTTTTAATGAGTAAAATGGGTAAAATTTTCAAAAGTACCCAAGCAATTGAGGAACCCGCTCCGCTCATTTAGAAAATTGGATTTAGGCTCCTAAGTCACATAGGCACTTAGCAAAGTTTTACCAATTGTCTGCTAGATTAAATATCTTCTCCTCATGTAGAGGCCACAGTCAAGTCATGATATGACCTTCTTTTCAATAGGCTAAGCAGATTGAGTTCCTTTAGTCTCACTGAGATTCTTATAGCTCTTTTCTGAACCCTCTTTAATTTTTCACCATCCTTTTCAACATGTGGGCATGAGAACTAGACCAAGTATTCTAGGACTGCTCTCCTCATTGCTTTCTACCACCTCCCTCTTCCTACTTCAGATTCCCCTAGTAATACATCCACGTGTTGTGTGATCTCTTTTTGCCACAGGATTGCACTAGGAGCTCATGTACACAAATCTGTGCATCTGTAAGCTAAATTTTCCATTTCCATGCTGTGATATTATATTCAAATACCTGACAAGTTCTATGCAATGAAATCAAGAGAGCCTTCTTTGAATGCATGCACTCAGTGAGGCAAAGCTGAGACTGCTCATTTAACCTTAACGTATTTCCTGATTGTAGTGTGCTTCATAGTTTACATTTAATATTACATTTACTCTTGTGGTTAGTTTTCTTCATGGGATTCACAGCTGATGCATTCTTTGAGCAGGGGATTGAACTAGATGACCTCTTGAGATCTCTTCCAACCCTAATATTCTATGATTCTATGATTCTTAGCTTAGCGTTGGTCTTCAGCCAATTCTTACAGAATCCAGGTGAACTACAGAGAGCAGGTGTAAGCGGAGAAGCTGCCTTTTGGTGACATGGTGTTTCACTCTGAGAGGTTTCCATAAATTGGTAGATTTTAAGGCCAGAAGGAACCATTAGATCATCTAGTCTAATGTCCTGTATAACAGACCAGAGAATTTCAGCCAGTGACTCCTGTACTGAGCTCCACTCGGAGGAGTGGACGTGCGCAACTCCACTGATTTCTATGGGAGTTGTGGGTGCTTATCTTGTCTCTGAGTCCTGCCAAGGGGACCATGCTGCACATTACCTTTGAGGGTGTCACTATTAAAGACTTTTGGCTCTGAGTGGAGCCATTTGATGCTCTGCGATGTCGCCAGCCCTTCCCCCTCATGCTCTCATCTAGACTAGTAATTCCCTGCAGGTTACATGTTCAGTCATGAGACAAAAGACTGGTCGGCCATTTAGTTGCAGCCAGGCACAAAGAGATTATAAATAACTGGCGGATCACAACTTACATGTCACAAAGCTCTCAGCATGGGGAAACATGAAGAGAACATGGTGACCAAGGACGAGGCGCTGTGGGTGAATGTGGGCCCTGACTGGGCAAGTACCAATCAGCACTCAGATGGTACAGTGATGGCATATAGAAACATACAGTGACTAGGCTATAGAAATGCTTGAAAGTAAAACTCCAATAGCATGAGCCTCTGTGGACAAGCACAAATATATGTATGGCAGAACCAAGCGCAGAGCTGGTGTAAATGGGTTTGAATCCACTGGCTGCAATGGAGTTGTACCATTTACACTGGGAGGAGACTTTCATCTCCTTGTATTTGCTACATTAGAAGGGCAGCTTGATAGGCAATGGTCATCTTCTTATCGCAAACATTGGGACTGATCGGCCCAAACTAAGTCAAACAAACAAAAACCCAGAAATGGACACCACCAGAAAATAGAGATTTTCCCTATCTTTAGAGAGTAAAGCTCTCCCAACTCCCTGCATGGATGTAATGGGTGCACGGCGCGCCCCTGTGTAGTCAGCCCATTGGCCCTGCTTCCCATGGACTCAGGGACACTCCAGGCTGGTGCAACACCTGTACTCTTTATTTGTGTCTGTTTCCCACCACGAGTTTCCTGCTATTTACAATGGCTTCACCTAACACGGGCAACAGTGTAGCAGGCTCCTGCCTCTCGCCAAGCTCCGCCCTGCTTCACTCACTTCCTGCCAGCCTCATAGCTCCTGCCTAATGAACCTGGCAGGTGCAGTCAGTGATTTGGCAAACCTAGGCTATTTACCCAGCCCCAATCCATTTCCTCTGCTTGGGGCTGGAGTGGCAGGGGCTGATTGAGGATTCCCCAGCAGTGCCCTGCCACAATGGGAAACCTGCAAACAAAGTTCTTTAACAGAGCTGCCATCATGCTTTTCTCTGGGCCCAGGGACCTTTACCATGCGGGCAGAGAGTATCAACAGCAGTAATATGACAGACAGTTTGTTGGGCAGGAAGCAGATGTAGGACCAGATCATTCTTGCCTTTTCTCATGCGGGTGATGAATGGAGCAGGAAACCTGCTCCTTGGGCCCACAGCCTTGTCAGGAGAGGGGTGGGTTGAGGCAACGTGGCATCCCGTCCTCTCCAAATCGGCAGGAGCCTCTGCATATTTGGGACGCTGCTCTTTTAGGGAGCTGTGGTTTGGTGGGCAAGGTCAGCACAGCACCCCTCCCTCCAGCCTGGGTGATCTTTACATTAGGAAAGAACTTGACCAGGTGACGACTATGGGGCACAGGATACGTGTGTGCAAGCATTAGAACAGCTAAACAGCAGGGGAACCGCATCCCTTGGTTAAGAAGATGCAAGAGTTGAACTTTAGGCTAAATAGCAAGAAAAAAATCCACCTTGTTCAGCCATTTACATCCATGCAAACTGCTCCCAAACAGAGGATGGTGGCAGTATACCCCCACTTTGTGCTGCTTAAAGTACAAGGTACAGGGCCATGGAGAGTCAGGACCAAGATGGTTTTTCCTGCCTCTACTTCCTATCGCTGACCATATGTGATCACAGGAGCAGGCCCAGTCTAGTGCTGTCATCACCTAGTTGACCTTGCAGTAAAAAGAAAGTGCCTTCTCTTCACTGTGTTTTTACACTGGGATAGCTCCCCCACACTAATTACCCCAAGGTAAAAAACAATACACTCTTCTAGTCGTGAAGCCATGGCAGGAGAGACCCATAGACACAAGGGAATCTGGGTGGACTAGGAGAATAATATTTGGGTCAGTTCTCTTCCTGTAAATCAAGAGGAAAGCCTGTATAGCTTAGCTTATAGTGAGGTGTGAGACTAGATGCAACTAAATATGCATGAAGGCTATTGCTTTAAAATGAATTGTTCTCTAATGCTTTGTTCCAACTGCTAGCTAGATAAACACACTTTGTTTTAAGGAGCCCGTTGGTCACTATCACCCGTCTCAGGTTCCCCAAGGGAAAAAACGCAGGTGCTCAAACCCAGTCAAGTCTGCAGGGCTAAGAGCAGGAGAGTTGCCAAATTCCACCCCAAAGCAGAGAAGGACAAGAGGCTCAGGACACAAGCTGGGTGGCAGAGACCAGAAAGGGGACAGAGGGTCAGCTAGGTCCCTAATTATGACACCGTCATTTTAGGATTACAGAGGAGAGCAAAAAAAACCCGCAAACAAAACTGTCCTGTCTGTGGATTACAAGTAGTTACAAAAATAAAAGTTAGATAGAAAGAATCACAGTTCTCTGCTCCTCCTGGGTAGCATCCCCATAAGGGCAGCACCACTCCACAGAGGGGACAGGCAGCTGGTGCTTCTCGGATCTGTACCAGTGGAAGATAAACAAGTCAAACATCCAAAGGCTGGGAAACCGATTGTTAGAACAACAGAGAAAACAAGAGTATAATAAAGTAGTAAAAGATTAATAGAACATGAAGACGGAGCTTTGTGTAGCTTTAAATCAGCAAAATAACCAGCCACATGATGGCATTGTAAGGCAAGAAATGAGACACTCTGGTAGGCATTCTATACAGAAGCCTGACTGAGACTTGTTTCACTCTTATCATCTAAATTCAAAGGGAGATAGATGCAGAGATGGAGCTAATAGGTGATTATAATGTTAAAACCAGTAGAGTGCTAGACTTCCATGCACCTAATGTTATACTACCTCATCTCATGCCTACGGGTTGCACAAATCATTGATGCCTGCTTCTGTAACTCATTGTGGCATGCGCACACACACAGCTCATACCTTCACAGCGGATCATCATTTGACCAGCACACTCACACCATAATTACAACACGATGCACCTTTGTGAAAGTTACTGGTAGCCCCCCTTAACAGCTTACAGGGAAAAGCAGAAGCCTCATGGACACAGTACCCTGAACTTTTGAACTGTCTCCCCTTATCAGTTTTGAGGCAGTTGAAGCTTGTTCGTAGCTGGTTTTTGCTGAGCAGATTGCAGAAGTGCAGGGTTTGTTAACCACCAATCAAATGCTAGCACAACCAAAGCCTGTGTGTGAGTGTGTATAAAAAATTCTTGCTTTTTGTACTGAGTAGAGTTTTTTGTACCAAGGTACAAGGCTCTCCTTTTTTCTGCAGAATAAAGCAACTTTTCCTTATCCCTGTCTGGCTGTCATTGGCTCTCAGCTAGGCAGACCCAACATTTCAGTAACAGTTTCTGGCACCCCAGATGGGACTCTCCTAGCTCGGACATCGGACTCCGTACATCTGCGGCGAACTAGGAGCAGCGCCACTGAAGTGTTTAGCCCCCCTTCCTCACTTCAGCGCAGCCCCTGAAGTTTGTGCTCCAATAAAATAAGCCCTAATAAAATAAAAAAACACTATCTAATTCTAGTTTGCTATCTAGTTCTGGTTCTGTTCTATTTAACCGGTTACTGTTGTTTTTCTGCTCTGTTCATTTAGGCATTAAATATGTAGGCAAAACTAAACCTCTTGTTTGTAATTCCTCAAAGTAAAAGCCATTGCGTGCAATAAAGCTCTAAAGTCAAATTAAAATCCTTCTGTCCCGTCCCCTGTAGCGGTCAATGTATAAAAATAAAAAAACCTAAATTAAACCGTAATTCCCTCTGCTCTCTGTGTAATTCTCTTTTTAAATATCAAAAAACAAATAAATAGGTCTCTAAATAAGCCCTCTAAAAATAATCCTTTAAATTATATGTTAAATAAATAGCCTTTACTCGGTGTTCAAAACAAAACAAAACAAAACAAAACCAAATAGTTAAACACCCATAGGCCATATGTTTTTGTCCAGGTAGCAAGCCTCACAAAAAAAAACTCAAGTAGTCTTATAAATAAAAATGTTTAAAAAAAACAGCCAAAAAGGGTAAGGGCTAGTTAAAAAGCCCACCCTCCTAGCTAAATTTGTAGTAAAACAAATTTACTACCGGTAAATTTGTTTGTTCTACAGGCTGCGTCCTGTGTTCTAAATAAATTCTTCAGCATGTATTGCTCTCCCTAATTAAATTTTAAATAACAAGTGCCAAAGGCATCTTGTTGCCCCTGCCATCTTCCCCATTACCCTGTAATACACCCCCTCCTAAACTATTAACATTAATGCCGCTTAAAAAGATCAAAAATAATTAAATAACAAATGTAATATAATACTACACCGAAAAAAAAATATTAAATATCACTAAAGCTAAAAAGGCATTGCAGTAAAATCTAATATGTTTAAAAATTCAAAATTTCCTAAATAACCAGCTAATGGCCATTCAAAATAATCTTAAAAACCAAATGTAGCCCACTGCCCTTACAGACACATCAAAAATACCATCTAATCTGTGGTCAGAAAAACATACTTAGACACTTTCTAAATGAAAGTGTAAACATTCACAGTGTTTCTTTCAAGCATTTAAACCAATTAAAAAATATAAGCTCTCACATATCTAATCCTAACAGGTCCATAAAAAAAATGCATGTAAAACTAAATTATTCACCAAAATATTTAATAAATTAAATCACCTGGTATACCTACCTAATTTATAGTCAGTGCCCCAATCCCTTAGTTATCAAATAAACAAAATTCCACTCTTTTGCCCCTGCACTCATTCCTGGGTTAAAAATAGCTAAGCTCAAAAAAACAGTTGTAAATATTTCTGCAAAGCTTAAAAAAACAGCTAATGCATCAATAAATGCTTTCCAAAAGTTGCAACAAAAAATTTATAAAGTAGCAAAAGTAACGTTGCAAAATAAACATATGCTAAATGCCATAAATGCTAAATTAAAAAAAGTTTGTGCTCGCATCAAAAAAATGCTGTTTTTATGTTAATCACTCTGGTTTAATTAAAAAAAATTTACAAGCTATTAAAAATGCTGCTGTTGTTTTCCGTGCTGTGTCTCTTAATCACACCTTTAGTTTTAAAAACCTCTTCCCAAACCTTAAATCATAGTTTACTAGCCTTTCCATACAATTATCAAATAAATTATTTTCTCTCTTTTCTTCCTACATATTATTTAAGTAATAATGCAATATGCAAAATATCTCTATAATGCTGTAACTAAAAACTCTGCTGCCCATACAAAAAACCAGTATCTATCCCTCCAGCTTAATCGCACGTTACGTAACGGGCCTGACAATCTAACAACCCAGATTGTCAGGCCTGAAGCCGGGACTGTGAAAGTCACTGGTAGCCCCCCACTACAGCTTACAAGCAGCCAGTAGGAAAAAGCAGAAGCCTCACGGGCACAGTACCCTGAACTTTTGAACTGTCTCCCCTTATCAGTTTTGAGGCAGCTGAAGCTGGTTCTTAGCTGGTTTTTGCTGAGCAGGTTGCAGAAGTGCAGGGTTTGTTAACCACAAATCAAATGCTAGCACGACTGAAGCCTGTGTGTGTGTATAAAAAATTCTTGATTTTTGTACTGAGTAGAGTATTTTGTACCAAGGTACAAGGCTCTCCTTTCTTCTGCAGAATAAAGCAACTTTTCCTTATCCCTGTCTGGCTGTTATTGGCTCTCAGCTAGGCAGACCCAACATTTCAGTAACACCTTCACACTGTACCTGTGTACCAGCATCCCTTCAAATGTACCAACCTTCCTAGTCACAGACTTACTCACCGAGCACCTTTGCTACTGCATACATGGATCACTCCCTCCTGCCCCGCTGCAGGGATACATCTCCATGCACTATACCCAGTGAATTGATTCCCATTGACATAGTGCTCTTGGGGTCCTTATCAGTTTCTCCCACTTTAGGTCCCGTTACATTGCCAGAGCACTGTAAGGTGGCCTGAGTATACATGTGTCATAAACAGATAAGTAAGAGTTAATAGCACAGAAGTACTTCATATCTCTTTTGCCTGTAAAGGGTTAACAAGATCAGTGAGCCTGGCTGTCACCTGACCAGAGGACCAATCAAGGGACAGGATACTTTCATATCTTGAGGGAGGGAAGTTTTTGTGTGTGCTGTTAGTGTTTGGTTGTTGTTTTCTCTGGGTTCTGAGAGTGACCAGATGTGCAACCAGGTTTCTCTCCAATCTCTTCGATACAGGCTCTTATAAGTTCAGAACAGTGAGTACTAGGTAGATAAGGCGAGTTAGGCTTATGTTTGCTTTCTTTATTTGCAAATGTGCATTTGGCTGGAAGGAGTTCAAATGTGTATTTGGCTGGAAGGAGTTCAAATTTGTATTTTTGCTGAAAGGATTTTAATTTGTACTTGTATACTTAGGCTGGGAGGGTATTCCCAGTATCTATAGCTGAAAAACCCTGTACCTAATCCATGTTAAATTTACAAAGATAATTTTTACTGTTTTTCTCTCTTTAATTAAAAGCTTTTCTTGTTTAAGAACCTGATTGTTTTTTTATTCTGGTGAGACCCCAGGGGACTGGGTCTGGATCCACCAGGGAATTGGTGGGGAGAAAGGAGGGAAGGGGGAGAGAGAGGCTAATTTCTCTCTGTGTCAGGATTACTGTCTCTCTCAGGGAGAGTCTGGGAGGGGGAGAGAGAAGGAGGGAGGAAGGTGAATTTTCCTCTCTGTTTTGTGATTCAAGGAGTTTGAATCACAGTGATCTTCCAGGGTAACCCAGGGAGGGGAAGCCTGGGAGAGGCAACGGTGGGGGAAAGGGTTTACTTTCCTTGTGTTAAGATCCAGAGGGTCTGGGTCTTGGGGTTCCCCGGGCAAGGTTTTGGGGGGACCAGAGTGTACCAGGCACTGGAATTCCTGGTTGGTGGCAGCGCTACAAGTACTAAGCTGGTAATTGAGTTTAGAGGAATTCATGCTGGTACCCCATCTTTTGGACGCTAAGGTTCAGAGTGGGGAATTATACCATGACAACATGCGAATTAGGATCAGTTACCCCTCACTTACACACCTCACATCTGGCCCAGGGCAAGCTCTGCTCAATACTAGATCCAAGAGAGCCAAGCTGTATGGGAGTGGCTAGGGGAAGACTTTAGCTCAGTATTTACAATACTAGAACAGTGGTTCCCAATCTCATTCTGCCACTTGTGCAGGGAAATCCCCTGATGGGCTGGGCCGGTTTGTTTACCGGCCACGTCCGCAGGTTCGGCCGATCACAGTTCCCCATGTCCGCGGTTTGCTGCTCCAGGCCAATGGGAGCTGCTGGAAGTGGTTGCCAGTACATCCCTCGGCCTGTGCTGCTTCCAGCAGCCCCATTGGCTCAGAGCAGCGAACCATGGCCAGTGGGAGCCGCGATCAGCCAAACCTGCGGACGCAGCAGGTAAACAAACCAGCTGGGCCCGCCAGGGGCTTTCCCTGCGCAAGCGACGGAACAAGTTTGGGAACCACTGGACTAGAGGAAACAATTGGTGTTTGTCTAGAGCCTGATTTTGAAAAGTTGCTTCCAAATTTACATCGGCAATTTTGTGGGTGACAAGAATTGTGAGTGAAATTTTATTGCACTTAAATATTTAGGGAAAAGTTTTAAAAAATGGGCCCTGACTTTTGCTGCCTCAAGGTTTGGGTGCCCCAGCTTAAAACAACTAAAGTTGAGCCCCCTCCCCCCCCCAAAATGTTAGCTTTAGCTATGTGACTGCAGCCAGCAAGCAGGTAGTTAGAATCGCTGTGCTGAGATGAAGCCATAATGATCTGGGCCTGCAATGTCAGAGGCCAGGCTGAGACTCTCTTAAAAATGAAGACTTTGGCTTTCTTTGGCTCAGATAAGCACTGTGTACCCTCAAACAGGAGAGGTGGCAGCATTTAAGTACTTTTGACTTAACTACCTAGGCGAGGGTAGCTGCAAATTTAGTCAGTAGAAGCACCAGACTGATTTTCACTGAATCATTCAATAGTTTATAGATGGTAACTTCTTCCTTTTTTCCTTTCTAAGGCAAATAACTGAAGTCTTTTCAATTGTTTAACTGCACTCCTCAATACCAGAGCACTGCACACCCGTAGACACCTGGACAGTCTTAACTGAAGACTTAGTTACGCTTGTATCATTTGCCTTATTCAGTGAATTAACTCCTCGTAGTAGTCCCAATTTATGCCTTATTGAATGGTCCAGATTGATTGTGGACTTTAGAAAGGTGTTGGCCTCCTGTACTGTGAAAGGAAAATCATTAGACAAAAAATTCCCAAAGAGTTCAGGGTCCCCATCCAAGGCCAGGATATTCTGGAGGACTTTGTGCATGGAGTACAGCTCTTTACAGTTTTCCACGAAGATTCCCCATAAGGACTGGTTCCTGAATTCCTCCGTTGGTTGAATCTGCTGCCTGTCCTCAAGGCACTGCAACACCCAACTCAAGCGGCATGGCCATTGATTAGCCATGACCACCCATGCAGCCACGGACCTTGGAGACATTGTATGTCTCATAATGTTCTGCTGCAGCATGAGTCTGATAGTGATGGGAATTGTGTTGACTACCCTTTTCATTTGAATAATGCTGTCTGGGATGTATTTATAGAGACAATCAGTGTCATTGTGCAGAGCATGAAATGCTTCATGAATATACCTCACAGCTTGAGCATCGATTTGGCTTTGGTCCATTTCACTGGACGTCTCCATATCTACCAGCTTTATCATCTTCCCCTTTACGTTCCTGACTCCTCTTTCCATGTTTTTTGTGATGATTTTGTACATCAGGTCCTCCCGGCTCTGGACAGCATCCTGCAAATGCTGCAGTTTGGACTTTGTGCCCATCTCTGGTATTGAAAAAGGCAAAGTCACTGTGCGGTTCAGGAACAGGTACCCATTGTCGGCCATTCCTTTCATGCAGCTGGTTTGTTCCAAACATGGTGCAATGATGCTGGGATCTATCACCAGGATGAAAATGAATGGGGCGTTAGTGTCCGAGAGCAAAGTGTTTATTGCATTCAAAACCCCAACAACCCTCTCTGGGTAGCACATATCCAAACTGGTGATCTCCAACACTATGCGCAGCCGCCGTCTCTCAAAGATCTCCATATAATACACAAAGCTGGTCAGCATCTCGATTTCCTTCTTCACTTGACTCATGAAGCCAAGGTGACTGCTAAACTTCTCGCTGTCTGTCATCTTCTCAATTTTCTGCTTCTGGCTGATAACCATGTTCTTAACCACAGAGAAAACAGTCACTAATATTCCTGATCCAGACAGGCCGGTGGTAGCACTGCCAATGACCTTTAATGCACTGCTGTCTTTTATTCCTGGAACAAAGATCGCCACTGAGAGCAGGCTTACGCCAGCCACTAGGACAAACACGAGGCCTCCTAAGGAAAGGCAGGTCCGTTTGTTGAGGAGCCATTCGTCTTGGCTAAAGCCAGAGGCAAATCTGGGCCTTTTCCCCATCACGTGGTAAAAGCTCAAAGGCAGGGCACCGAAGTGCTTGCGGATGCTTTGACACAGCGTGGTGACCAGCCCTGCCCACAGCTTATCGCTGCCAGCATATTGCCAAGCACTAAACCTGATGAAGAGGAACTGAATGTTCTCCCTCCTAAGGTGGACTTCAGTGATCACTGGCTGGTAGAAGAGCAGATACCACAGGAGACGAAAATAGCCCCAACCTTCAGGTCGTCTTGGCTTTTGGTGTGATTTTCTCAGCTCCTCTTCTTCCCTCTGAACGGATTCTTTGAGCATGCAAGCTGGAGAAGCAGAAAAAACAACTGGTTACCTTGCTGCATGGCAGTGTGTCGCATTAAGGGGAGGTGGGGAGGCCCTTCCAAACAGGTGATGTGGCCCTGATTTGTTGTCTTACTGGGTCTCTGAAATAAACTGTTTAATAGGGTGCCATAGGGATCTGGGCTAGCTTTGGGCTTACTTCATTTAACATCTTTATTAATGATCCCGAGAAAGGGGATAAATTGCATATTAGAAAAAAAGGCAGATGATTTTAAACTGGGAGGTTCTGCAAACTTGGAGGCCAGAGAAATAACATGAAGGGACCTAGAGAGATTTGGAGAAGAGGCAGAAAAAATAAAATGGATTCAGCTTGAAAGATGCAGCCAGTGCATCCCAGGGAAATTATCCCAAACACATATGCTCCAAGGGTGACAAAAAGGGTTGGTGCGTGGCAGTGGGCAGCAAATTAGACAGGAGGTTGAAATGTTCTAAGGCAGCAGAAGAGACCATTGCAGATGTGGTGGGCAGCATACGCAAAGAATCACACTACAGATCAAGGGGACATGGGTTTGATGCAGCTGTCCCTGGGACATTGTGTTCAGTTCACAGCTGTGCAAAGTAGCTGAATTAACTTTGATGCTGGAATCTTAACTACAGTGTTTCCTGACTTTCTGGAGTTTTAATGGAGGCTTATTTAATATTTAACTTACTTGTTTTGCTTTTGAGGAAATTGCATGTAATGTGTGAGATCCAGGGGCCTTGGACTGCAATGAGTATTTGCCTGGGTGAAAATGGAAAGACTTGGAAGTCTCCAGGATCTGGGTCCCAGCATAGCATTTCTGTGGCCCCATATAGCTCTGAAATGTGCATTTTATTCAGGTGAGAATGATGGGATGAGCTCCTGTCTTTGCTGTTGAAATGTGATATGTTTGGGGACAGATTGCTGGAAGGCAGCTGCCCAGTAGTTTTCATGGGGATCCTGGCAGTGAAGAAGGCAGAACACAGTTCGTTTATATAAATGAAAACAGAGAATTTGCAGAGTATAGTAGGTTGAAATAAAAATCACTGAAAAACCCAGAGAGATTAGCGGCTGTGATTGTCACCTGACTCTTATAACAGGGTGTTTGGGGGACTTATAGTTATGTATTACAATCCTCATGTGAAGTGTCTGAGTAACCTGCTCTCTCTGTTCAGCCCCCTTGTCAGAGATTGCAACATCCCTGAACTTTTCTATCTGGGCAGGAAGAACATGACAGCACTAACCTAACCAAGCGCGCTCACTAGCTGTCTGTGTGTGGGAGCACGAAGAGGCATACAAACGTTTAGCATATCTGGAACGTAAATAGCGTGCAAGCCAGCTACAACAGTGCCCGTATGAACGCCTGTTCTCACTTTCAGGTGACACTGTAAATAAGAATCATAGACTCATAGGCCTTGTCTACACTTGCAAGTTGGAGCGCATTAAATCATCCCCAGGAACCCTAACTCCTGAGGTGTCCACACTGGCACGTAGAGTGCCCAGACTCCGCGGCTGGAGCACCCCTGGTAATCCACCTCCACGAGGAGCATAGAACTTTCTGCACCCCAGTGTGGACGCCCTGGTCTATTAATGTACTCTGATCGGCTTCCAGGAAGTGTCCCACAATGCCTGTTCTAGCCACTTTGGTCATCACTTTGAAGTCTACTGCCCTGTCCTCAGATGACCAGCAGTCAGACCTGCCCTTTAAATTATCTGGGAATTTTGAAAGTCCCCTTCCTGTTTGCTCAGCCAGGTGTGGAGTGCTCTCAGCGCATCTTTCCAGGTGACCATCCCTCCACATGCCAGGCGATCCCCAGTATGGAGCAATGGTGAGGTGCTGGACCTCATCAGTGTTTGAGGGAAGGAAGCTGTCCAGTCCCAGCTGCACTCCACCTATAGGAATTACGATACCTACGGGCAGATATCAAGTGCCATGATAGAAAGAGGGCATGACCAGGATGCAGTGCGGTGCGGGGTTAAAGTGAAGGAGCTGTGGAAAGCCTACCACAAAGCGCAGGAGGAAAACTGCCGCTCCAGTGCTGCCCCCATGGCTTGGCGGTTCTACAAAAGGCTGGACGAGATACTTGGGGGCAACCTCACCTCCACTCCGAAGAGCACCATGGACACTTCAAAGGCAGTGGCAGCCTGGAGTGCAACAAGGCAGGAGGTGGAAAGCGGGAGCAAGGGTGCTGAGGAGGACAGGGGCCCAAAGCCAGAGGATGGCCCAGCATCCCTAGATGCCTGTGACCAGGAGCTGTTTTCAAGCCAGGAGGAAGGTAGCCAGCTGCAGCGGACGGTGCTTGGGGAAGAACAAACAGCAGAAGAGGTGCCTGGTAAACAGCTTTTATTTTGAGAAGGGAGTTGTGTTCAGGCTGTTGGGGCGAGGAGGGTGTTAGGCCTGAATAAAGATATAGCAGACAAAACCAGGTATGCCAACCTGACCAAAGTCAGGCTAACAGAGGTTTGTGGGTAATCCCTGAGTGGAAAAGAACTGAGAAGCAGCATGTCTCACCAAGCGCTGGGAAAAAATAATGAGGGGCTGCATTCCTGGTATAGTACCAACTGTGCTGGTTAGGAACAGTTCCTTTGAAAGAACTGATAAGAAATCCAGCCTCCCTGTTTCACTCCTGTGTTTCATTTTAACTCCCCTACATTCCTAACTTCTGGTGCTTGCTAAGATATTGTTAATCACCTAATGCTGGAAAACATGTATACTAAAAGTGTCTAGTTTCTAGTTGTTAGAAGAAGGGGGTGGGTTGCTCCAGTGAATAATTTATGACGCGACGGAACTGTCTGTATAGGTTTATACTAAGATGTAAAGAGCAGGCTGGTTCTCTCTGGAGACGAGCTGCTCTCTACTGATGCGTGCACTTGTCAATAAAGAACTTTTGATCGGATATTGCTGGTGTTGCCTGTCTCTCTCACAGTCAGACAACGAACTTTGCCATCTGGGTTAGAGTCCCTGACAAGGGTTAGGGCTGCATGCATGCCTAGATGCCTAATAGGGCGTTAGTGTTGTCTCTCACATTGCAGTAATCGGCCTCAGTGAGCTCATCGAAGGTTTCATGCAGAAGCTGGGCAATCCGCTTGCACAGGTTCCTTGGCAGAGCTACCGTACTCCTTGTTCCAGTGAGGCTAACATGTCCGCGCTGTGACTGGTGGGGGGACCATTGCTGCACACAGGCAAGCTGCATATGGGCCAGGGCCGAAACCGCATGGTAGTAGAAGACCCTCCCTTGCTTCCCAGGTCACTCTCAGCAATGAGATATCTTCCAGGACAAACCCATCCTGTGGAAAATGTGGGGCAGTGTTCAGTATAGGGGCCCCCTGCAGCTGTTGGCTCTCCCCAAGGCACAGGATCACAGAGAACAGTACAGTCCTGGAACAATCAGTCTCTCTTGCCCCTGTGGTTACTCACCATTTCGGGACTCTTGTAGGTAATGTGTGCTCGCCTTGGGACAGGCAGTTTGTGTTATTGTGTGCACTGTGCTTGTCTTTAAGTTCGGCCGAATCATTGCTCTGTCTAGTGATAACAGTGCTGCCTCTGTTAAATGCTGCATTTTGGCTTTACAAATGGAACCTTGAGGTCCAGCTGCCCCCTTACCCTGCAGCTCTTATCCCAAAACTCTTTCCCACGTCACTGCCAACCCACTTTCCCCAACATCCGGGGTCTCATCGCCACCAGCTGCTTCCAAAACCTGTAGCTTCACCGCCCACCCCTGCAAACTATGACCCTTAGCCACTGCACTCAACCCCCATCACCATGCATTTTAGCCAGCCTGAAGTGCAGCACTCATTGGACGACACTCCAGACAGGAAGGCTGAATACAATAACAGGATATACGCAAGTCTGTGATTGTTCCGTTCCCCACCCAGCCCTCTTCTCTTTTCCCACACAGCACAGATGTGTCATGCCATGTGTGTTTCTCTAGCCATTGTGTTTCTTTTCAATAAATGATTTTTTTGGTTTTGGAAACATTCTTTACTACATTAACTAAAAGATAGCATAGCCCAGGAAAGCAACAGGCACTGCTAGTCAGTGCATCATACATAGCAAACACAGATGCCTACTAACATTGGAACCACCGCACTTTACTCCTGTGCAGGGCACCAAACATTACTAGTGGCTTTCAGCATCGAATTGCTCCCTCAAGGCATCCCTAATCCTTACAGCCCCGTGCGGGGCCCTTCTAATAGTCCTGGTCTCTGGCTGTTCAAATTCAGCCTCCAGGTGTTGAACTTCCAAGGTCCATGCCTGAGTGAAGCTTTCACCATTTCCTTCACAAATATTATGGAGGGTACACCACACAGCTATAACCGTAGGGATGTTGTCATCGGCCAGATCCAACCTCCCATACAGACAGCACCAGCAGGCTTTTAAATGGCCAAAATCACTCAACAGTCATTCTGCACTGACTCAGCCTGATGTTGAATCACTCCTTGCTGTTGTCAAGGCTCCCTGTGTATGTTTTCATGAGCCATGGCATTAAAGGGTAGGCTGGGTCTCCAAGGATCACAGTGGGCATTTCGACTTCCCCTACAGTGATCTTCTGGTCCAGGAAGAAAGTCCCGGCTTGCAGCTTCCTGAACAGGCCAGTGTTCTGAAAGACGCATGTGTCATGTACCTTGCCAGACCAGCCTGAGTTAATGTCCATGAAACACCATGGTGATCCACAAGCATGTGGAGAACCATCAAGAAATACTCCTTCCGATTTTTGTACTCGGAGGCAAGGTGGTCTCATGCCAGAATTGGAATATGCGTCCCATCTATTGCCCCTCTGCAATTAGGGAAACCCATTTGTGCAAAGCCAGCCACAATTGCTCAGAGTCATGGTTCCTCTGAGCAGGATGCAATTAATGGCCCTGCACACTTGATCAACATGATTCCAACGGTAAACTTGCCCGCTCCAAACTGGTTAGCAACCAATCAGTAGCTGTCTGAAGTTGCCAGCTTCCAGATTGCAATAGCCACCTGCTTCTCCACCATCAAGGCAGCTCTCAATCTCGTGTCCTTGCGCTGCAGGGTGGGGGTGAGCTCAGCACACAGTCCCATGAAAGTGACTTTCCTTATACGAAAGTTCCGCAGTTGCTGCTCGTCATCCCAGACTTGCATGATGATGTGATCCCACCACTCAGTGCTTGCTTCCCAAGCCCAAAAGCGGTGTTCCATGATGGAGAGCATGTCCGTGAATGCCACAAGCAATCTTGTGTCGTATGCATTACGCATGTCAACATCATCGTCAGACTCCTCACTGTCACTTTGTAGCTTAAGGAGTAACTCGACTGCCAAACGTGACATGCTGGCGAGACCCATCAGCATATTCCTCAGCAGTTCAGGATCCATTTCCGCAGACCGAAAGGGAACACAGAGCATGCAGTACAAAAAACATTGAAAGATGATGCCAAATGTGGATGGAAGCATAGGGATTTCTGGGATGCAAAGCGATGCATCAAGGACATTGGGACAGGACCCAGGATGCCTCACGCCCCCTCACCCTCTTCCCACAAGCCTCAGCGACAGAATGGGTAGAGGTGCTCTGCGAGTTAGCTGCCCATAATGCACCACTCCAAATGCTGCTGAAAGTGCCGCAAATGTGGCCATGCCACTGCGTTTGCAGCTGTCAATGTGAACACATGGAAGCACTTTTCCTGCTGCTGTCTCCGAGGGCTGGTTTAACTCCCGGCACTCTACATCTGCAAGTGTAGATAAGGCCATAGAAGATTAGGGCTGGAAGATACCTCAGGAGGTCATCTAGTCCAACCCCTTGCTCAAAGCAGGACCAACACCAACTAAATCATCCCAGCCAGGGCTTTGCCAAGCCAGGCCTTAAAAACCTCTAAGGATGGAAATTCCACCACCTCTCTAGGTAACTCATTCCAGTGCTTCACCACCCTCCTAGTGAAATAGTGTTTCCTAATATCCAACCTAGATCTCCTCCACTGCAACTTGAGACCATTGCTCCTTGTTCTGTCATCTGCTACCACTGAGAACAGCCGAGCTCCATCCTTTTTGGAACCTCCCTTCAGGTAGTTGAAGGCTATTATTAAATCCCACCTCACTCTTCTGCAGACTAAACAAGCCCAGTTCCCTCAGTCTCCCCTCGTAAGTCATGTGCCCCAGCTCCCTGATCATTTTCGCCACCGGGTGCGTAAAAATTAAAAAGGCGTCTCTACCCAGCGAAGGGATTCTCAAACAGGGCTTGTGGGGCCCCTGTGGGTCCTGGAGCAAATTGCCCCCCTTTCCCCCCACCTCCTCTCCCGGGCGGCTCTGGCCAGGACCGACCTCAGGGGTACTCCACTTGATATGGCTGCCAACTGGACATCAAGCCCGTTGATCACTACTCGTTGAGCCTGACAATCTAGCCAGCTTTCTATCCACCTTATAGTCCATTCATCCAATCCATACTTTTTTAATTTGCTGGAAAGAATACTGTGGGAGAGCGTATCAAAACATTTACTGAAATCAAGATATATCACATCCACTGCTTTCACCATATCCACAGTCAGTTATCTCACCATAGAAGGTAATCAGGTTGAATAGGCATGACTTGCCCTTGGTGAATCCATGTTAACTGTTCCTGATCACCTTCCTCTCCTCCAAGTGCTTCAAAATGGTGGAAGTGGGCAGCATTAGCTCTAAAGTTTCACCCTGTTTTGTTTTTGAGTGCGGTTATCTAGAAAAAATTCTACGTTTATAAGTTGCACTTTCATGATAAAGAGATTACATTAGAGTACTTGCATGGGGTAAATTGAGAACTACTTCTTTTGTTTCTCTTTTTGACAGTGCAAATACTTGTAACAACAAATAAAATATAAAGCGAGCACTGTGCACTTTGCATTCTGTGTTGTAACTGAAATCAATATATTTGAAAATATGGAAAAACATCCAAAATATTTATAATAAATTCAAGTTGCTGTTCTATTATTAACAATGTGATTAAAACTACAATCAACTGCAACTATTTTTTAATCTAGTTAATTTGCTTTGCATTAATTGTGTGTGTTAACTGCAATTAATTGACAGTCCTACTAAATATCTTTAAAAATTTGGGGCTAGCAGCCTATCTGCATCTTTAGGTGCCTAAATAGCTTTGGAAATCTGGTCCGAGGAGCCTAAGTCCCATTTTGAAAGGTGACTTGGTAGCTGATTAAAAGCGTTTATATTGGTAGTGTGTATTTTGGTAAAAATAAGCTATAACCAATGAAGAAACTGATACAGAAAAAGCAGCAATACTTCCTTTAGAAATGGATATAAGTATATCGATACTTCCCCCAGCATGGCCTCAGTTACACTGATATAAATATATAACTTCTGTTTACTGAAATAAGTTTCACTATTATGGACACTTTCAAAACCAATAGACAGTAGAACTTCAGAGTTACAAACACCAGAGTACGAACTGAGCAGACAACCACATACCTCATTTGGAACCAGAAGTATGCAGTCAGGCAGCAGCCGCGACCAACAACAACAACAACAAAGGCTAATTCTGCACAGTACTGTGTTAAACGTAAACTACTGTAAAATAAAGGAAAAGCAGCATTTTTACTTTGCATATTAACGTTTCAAAGCTGTATTAAATCAATGAACTTTTGAAGGAACCTTTTGTTCAGTTACAAACAACCTCCATCCCCAAGGTGTTCATAACTCTGAGGTTCTACTGTAGTTGAATCGGTACAAAGATTTTGTATTGGCCAGCCTGAGAACAACGTGTTACACCAGACCAGAAGTTGTTCGAGCTGGGGCACCTTTGGTAGGGTAATGAGTCTGCCAACACATCACTGGGCACATGGGTGGCAGCTATCCTAGGCTTGGGGAGGCTGATCCTCCCCAAACAGCCTGGTGTGGCCCCACTCATGTGCTGCCCACCCAAAACTCTGGGGCTGTGGGCACCAGGGATGCCCCTGGCACTCTGGGGCTGCAGTGCTCAGATGGCCCAGGGCTGGGGCGGGAGGGCAGGTGCATCCACAGTGGAGTGCTCTGGGCTCCAGTGAGGGAGGGAGAGCAGAGAGGAGGGGGAGGGGACTCAGGCAGAAGGGGAGGGGCCAGGAGCTAGCTTGTCCCAACAACTGTTTCACCCGCCACCCATGACTGGATACTACCCTTTTAACCCATTGTTTACCATTTGCCCATTAGAGGCCTCCATAATCTCCAAAGGATGGGAAGGGTCAGGGGTGGGGCGGGGAGCTGGGCTGAACAGGGGGTTGGCGACTGTGTACAGCAGGAGCAGCTGGTCTTGAAGGAAATGGCTGGGTAACCTACAGCATTGGAGGTGGGACTGGAGGACATGGGGGCTAGGCTGAGACATGCTGCTGCTGAGAGGGGCCAGTGCCCAGCACTAGCTGCAGCAGGATGCAGAGACCAGCTCTGAGCAGGAGGAGGGCATCAGGGAAAATGACTCTGACGGAAGTCGCAAGGGATTGTGCCAGGGCCTGACATGTGCTGAGTTTATCATGTTTCATTTGTAAGGTAAAGCCATCGTGCCCGGGGCAATAGCACCTTTGTGCCCAGAGTCCCAGTGCAATGTCCTCGCTCTGACTTGCAGCATGCACATGGTCTAGGGAACCCCCTAAGTACTGGGGCCTGTAGAACCCCTTGCTTGGATCACTCACTGCGCTTGCCTCTGGGTGTGCTACCAGCCACCTCGGAGCTGGCATCCCATAGCACTCACAGTGCCCTGCTGTGGATCAGGTACAGGTCCCAGGCTGCACCATGCAATGACCTGTTCACTGCCGGGCTAGGCGGGAGAATACTGGTGTTCTTCTCTCTCTCTCCCCCCCAGCTAGGGTGACCAGATGTCCCGATTTTATAGGGACAGTCCCTATTTTTGGGTCTTTTTCTTATATAGACTCCTATTACCTACCACCCGCTGTCTCAATTTTTCACACTTTGTGTCTGGGGTCACACTACCCCCAGCAGCCTGTCTCATGCCAGCCTGCCATGCTGCACTCAGTGCCTCCTCGGTATTCTAGCCTGTCTGACAGCGCCAGTTCTCCTGCCTGGGGAAACCTCAAAGCATCCCTGAGCCCACCTGTTATTTTATCAAGCAGCGAATTAAAACGGCTCCCAACGGGACAGTAGAAGCCGATGGTCACGGGCGTAGAGGTGTGGAGCAGGGTCTTGGAGAGGCAGCAGCAATAAATATCATCTTCAGTCAGAAAATCTGGGGAAGAGGAGGCATCCATAAACACAGAGAAATAAACATATTTGCTGCCCCCGCCCTCCCCCACCAATCTGTTTGGCTGTTTGACAGGAGTGGTTGGGCTGGACAGGATGTGGGAGAGCTCTTGGGAATGCACAGGGCCAGTGGCTGTGACCCTGTTCTCAGTCTCTTTATTAGCATAAGCTCCACGCAGCAAACTTTTTCCAGGGACACATTTTACTCTTTCTTTAGAACAACAAATGTTTTTAGCTCATCCTTCAGGATCCTCAGCTCAGCACCTGCTAATCAGCCAAGTAGCCCATTGCTGAGAGGATACATGTTTCAGGCCAAAGTCTCTGGTCTGCGGAACTCTTTTTCAGTGCCCAAGCAGTGCAACGGGAGCAGAAATAGCCAGTAACTCCTCAGCTGGAGGAGCTGCCAGTAGGCAGAGCTGGTACAGCTGTCTCCTCTACCTCCCTCCCTGGAGCCCCCTGTGCAGAAGGCATGTCAGTTGCAAGGAGGGGCAGGCAGGGAGAGTGGCAAGAGCACAAATCCCCAGGTGGTGGATAGTCTCTAGGGAGCCACAACCAGTGGGCTGCACTAAAATGGGCCTGGGCTGAGGATCGGTGAGCTGGCTCCTTGACAGCTCCCACTGCTGCTGTGCCCAACATAAGCTGGATGCAGAAGAGAATCTGGCCCTGTGGGAGGAATCCTCCCCACCAGGCCACGCATAGGCGATGGCTGTGCAGCAGCTCTGCAGAGTTTGCTTAAACCCATATGCCCTGGGCCTCAGAGCTATGAATTTAGCAGGTGTGTTGTTCCTTGGAAGCCTTGTTTGCTTTCTGGGATAGAGTGAACTTTGGAGCTGATCCCTGTGCCCTGCCTAGGCAGACAGCCTGGGTACAGAGATCTTTGTTTACAAAGCATTTACTGAGGTTATTTAAATCTAAAAATGAACATCTGTTGTAATGAACAACTATTGATCACCACAGACAGGGAAAGGACTTTGAACGATCTTTGATTCTTTTATACAACTTATAGAAACTCTGTGAGTTATAAAAAGTGACAGAGTCCTGTGGCACCTTATAGACTAACAGACGTATTAGAGCATAAGCTTTTATGGGTGAATACCCACTTTGTTGGATGCATGTAGTGGAAATTTCCAGAGGCAGGTATTTCCAGAGGCAGGTATAAATATAAATACCTGCCTCTGGAAATTTCCCCTACATGCATCCAACGAAGTGGGTATTCAGCCATAAAAGCTTATGCTCTAATATGCCTGTTAGTCTACAAGGTGCCACAGGATTCTTTGTCGCTTTTTACAGTTCCAGACTAACACGGCTACCCCTCTGATATATGAGTTATGTATCTGTTGTGTATCTGCTGGAATTCTCCCATGAATGGGGGAGAAGAAATCTGTGTTGTTTTAATATGCCGTTCCACTCTAAATAGTGACTAGACGAGACGCGATACATCGATCCCTGATAGATCAATTACTACCCGCCGATGCGGCAGCTACTGTAGACATACCCTTTATCACAGTGGTCCCCAACCTTTTCGTCTGGCGAGCACCAGATGAAGGACTGTGGCGGTGGTGGAGCACCCACCGAAATGCCACTGAATTTCTGCAGCATTTCAGTGGCGACGCCTCTCGATAACATCGCTTGTTGGTGGCAAGTGGTGTCATCAAGAGGCGTCGCTGCCGAATTTCTGCAGTGTTTCAGCGGCGATGCCTCTCGATGCCGTCACTTGCTGCCCACAAGTGACGTCATCGAGAGGCGTTGCTGCCCAAACACCACAGAAATTCGGCAGCATTTTGGCGGATACTCCACCGCCAGCCAGGATGCGGCTGCATTTAGATGCCCCCGCAGGTGCCATGCTGCCCCCGGGCACCGCACTGGGGACCCCTGCTTTATCACTTTGTATATAGAGAAGCACTTGGACAATGAAGATGAAGCACAATGCCTCTATCATTACAGTCTCTATTCAAAGCAGAGCGACACTTTAACAGCTGGCTATTTAATAACTAAAACAATTCAAATTAATGTCAACTAAAAACCTTTCATTCCAAACCCAATCCCTCTTTGCTTCCTCTGCTAAGGCAAGTTACACCCTTCCAACATTTGTTTTTATTTTAAATATGTATTGTGTTCCTTCCCTCTGCTTCTCTTTGCCAAATTCAATTCCTTCTCAGACAGGTCACTTTGGGCCCCACAGTTAGGGTTTATAAAAACAACGTTTTAAACCATTTAAAGTAAGTAGAATGATTTCCATACTGTCTTTCTTTACTTCCTGTGCAAACAGGGTTTTACTGTGGAATTAAACTTTCCCTAGCAGGGTTGTCACTCAAAGTCAAGAGCCTTTTGCAAATGCATACAAATGAGAATGTGAAACTGACTAAAAGCTACAATGAGATTGTTCAACATGAGCGAAAAGCAAAAAAGTAGGGCTGTCAAGTGATTAAAAAAATTAATCACAATCACACTTATAGTTATTTTTGATTACAAATATTTATGCTGTAAAAACAAAATAAATAGTATATTTCAATTTACTTCATACAATCTCTTTATCATGAAAGTTGAATTTACAAATGTAGAATTATGTACAAAAAATAACTGTATTCAAAAATAAAACAATGTAACATTTAGAGCTTACAAGTCCACTTAGTCCTATTTCTTGTTCAGCCAGTCACTCAGACAACGAAGTTTGTTTAGATTTGCAGGAGATAGTGCTCTCCGCTTCTTGTTTACAATGTCACCTGAAAGTGAGAACAGGTGTTCACATGGTACTGTTGTAGCTGGCGTCACAAGATAATTACGTGCCAGATGCACTGAAGATTCATGTGTTCCTTCATGCTTCAACCACCATTCCAGAGGACATGCATCCATGCTGATGACAGGTTCTGCTTGATAACAATCCAAAGCAGTGTAGACCAACGCATGTTCATTTTCATCATCTGAGTCAGATACTACCAGCAGAAAGGCTGATTTTCTTTTTTGGTGGTTCGGGTTCTGTAGTTTCCGCATCACAGTGTTGCTCTTTTAAGACTTCTGAAAGCATGCTCTACATCTCGTCCCTCTCAGATTTTGGAAGGCAGTTCAGATTCTTAAACCTTGGGTCAAGTGCTGTAGCTATGTTTAGAAATCTCACATTGGTGCCTTCTTTGTATTTTGTCAAATCTACAGTGAAAGTGTTCTTAAAACAACATGTGCTGGGTCATCATCTGAGACTTCAATAATATGAAATACATGGCAGAATGTGGGTAAAACAGAGCAGGAGACATAAGATACACCCCCAAGGAGTTCAGTCAAAATGTAATTAACACATTATTGTTTTAATGAGTGTCATGAGCATGGAAGCATGTTCTCTGGAATGGTGGCCGAAGCACGAAGTAGCATATGAATCATAGAAGGTCAGGGATGGAAGAGACCTCAGGCGGTCATCTAGTCCAATCCTCTGCTCAAAGCAGGACAACACCAACTAAATCATCCCAGCCAGGGCTTTGTCAAGTCTGACCTTAAAAACCGCTAAGGATGGAGATTCCACCACCTCCCTAGGTAACCCATTCCAGTGCTTCACCACCCTCCTAGTGATATAGTGTTTCCTAATATCCAACCTAAACCTCCCCCACTGCAACTTGAGACCATTACTCCTTGTTCTGTCTTCTGCCACCACTGAGAACAGCTCCTACTAATGCAACCTAATATGCCATTAGCCATATATCCACTGTGATAGACCCAGGCCAGTTGGGAACAGCAGAGTAGTAGAAGGGAGAGATACTGGCCACTCGATTAGCAGTTTTCTGTTCCCTGAGTGACCAGAGCAGGATCTGCTCCAGGCTAATGAGAACACCTGACTCCAATTAACCTGCTAAGAGTCAGGTGAGGCAGGTTAAACACCTGACTCTAATTAAGGCCCCTCTGATGCTATAAAAGGGCTCACTTCAGTCAGGCCAAAGGGAGCCAGGAAGCCAGAGGAGAGGAAGTGCGTGCGAGGAACTGGGAGCAAGAGGCATGCAAGAAGATGAGAGTGAGTAGGCATACTGCTGGAGGACTGAGAAGTATAAGCGTTATCAGATATCCGGAGGAAGGTCTGGTGGTGAGGAAAAAGAAGGTGTTGGGAAGAGGCCATGGGGAAGTAGTTCAGAGAGTTGTAGCTGTTGCGCAATTGTACCAAGAGGCACTATCGACAGCTGCAGTCCACAGGGCCCTGGGCTGGAACCTGGAGTAGAGGGCGGGCCCAGGTTCCCCCCAAACCTCTCAACTCCTGATCAAACACAGGAGGAATTGACCTGGACTGTGGCTTCTACCAGAGGGGAAGGTCTCTGGGCTGTTTTCCGACTCACAGGGTGAATCTGTGAGGTGAGCAAATCCACCAATAAGTGCAGGACCCACCAAGGTAGAGGAGGAACTTTGTCACACCACATATCCAGCTTCTCGTCCACTGAAATCCCCAGGTCCTTTTTCTGCAGAACTGCCACTTAGCTAATCGGTCCCCAGCCTGTAGCAGTGCACAGGATTCTTCCATCCTAAGGGCAGGACTCTGAATTTGTCCTTGTTGAATCTTATCAGATTTCTTTTGGCCCAATCCTCCAATTTATCTAGGTCACTCTGGACTCTATCCCTACCCTCCAGCATATCTACCTCTCCCCCAAGTTTCGTGTCATCTGCGAACTTGCTGAGGGTGCAATCCATCCCATCATCTAGATCATTAATGAAGCTGTTGAACAAAACCATCCCCCGAACGACCCCTGGGGCACTTCGCTTGATACCGACTGCTAACTGGACTTCGAGCACTTGATCACTACCCGTTGAGCCCGATGATCTATCCAGCATTCTAGCCACCTTATAGTCCATTCATCCAACCCATACTTTTTAAAACTTGCTGGCAAGAATACTGTGGGAGCTAAAGTCAAGGTATATCACATCCACCGCTTTCTCCATATCACAGAGCCAATTATCTCACCATAGATGGCAATCAAGTTGGTTAGGCATGACTTGTACTTGGTGAATCCATCTTGATTGTTCCTGATCACCTTCCTCTCCTCCAAATGCTTCAAAATGGATTCCTTGAGGACCCGCTCCATAATTTTTCTGGGGACTGGGTCTATAGTTCCCTGGGTTCTCTTTCTTCCCTTTTTTAATCTATAATTACCTTTTTCCAACCTCCCTCAATTGCCATGAATTTTCAAAGATAATGGCCAATGGCTCTGCAATCACATCAGCCAACACCCTCAGCACCCTCAGATGCATTCTTGTAAGCTTCCTTTTTGTGTTTAAGCTCAGCAAAGATTTCACTGTTAAGCCAAGCTGGTCGCCTGCCATATTTGCTATTCTTTCTGCACATCAGGATGGTTTGTTCCTGCACCCTCAATAAGGCTTCTTTAAAATACAGCCAACTCTTCTGGACTCCTTTCCCCCTCATATTAGCCTCCAAGGGGATCCTGAACATCAGATCCTTGAGAGAGTCAAAATCTGCTTTTCTGAAGTCCAGGGTCTGTATTCTGCTGCTCTCCTTTCTTCCTTTTGTCAGGATCTTGAACTCGACCATCTCATGGTCACTGCTGCCCAGGCTGCCACCCACATCTACTTCCCCTACCAATTCTTCTCTGTTTGTGAGTAGCAGAAAGTTTAGCATATCTGGCATGTAAATACCTTGCAATGTGGTTACAAAAGTGCCATGCTAATGCCTGTTCTCATTTTCAGGTGACATTGAAAATAAGAAACCAGCAGCATTATCTACTGTAAATGTAAACGGATTTGTTTAAACTAGTAACTGGCTGATAAGAAGTAGGATTGAGTGAACTTGTAGGCTCTAAAGTTTTACGTTGTTTTGGGTGCAGTTATATAGCAAAAAAAAAATCTTCATTTGTAAGTTGCACTTTCACGATAAAGAAATTGCACTACCATTCTTGTATGAGGTGAACTGAAAAATACTATTTCTTTTGTTTATCATTTTTACAGTACAAATATTTGTAATAAAAACAACGTAAAGTGAGCACTGTGCACTTTTTATTCTGTGTTGTAATTTAAACCAATATTTTTGAAAATGTAGAAAAACATCCAAAAATATTTAAAACATTTCAACTGGTATTCTATTGTTTAACAAGTGCAATTAAAACTGTGATTAATTGCAATTAATGTTTTTAATTCCGATTAATTTTTTTGAGTTAATCGCCTGAGTTAAGTGCAGTTAATTGACAGCCCTACAAAAAAGTAAACAATAAAGATAAATAGTGAGTCAAAGGGCCAGATCTTCCTCCTATGTAAACCAACATAATTCCAACATAAATGCCAATGTAACTCCAGGAGCTCAAAGACTTTAAGGCCAGAAGGAACCATTGCAATCATCTAGTCTGACCTCCCGCACATCACAGGCCACAGAACCTCACCCATCCTCTCCTGTAATAGACCTATAACCTCTAGTTACTAAAGTCCTCAAATCATGATTTAAAGCAGGCCTGCATGACATGCGGCCCGCAGAGCCTCACTGTGCAGCCCGTGGGGGGATTCTAAATCCCCTGCACATGGCGCTCTGCAGGCAGCCCAGAACCCTTTGAATCTCAGCCACAGCCGGGAGTCAAAGGGCTCTGGCCTGCCGGCAGCTGCGGGGAGCCCTGAGCGCCCTTTAAATACCAGCTGCGGCCGGGAGTCAGAGGGCTCTGGGCTGCCCGCAGCGGTGGGGAGCCCAGAGCCCTTTAAATCCCAGCCGCGGGGAGCCCAGAGCCCTTTAAATCCCAGCCGCAGCCAGGAGTCAGAGGGCTCTGGGCTGCCCGCAGAGATTCCCAGCCACGGCTGGGATTTGAAGGGCTCAGGGCTCCCCGCGGCTTCAGGCACCCCAGAGCCCTTTGAATCCCAGCGGCGACTCCGGCGGCTGGACCATGGCTGGGATTTAAAGGGCTCAGGGCTCCCTGCAGTGACCGACAGCTCAGAGCTCTTTGAATCCCGGCCTGCGGCTGCTGATTACCCCCTCCCTGGACCCCTGCCCCAACTGCCCCCCAGGACCTGCACCCCCTATCTAAGCACCGCTGGTCCTTGTCCCCTGGTACCCCTTTCTTGGGACCCCTGCCCCTAACTGCCCCCTAGGACCCCACCCCCTATCTAAATGTCGCTGCTCCTTGTCCCCTGATTGCCCCCTCCCAAGACCCCTGCCCCTAACTGCCCCTTGGGACCCCAGCACCTATCTAAGCCTCCCTTCTCCTTGTCCCCAACTGCCCCCTCCTGAGACCCCCCAACTTCCCCCCAGGACCCCACCCCCTACCTGTCCCCTGATAAACCCCTGGGACTCCCATGCCTATCCAACTGCACCCCAGCTCCTGACAGGACCCCCAGAACTCCCAACCCATACAATCCCACCTGCTCCCTGCCTGCCCCATCCTCTCTCCACACCCCTGTCTTCTGACAGGACCCTCAGAACTCCCCACTCATTCAACCCCCACAGCTCCTTGTCCCCTGACCACCTCCTCCAGAGACCCCCCCCACCCTCCCCCGTGGAGCCCACAGCCCCCCCCCCCAGCACCTGCCTTCCAGATTTGAACACCTCAAAATTTCAGGAGTGCTCAAGCTCAGTTTGGGCAGCTGTTACTTCATTTCTCCCAAATCAAATATACTGATCCACTGTAACTTGCTGTAGAAAAAGTAGGATAAAATTGAGCAAGAAATGCTTCCAGTGGTTATTAGGACTGGAATTGCTATTTTCAACAGCCATTGCCTTTTTGTTTGTTTAAAAGGAAGACAGTGATATTGCATTGGCAAATTCCCCATAGAAAGAAAGAGTGGAACAAAAGAATAATAAAGGCACCTCAACTTTTCCTCATTTATGGAGGACAGTCTTATAATATGCATCCAGATATCCTCCAATCACACAAGCTGAAAATTGTTCCACTTTACTGCAGCTCTGTAACCATATGGGAACCAATCCTGTCTGTGTTCTGTGCACATCCAAAATTCCTGCTGAATGAGTGGGATGGGGGGCAGCCAAATTGTTTTTTACTTGGGGCAGCAAAAACCTAGAGCAGGCCCAGCTGGGTTCCCCCAGCTACTGGAGCCTCGGGCCCTTTAATTTGCCCCTGAGGGCTCCCAGCCACATCTTCAGCTGGGAGCCCCTGGTTGATTTAAAATAAAGTATCACCTCCCCACCCCCAACCTTCCGTTTTGGCCCACAGCTGTTTTGGTGGGGCAGCGCTGGGGAAGTAGGGTTTGTTTCCGCAGGGCTGGGTGGCCCTGGGGCGGGGTGTTTCTGCGGGGCCAGGAGGTTTCGGCCCTCAGCTGTTTTCTTTGGAGTAATGTGGCCCTCGCCACTTTACGAGTTGTGCAGGCCTGCTCTAATGTATTTATAGAAAGCAAACTTATCCCCCTTCAGCTTTATTTGGTTAGGCTAAATAAGCCAAGCTCCTTGAGTCTCCTCTCCTCTGATAATCCTAGTAGCCCTTCTTTGCACCTGTTCCAGTTTGAATCTTAGACATGAGAGACTGGAATTGAGGTCACCCCAGCTGCTGCTGGGACAGTCTCAGGCCACTATGCCTCCCTCCCCCAGTAGCAGAAGGAGTTTGGATGTGAGAGGGGGCAGGGAATTGGGGCACAGGATGGGGTGAGACGGGGTCTGGGTGGCGCTTACCACGGGGGTTCCCCAGAAGCATCAACATCACACTCACTCAGCTCCTAGGTGGAGGCATGGCCAGGCAGCTCTGCACGCTGGCTCTGCCTGCAGGCACCACCCCATAACTCCCATTGGCCATAGACAGTGGGACTAAGTGGACATATTAACACAGAGTTCCTGTGAATGGTGCATTCACATTGCATGCAGATTATGCACAGAAGCAAAACACTCTAGATTGTGATTTTTAGCCAGACTGTGACATTTGTCCTTTTAAATCTTCTTCTTCTGCTCTTTCTTCCTATATTTATTATTTCCACATTCCCTCAGTCTCTCTTCTCCCCCAGTCAGGGGCGGCTCCAGGCACCAGCATGCCAAGTGCATGCCTGGGGCAGGAAGCCACGGTGAAGCGGCCTGCCGGTCGCCCTGAGGGTGGCAGTCAGGCTGCCTTCGGTGGCATGACTGAGGGAGGTCCGCCGGTCCTGCGGCTTCGGCGGTAATTCAGCGGCGGGTACGCCGAAGGCACGGGACCGGTGGACCTCCCGCAGGCGTGCCTCCAAAAGCCACCTGCCTGCCATGCTTGGGGTGGCAAAATACAGAGAGCCGTCCCTGCCCCCAGTGCCACCAACCTCTCACTCTCCTCCCTCTTCTTTTCCACAATGGCATGCCAGAGCCATGGTTGGCCAGAGTGTTAAATGCCTAACCCAGAAGGATTTATTTTTGCACAGAGGGGCCTTGCCTTTCAAATGCTGTCAGTGCAGGCAGGTCATGGCAGGGAGCACCCTGAACTGTGCTTCTTACCAGCTCTGTTTGAGATCAGACTGTGTGCTCAGCAGGGCCTGTGGTCAGCCAAAGCTTGAGAATCAGTGTGACCTTACGGGTAGGCTGCCGGCTGTGGCCGGGAGCCCCAGGGCCTTTAAATCACCCTGGGGCTCCCAGCTGCAGAGCTGGCTGGGAGTCCCTGGCACTCACGGGCAAATTAAAGGGCCTGAGGCTCCAGCCACCACGGAGTTCCAGGCCCTTTAAATCTCCACCGCAGATCCAGTTGAGATTTAAAGGGTTTTGGGCTCCCACAGCTGCAGGGAGCCCTGAGCCTTGCCGGGCTGGGGCCGGGATTTAAAGGGCCCGGAGCTCCAGTGGCTGCGGGGAACTCTGAGCCCTTTAAATCCTGGCCCCAGCCCAGCCGCTGGAGCTGCAGGTGGGATTTAAAGGGCTTGGAGCTCCTCTCTGCTGCGGGGAGGCCAGAGCCCTTTTAATCCCGGCCACGGATGCCAGTGTGGACCAGCACGGCGTATTGCCTCTTGCCGGTACACCGTACTGGACCGTACCTGCTTACTTTCACCTCTGAGGTCTGCCCTGCAATTAGTCACCTGCAGCCGGCCCATACCAGGTGACTCAGTTTAGGGGACTCTGACTAAGAGGCTGATTAATTGTGGCGTAGAGTTTCCTGGTTGAGCAAGCTTTGGGACCCTCCCACTTCGCAGGATCCTAGAGGCCAGGCTCCAACCTGGGCCCAAACTTCTACACAACATTTAAACAGTCCCTTAGCTCACTGTGAGTCTGCATCAGCTGGTATGAGCCAGCCACCTGTTTTTAATTGCAGGATAGACATACCCTAAGAGGTTAATGACTCAGCCTACAAGTGCCTCTTCTCTGCAGCTTTTAGAAAGGGAGGAGGGGGGAGCCATATTGCTATTAGAGCAAGGGTTCTCAAATTGGGGGTCAGGATCCCTCAGGGGGTCACAGGGTTATTACATAGGGGATTGCGAGCTGTCAGCCTCCATCCCAAACCGCGCTTTGCATCCAGCATTTATAATGGTGTTAACTGTGTTAAAAAGTGTTTTTAATTTATAAGGGGCTTGCTATGTGAAAGGGGTCACAAGTACAAAAGTTTGAGAACCCCTGTATTAGAGCGTGGAGAGGGGAGCTCAGGAATTGGAGGGCAGAAAGCCATCAGGGGAGGTACCAATTGTGGACTCTTGGATGTTGGACCTGGGCAGCTCAGTGAAAACCCTTGCTTGACATGCAGCTACAGTCAGAAGAGTAGTTATCAGCTGTGTTAGGAGTGGTTCTAGGGATTATTGGGGGCCAGTTCTCTGGCCTGGGTTATACAGGAGGTCAGATTACATTATCATGATGGTCCCTTCTGGTTTTAGAATCTATTAATAGAATGGAAAATTGCTTAGTTTTGGTAACTCGCATGGTTTTAGCATGAGTTTTGCAATACTGGATTTTTTTAAAGCTCCAGCTCCTGGATTCATGTCATTCCATTTTCATTTAAAAAAAGAAGTCACTGTATAACCTTGAACCATACTCCCTCCTCTCCAGTGCATACAAAAGGCAGCTGCGAGCCTCCCAGGCTCAGAGCACTAGCCATGTGCTTCCCTCTTAAACACACATTTCTTCAGCAAGAGCCCAGTACTAACATATAGCTCAATCCTACGCTGCCTGCAACACACTTTATTAGAGAAGGGTGTGGTCCAATGGATAGTACACTAGCCAGAGACTTGTCTTCTACTCCCTGGTCTGTTGCAGACTTCCTGTGAGATCTTGAGCAAACCTCAATCTGTCTGTGCCTCAGTTTCCCAGCTGAAGATGGCCGATGATAGTACTGCCCTGCCTGAAGAGGGAGGCTAGATGCTTTAAAGAACTGTGAGGCCCCGTAATGGGGGCTGGATCAATGCTAGAGGCAGCTAGGTACAATCCAAAAGACATCAGGGAAAAATCCATGGCTGGTAGGACTAAGGAAATAAAGAATTCTTTAAATATATTAGGAACAAAAGAAACCCTTGTAGTTATACAGGCCTTTCGCTAGATGGAGATGGCAACATTGTTAGTAATGCCACAGAGAAGGCAGAAGTGTTCAATAAATATTTCTGCTCTATATTAGGAAAACAGCACCCTGAAGTACTCATATCTGATGAGGCTGAGGAAGAACTTTCCAGTCCATTAGCAAATAAGGAGAATGTTAAACAACATTTACTAGCAGTAAACGTTTTAAAAATCAGCCGGCCCAGATCACTTGGACCCAAGGATCCTAGAAGAGTTGGTTAAGGAGATCTCTGACCCACTTATGCTGATTTGTAATAAATCTTGTAATACTGGAGCTAATGCTGTGCCAATGATCAAAAAGGACAAACGTGGGAGGTCCCAGGTCACTGTAGGCTGGTTGGCCTGACATCAGTTCTGGGCAAAATAATAAAAGATTGATACAGGATTCAACTGATAAAGAATGAAAGGATGAGAATATAATTAATACAAGTCAACATGGTTTTATGGAAAATAGATCTTGCCAAACAATAATGATTTCATTCTTAAATGAGATTACAAGTTTGGTTGTTAAGGTAAGTGCAGAGATGTAATATATTTATACTTCTGTATGGGGACTTGGTTATAATGTATAAGTACCTTCATGGGGAGAAAATACCAGGTACTAAAGGACTCTCATCTAGCAAAGAAAGACAGAATAGGAACCAATGGCTGAAAGCTGAAGACAGACAAATTCAAATTAGACTAGGCACAATTTTTTAACAGTGAGCGTGATGAACCATTGGAACAAACTACCAAGGGAGTTAATGGAGTCTCCATGTCTTTCTGAAAGACTGGCTTTATCTGGACATAAGTTATTAGGCTCAGTACAGTGGTGGATGAGTGAAATTTAGCACATCTGTCAGATCAGGCCTCAGAGGCCAGTTAGGTGGAGGAACAACTGTCTTCCCGTGGTTCGTGCATCAGACTGGGACTTAGACATTTAGGGGGAGGCAGCAGTGAGCATACCTAGAAGCACCTATGGAACTTGTACTGCAAAGTGAGCATACCTAGAAGTACCTATGGAACTTGTACTGCAAAAACCAAAGGCACTGAATGAGTTTAGGTGCCATTATAGTCCAGTGCCAACTGAGCGGGGATTTTGTGATTTCCAATAGAACCTCATTCTGGGATTTAGGTGCTTAACATAGCCTCAATCCTTTTTGTGAATCTAACCTTTCAGGTCTAAAGACATTGATAGACAGGATACAGTGGGAGAGCCAGAGAAAGGTGCAAATTTAGATTCATGTTCCCAGAGGTGGATTTACAATGAAACACACAGTGCCCTGACACGGGGCCTCACAACTACAGGGGGCTCCAGGGCCAGGCAGCCCTGCACCATCCAGCACCCCCTGTGGGGGGCAGAAGCTGTCGGGGAGAGCAGGGAGGGAGCCATTTAAGAGCCATGCTGGAGGTGCAGCGTGTGATGTGTTCTCCCAACTGGTGAGCAAGCTCCTGCTGCCTCCTGAGGCTCCTGCTGCTGGCTGGCGCTGGCGGCCAGGTGAGGCAGGCAGGTGATGGGCCGGTTGGGGGCGCGCTGCAGGGGAAGCAGGTGTGCTTCCCTGGTGGGGTGTCTGCCCATACTTGTCCTGCTGCCTGGCTTCTCTGGATGCCAGGCAGCACAGGTGCAGTCCCTGGCGTGCACTGCTGCTGGCAGCCTCTGGAAAAAGGCCAGGGGAAGGGAGTGGTAGGCGAAGGGGTGCAGCTCTCACGTGCTACTGCCACCAGAGCTCCCTTTGGCAACGAACAGGAGCAGCAGTGGGGCAGGGATGCATCCACCAGCCAGCCATGTAAGGTAACCCAGTGGCCATGACTGGGACTGCCCCAGCCCTGAACTCCCCTGTGCACTGCCCCCTACCTCCCCAGCCTCCTGCCCTGAGCCACTCCCACACCCCCATCAGCCCCCTGCCCTCACTCCTGCACCCCTCCCCACACACATCCAGCCCTACTCACAACCCATGCCCTGATTCCTGCACCCCCCATGCCCACCCCATCCCTGAGCACTAAATGGAAGTTCCTGCACTCCCACCATCCCCACCTGCACCCCTCACACCAAACAGAAACTGCCCCAGATAAGAGCTCCACACCCAACCCTCTGCCCCAACCCTGAGCCCCCTCCCAAACCCTAACTCCTGGCCAGACCCTGCACCCCAACCCCCAGCCTCCTCCTGCACCCTAACTCCATCCCAGACCCCACACCCCAACCCTGAGCCTCCTCCCACAGCCTAACTCCTGATCAGACCCTGCACCCCAACCCTCAGCCTGCTCCTGCACCCTAACTCCATCCCAGACCCCACACCCCAACCCTGAGCCTCCTCCCACAGCCTAACTCCTGATCAGACCCTGCACCCCAACCCTAAGCCTACTCCAACAACCTAACTCCTGGTCAGACCACGCACTCCATTGTTTTTTTATGTTTTTTTATAGAAAGCGCTCTTATCCAAAGCACTTTACAATAGTTAGCTAACGGTACAAACAATATTTGGAAAGATCATGAAGTGGTTCGCCAAGACCTTTAGCAATTTTCAAGTGGTCTGTGAAAAAAAAGTTAGACTACAAAACCAATCAAGGTATCTCACTTTATTTTCATTTACTTCCCATTACTTATAATATAGGAGGAGGATGAAGAAAAAAAGAATGAAAAACAAGGATAAGGAGATGAGAGAGAATGTTCTTTTTCTGGGCTGCGTCCCGAGGGGGTCCCCAAAAATGAAGCTGAGCACAGGGCCCCACTATCTCTAAATCCACCACTGCATGTCCCTAGATTCATAAAGTTTAAGGGCTGAAGGGACAATTAGGTTCATCCCTTCAAGAAGGGTGTTGGTAAATTGGAGTGGGTTCAGAGAAGAGCCATAAGACTGATTCAAAGATTAGAAAACCTGCCTCATGAGCCGATCCCAGATCTTTCTCCTTCTTTGAGAACTTAATGTCTAAATTCTTAAGTTTGGGAGTCTATGACCTAATCTGCAAAATATGGAAGTGTCTTCTTCCCATGTCATGTGTCACACACTCCAGTGAAACACAATCAGGGACATGTTCCTGCATGGTACCAACTGTGCCGCTGTCCTGTATCCATGGAAAATCAGCAATAGCATCAGAAATGCTGCTTACAGAACCAGGAGACCGAAGAATAGCTAATCCCTTTGTCCATACCCACTGGACTAGGAGCAGCTACTAGATGAATGTCATACCAATATCACTATCAGGCAAAATATATGGTGACTCTGCTTCCCAGTCCTGGCTGGGCATGTTTCCCAGCCTGTTAGCAGGAAGTGATTCCGCGTGCTGTCTCAATGAGTCAACAGGTGACTTATTACCCCATCTGGAGGGAGATAGAAGTGGGTCTCGGTGTGAGCCGAGGGAGGTTAGAGCTGAAGGACAGATATCTTGCTATTAATGTCTTCATTAATAAAACCAAGCCCAGGATGGCTGAAGTTGAGAAAGACTCTTGCTCACATGAGGTGTCAGTGGTGGGGTTTGTGTTCAAAATGTCTCTGCATAAAGTGGGAGGGGGCAGAGAATGGGTGACATCTGGAAAGGATGATGAAACAGCAGAAACAGCATCATGCCCAGACTCTGCAGCATCAGGTGTCACTACAATTTATGAACAAACAGCAGGAACTACAATTTATGAACCCAACAGGAACAGGAGAGACAGCTCCTAGAGCGGCTGTTCTAGAGGTTCATTAATCATTAGTCTCTCACTGCCTCTTTGCTATTGGGAATGGCAGAAACAGACTCAAAAACCCCTATATGTCCCCTAGCCACTAAGGAGGGACAAAGATACATGTCATTTTAGCATGGGTTACATGAGGAGATAACTTGGCCCATTTCATCTAAAAGGCAGGACTGTAAAGATTGTGGGTTCTCGTTTTAGAGACATGGGGTTCTAGTCTCAGTTCTGCCTATTCAACCTATTAATTATGTTATCTGTAAGATGGAGAATGAAGTTTATTCCTTATGGCCAGGAAATGAGGGCCTTTCAATAAGGATTGCACAGTGCATAGAAGTATTAAAAGCAGTCAGTAGAAGAGCTTGTGGTAAAAGCTTTTAGATCTAGAGATCCTAGCTTCCGTTCTTGCAAATGGCCCAAAGAGAGGTGGTGTTGTGTTGTCTCTAACCACTAGATCATATTCTGCTGCCACAAGCAGAGCCCAAGAACCCTGGTACCCAACATCTAGTTCTCTGATAGTGGTGTCACTTTCTCTGGACTGCTCCTTGCAGCAGACAGGACTGTACATCCACTGGGGCTCCTAGCACGGAAATGTAGGCCATCTGTGCTGTGTAATTGTGGGTTTGAACCTTGATGATAACTCGTGAAAGTCTCTGTAAGCTAGTGTGAAGGCCCTGGAATAATTCTTAAAGCGACTTCATGTTGCAAAGCGTTATATTAAGCTGGGAATTCGGATGTTGTGTTCATGTTCATTTTATTGTGGCATTTGTAGTGTTTGTGTTTTGGTTAGTGGGCATTGTCCCTTTAAGAAGAGGACAGGGCATCTCTATTACAGAAGTTTGTATTATTTGAAGTACTGGGGATGGGTGAGTGTAGACCCGCCCAAAATTAAAGGCTCTCCCCTTCAATTAAGGGGGGGGAACCACTGGACCCAGGCATCAATTGAATACAGGGGGACAATAAATGAAAAAAATGAGAGCAGAGCAAGGTCAGATCCAGAGGGATCCAGAGGGGGACACCATAGCAGATAAAAAGTTGTTCTCCTTTAATGGATGTTTAGTGGCCTCTATATGAGATGCGTTTGATGGGTTTCAGCTCCACCTCCAAACTCACCACTGGGCTCTATACTAATTTGCAGACTCAGCAGAGAGGCCAAGAACAGCCGGGCCCATGAGGAGTGAGCAACCTTGTGATCCCTACAGGAAGTACCTCCAGATCAGGGATGGGACACGCTGGCAGGGCCATTGGTGTGGGAAATTTGCCTTTCTCCTCCCCTGTAGAAAAACTGAGGGCTTCACTCACCAGGACTGCATGAGCACTAAATCCAATTTTCATAAAGCCAGAGTTTACGTTTATGTGCAGATTAGTTCATTGACTGATTTGCATACCATGTTACACATGGAGCTGCACAGAACTTGGCAGCTCTGGGGCTGTAACTCTGCCTTTCCTGTTTTGTCAATGCCCACAAACCTCAGGTGTTCACAGCCACATGCCCAGCTACAGCCTGCAAGGTTCCCAAGGAGGGGATGAGGTAGCAGAACTCCTGTTGCTTCTTACCCTGGCTTGGGAGCCTTTTACAACCTAAAAATACATTATCCCCCAGGCCTGCTGCTCCCCAAACTCCCCTCCCACCAGAGTAGAGGGTGACCGACCGTGAACATGGATTCCACAAAGCTTCAGAAGCCTTCTTAGAACCAAATCAGCCAAAATTGTCTCCTAAACAGTCAGACAAAACAGACTGTAGCTGGGAAACTGAGCACAGAAAGTTGAAACAGGTTGGATAAGGTCAAATGGGGAATGAGGCACAGAACTGAAGTGTGCTCCACAGTGTGTGGGTGTCTTTAAACAGACCTCAGAAAGGAAGCCACCTCAAAAGATTGTTGTTTTAGTGACTTGCCCAACCTCACATAAATAATCGGCAGCAGTACTCCAGTGTTCTGTGTTCCAATCCAGTCCCTTCACCACAGAATCATATTTGCGGCCCTTCTCTTCTTCACTATTACTTGTTCAAAGAGAAACTGCTGAGCTTCAGTTCATCTGCAAATTTGACACCATCAGCTCAGGATCAAACAAAGACTGTGAATGGCTAGCCAACTACAAAAGCAGTTTCTCCTCCCTTGGTTTTCACACCTCAACTGCTAGAAGAGGGCCTCATCCTCCCTGTTTGAACTAACCTCGTTATCTCTAGCCTGCTTCTTGCTTACATATATATACCTGCCCCTCTGGAAATTTCCACTACATGCATCCGATGAAGTGGGTATTCACCCACGAAAGCTCATGCTCCAAAACGTCTGTTAGTCTATAAGGTGCCCCAGGACTCTTTGCTGCTTAAGTGTTACTTTGATATTCCATCACAGGTGACTCGCTGATCTGGCACATGCGTTCCAAAAGGCAGTGTGGCTAAGTGGGCTAAGTCTAGGGACTGTCATCCTAATCTTACCTCAACTGAACTTGCAAAATCTCTTCTCTGCAAAATGTGAGTCTGGTGCTTGCCCTCCTTTGGGAGTACAAGATCTTATTAGATAAAAAGAACCTTTCTGTTCACTTCACAGTGAACAGATGTCAGTAGAAGAACACTGAAACTCACAATCTCCAAGGCCAGTGGACTTTCCCCAAGGCAAGAGGATATTCTGTAGGTTGCTTGCTAAGCTGCAGAGTTCAGCGTGGAGTCAGCTCCCAGCCCAAGCCAAAAGTGGTTTGCTCAGCAGAAGTGACCCAAACAACTAGTAACCTTTAATAATGACTGTTTGGAGTGAGCCTGGTGCCAGCACTAGGTCACCATAAGGCCAGTCCGGGGATATACGTTTGGATCTTCCAGTCTGTTGTCTCTAAATCCCTCTGCAAAAACTGTTAGAAGATGATGAGTTTGGAGGCCGTGTATCTTGGGAATTCCCTGGTCAAATGACCCCAAATCTGTACCACAAATTCTACCAGGGGCCCGAGGGTGGCATAGCTATTTTCAAGGCAATCTACCTAAGTATGTGGATTTTAAAGCAATTTGAAAAATCAGCTTTAAACAGAAACCTTAGTGGAACTTGCACTTTGAAGTTGCTATCACTCCTCCAGAACTGGAGCAGTTTACAAAAGGAAGAAAGGAAAACTCCCTAGATACACCTATTATTCTCCCAGGCAAGGACCCATTTGTATCATCTTTGCCCTCGTCCTGTCCCCAAACCGCTGCCTGCATTGTGATCTTCTCCTAATTGCAATCTTTGCCGTTGCTTGTTTTACGAAAGGGTATGTACAGTTCTGGCACTGAGGGTAGGACATATAAATAGTAATGAGAAGTAACAAAGAGTCTGATGCTAATGGATGGGCTCTTGCATGTGACTTCCAAAGCATGTAAAATCACTCAGCTTTCTCCTGGACTCCCATTTCCCAAACACAACAAAGACAGGGCGTTACAGCATGTAATGTATCTGACTGTACCTTTGTTGTTGGTTTCCTGATCCATGAAGTAGATCTGCCCCTTCGAGCCTTTACCTCCGACTCCAGGAGGTTCCTCAACATGTTCTAAGCAGGAGCTTTCTTCGTCACTAGAACTCATCGGTGTTAGATCAGGAGATCTGTCCCCAAGATTTCCCAGGTAGGCAGAGGACTGAGGAAAAGAACAATCATGGCGATCAGTTTAATAGCTGCCTTTAGTCCCTAATCAGTAAGGGAATGAACACATATATAAAAGAAAAGCTTGTGAGCTGGTCGGGGCTGACGGAGCAATAAGTAGCATTACAGGGTTAACATATAAATAGGGCTTCACCAAATTCACAGCCAGAAGGTTTTTTAATTGGTCAATTTCACAGGTTCAGATGTTTACATCTGAAATTTCATGGTGTTGTAATCATGGGGGTCCCAAAATGGGATCGTGTGTGTGTGCGGGGGTGTTTGCAAAGTTGTTGGGGGCAGCGGAAGAGTCCCAAGATTGCCACCCTCACTTCTGTGCTGCCTAGGCAGCAGCCTCTGAGCTTCCTGCAGTTAGAGGAGGTTCCCGGAGGTGGAGGTGGGTAGGATCTCCCGCATACTGCTTGGAGTGCCCCAGCTGGGGGCTCCTAGGTGCTAGTCCAGGCCAGTGACAGATTAAGGCAGGGGTCCCCAGCCAATCTGCCCCATCCGGAGATGCTGGTGAAGGAAACCCGGACTAGTGGCAGAAGCTGTTGGGTGGGGGGAGGGCAGAAGTCCCAATCTTGGGCTGATCCAGCTAGATTGGTGGGGGGTGCCCTAAGCCCTGGCTGCCCCAGCCAGAATGACAGGGAGCAGAAGCTCAGAGCCTGGGCTGCTTTGTTGGGGGGTGGAAGCCTCCAGCCTGGCCTGCCCCAAGCTCTGGCTTGAATAGGGGGAGGCCCTGAGCCAAGGCTGTTCTGGATGTAGCTGGCAGGAGTGGAAGCCTCCAATCCCAGGAGCCTCAGGGGAAGGAAGCCCTGAGCTCCATGCCTGGAGTCATGGCAGGAGTCGCAAGGTGTGGAGCAGGGGGGCAGAAGGCCAGAGACTGGGCTGTCCCAGCTGCAGCCGCCAGGAGCAAAAGCCCCCAGCCTGGCAGGAGCCACTGGGGAAGCAAATCCTGACCTTGGTGCTGGGAACTGTGGCGGGAGCCACAGGGCGAAGGAGGGAACGGAAGCCCAGATCCCTGCTGCAGCGCACAAATGAGGTTGTTTCACCCTCATTTCTGTGCTGCCTCTGGAGGTGGGTCTGATTTCCTCACCAAGAGCAGCCATGCAGGGGAAAAACAACTCCAGTCCCTCCCCAGCATGTCCAGACTCGCAACTAGGAGCCCTAGGGGAGATCAGATCTCATGGTCCATGAAATGTTTTTCATACCGTGAAATTGGTAGGGCCCTACATATAAACTAGATTGTGACTGAACTACAGTATGACGCATGAAGGGAAGGCAGGTTAAAACAAAATATTTGATACCTCTCCTCATGAAATCCTACTAGCAATGTGAATTCAGACTGGATCAGCGATGTGTACTGCCACATACTCTGCAAACTGGCTAAAGAACCAACTCTGGAGGGATTGAGAATAGTGTGTTGAGTTGGGTGGGAGGGGCCTAGTAAGTGTCAGTGTTGAGCCTGGTAACATGTATTTCGGGTACATCTTCACTTCGAGATGTGGGTGTAAGTTCTGTTTTGAGGAGACATACCTGCTCTGATCAAGCTAGCATGCTGAAACTAGAGTGTAGCTGTGGCAGAATGAGCAAAAAGGAGGGGCTAGCCGCCTGAGTATGTGGCTAGAGTCTTGGATGGGTATGTACTTGGGTGGCTAGCCCCTCCTGCTGCTTGCACCGCTGTGGCTACATGGTATTTTTAGTGCAATCAGAGTTACCATGGGTATGTCTCCTAGAGCCAGGAATTACACCCTCAGCTTCAAGTGTAGCCGTGCCCATAGACTGAGAGAGGGGGTGAAGTCATAGTAATTACATTTCCAAATGATACATACTGAGTGCAGCTGCAAACAGCAGTGTAAGCCAGGGAGGCAGCCAGCAGGCAGCTGCTATTGCTGCTTCTCTTCCTGACTTGTTTCATTTTTCCTTGTGCTCCCCCATCTCTCCGTCTATCTCCAGCTGTTGTCTCTTGTCTTATTGTTAGATGCTTATAGAGCAGGAATCATCTTTTGGTTCGGTGTTTTGTACAATGCCTTGGGCTGTGGGGCTGGTTGATGTCTGGGGCTTCTATGTGTTACTGTAAGAATTAATAATATATAGTAAGAATAATATTACAGTGACAGTGCAATGCCATACACTGTCTGTGGGGACCATTGTATGACGTTTATGAATAGTTTCAGTACGATTGTGTTCTGCGCCCTGGGGGAGGGTTACTACAGGTCCTACAAGAATGACAAGTAGTGGAGTCGATTATGCCTGGAATTGTAAACAACTCTGGAGAATCCCCTCTGGCCACCCTCTGGGGATGGCTTGCATGTATGGGTTCAGGTTTGGGGCAAGTCTACACTATCGTGATACATTGGTGCAGCTAGAGTGCGTGTGGGAGTGGCGTGTTGTTCCAATGGGAGAGTGCTCTCCTGTCAGCATAATTACTTCACCTCTGCAAGATGTAGAAGTTATGTTGGTGGGAGAGCGTCTCCTGCGAACATAGTGTGGTGTGGACACCTGGCTGTAAGTAGATGTACTTTACATCACTAAGAGGGGTGTTGTTTTCACACCCCTGAGTGACATAAGTTACATTGACTTAAGCGGTAGTCTCCTAATTAGAGATGGGCTGGATGCAGTACACATCTACCCCTTCCAATTTGGGAAAGATTATATTCTGATTGGGATTCAGAACCAAACCTCACAACTGAGGCCCATATCTGTCATGGGTTTGATTCATAACTCTTGACCTGAACAATCGTGGAAATCTGTACAGATTCAGGATCAAATCGGTATCAAGCTGTGAAATCCACAGCTTGGACCCAAAATACGTTCTAGTTCAAACAGAACTTGATTCACGGAAGTCCTATGGACTCTGTTATACAGGTAGTCAGACCTAAGTTCCCTCTAAGCTGCGTGACCGCACAGCAGGCTATCAAGGGCAGCACAGGAGCACAACAGAGAGGGGCCTCTCCCCCTGACCCCAGAGCTGCTGTGGCTGGGGAGAGGGCTGAGGGGAGTGCTCTCTCCCCGCCTCAGCGCCGGGCAGACTGCACTCCGAATCCATCATCCCCAGCCCCACCCCAGAGTCTGCACCCCCAGCCAGAGCCTCACCCCCCCAATGCACACTCCAACTCTCTGCCACAGTCCTGAGCCCCCTCCCACACTCAGAACCCCTCAACCCCACCCCCAAGATACATCACCTCCATATTGGTGCACATAACAAAATTCATTCTGCACATGGATGTAAAAAATGAGAGGGAACATTGGTCAGATTAGATTATCACAATGGTCCCTTCTGGCCTTATAATAACGGAACGTATGAATCTATGTCTTGCCCTGCCCACTGATTCTGGAACTGTTCTTTGAAGCATAAATGTGGTGAGCTCATGATTGCCAGCCCCAAAGTCCCTCACATCCATGGGCTGGTGGTGCTGGGGGGCTCTGAGCTGTGGGACACACTGACAGGGCTGGTGGTGTTGGGAGGCTCTGAGCTGTGGGACACACTGACAGGGCTGGTGGTGTTGGGAGGCTCTGAGCTGTGGGACACACTGACAGGGCTGGGGGGTCTGAGCTCTGGGTCACACTGACAGGACTGGTGGTGTCGGGAGGCTCTGAGCTGTGGGACACACTGACAGGGCTGGGGGGTCTGAGCTCTGGGTCACACTGACAGGGCTGGTGGTGTCGGGAGGCTCTGAGCTGTGGGACACACTGACAGGGCTGGGGGCTCTGAGCTGTGGGACACACTGACAGGGCTGGTGGTGAGAAGAGAGTACGAGATAGACGTTATCATTCACATGGGATCACGAAAGGCCATGACACTGCATCTTCATAGCGAGGCGAGAAACACATCCAAGTCTCACGCGTGGCAAGACAACTCAGTATTAATTCTGATCACCACATCATCTACCTAAGAAAATGAGAGGAACATTGGTCAGTATTAGATGATCACAAGGGGTACCCTCTGGCCATATAATAACGAACGGATTGAAACTAGAGAGTGCGGCCACTGATTCATAGCCCAGATTCAGATGGATGAGCTTCGAGTCTCTCTTGAAATGGCATAAGAAACGTTGGTGAGATGACTCATAAGAGTATGTACCCAGCCCACCAGTCCCGCGCACTATACAGTGGGCGGTACGTGTCATGATATGGAAGTGTGCGGTGTGACTGTCTGTTGAAAGTACACATTAGTTGACACCATCACAGAGACAGGCACCGCTGGTGAGCATGTGAGGACAAACGACTCTAGAGCTGTGGGCACCACCACATGAGACAGAAGCTTCGGCGAAGGTGGCCTGAGCATGCTGGGTGTTTATCAAGCAGACGATGATAGGCATTTAGGACTAGATCTGAGGTAACTAGGATGTAGTCGGCGTGTATGGAGTCTACGTTGTATACCTCGTGGCGATCATTCAGTCTCTGAGAGAGAGGAGTTGAGGCGAGCAGTCGACGGGACGTGTCTGGAGATCAATGGGTCACACTGACAGGGATCTGGTGGTGATCGGGATGGCGTCTTGAAAGGTACTGTAAGGCGACACCACCATCTAGAACAGGAGAGCATGAGAGAGGGAGACTCTGAGTGCAGGGACATCACACCGAACACTAGGTGTGTTCTGAGAGTGGGGTACAGGAACATAAGAAAGAGGTAATGCTCTGGGAGACACGATTGTGTGTCACATCACTATATATCTGACAGGGGGCTTGGGGAGCACTCCTGAGCTCTGGGTCAAACAGCTGAACTAGGTGTCTTGGTGGCGCTCAGATCCATGTGCGGCATGGCTCTGAAGCTGTGGACATCACACAGTGAGACTAACAGGGCGGGACTACGCTGAGCTAGTATGAACTTGCCACAGGAAGGTCGATCCGGCAGAGGTGTGATGGAGGCGCGGAGCTAAGCTGCAGGAACAAGTGTATACTAGAGGAACGGTGAGTTAATGCGGAGGTAAGATAAGAAGTGCTAGGGCGGGTCAGGATACCATGCACATATGACTAAGGACTGAGAGTGAGTACACCGTGAGGCACCTAGCGAAGCTTGTGGGGTACGACTTGTGCCCATCTTGTTACTAGGGTTGGTCAGGTGGCGCCTAAATTTCTGTGAGAGAGTAGAGAACAAACTCACTGATGTCTCTGAGAAGAGGCACTAGACATCTGAACTGGAGAAGCTCTTTGTGCGATTGCGCTTGGGTTAGGTGTGTACACGCCGTGTGAAGCTATTATTAGGGATCGAAAACATCAAACACCTGCGTTTCACCGTTGATCGAAGGAGGGCCTGCGTCCTCTTGGGCTTGAGTGATGAGGGGAGCGGGCTGAGCACGCTTGTGCGACTAACTTAGAGACATAGGAAAAGAGACCAAGGGAGTGTGGGAAAGATTAGAGAAGAGGAGAGAGGATAGGAGAGTGACGACGAATTCTTTCACCCTAGAGCACCTGGACACCGAAGTTGCATAGCCTGGAGGTGTAATCCTTGTTGAAAGAGAAGAAGCGATCTGTAGTCATGAATGGTCGCGACACACAACTTGCGAGCCTTTATCTCTATGGGGATTCAGCATGGTGAGGTCCTGTTGGAGAGTGGTCGTTCCTCTAGGAATATGAGTGCGGCACCAATCTTCGAGACAGGGCCGAAAAGAGGATGCGGTTGGACAGATAGATCGCCGGCCTACCCCGCGCAGAGATCGTGGACACTACTCCTCGAGCGACTACGAACTTAGACCAGATGGCTAGAGGAGATTAACAGGGGTGTGACGACATGACACCGTGCCAGCGCACAACTGACAGGAGCTGTGCCGGCTCAGCTGCCGCAATTTTTGTCCAGGGAGTCCAGCTTGATAGGGACTATCCGAGCGAATAGCACGAGGAAGGAGCAATCTGCTCGCGAGGGACAGGCATTGCAAGGCAAAGGACCTATCGTGGCGGCACAGCGTGAGGCACCTCAGAGAGTAGCCTGTATGCCCTGTGTGGGTGAGCTGAGGGCAAGAGCTCGTAGGACTGATGGGTATGTCATAGCAAAGAGAGAGACACGCAAAGTGGCCGTGCCGGAATGGACAATCCCTGTTCTGAATGCTAAGAGAGTATGTGTGAGAGGGCCTAGGAAGTCGGTCCCTGGATGACACACACGAGGGCGAGACAGGACTGGCTGCCTGAGGATGGGCCCGAAGAGCGATAGGACGACCAGTTTTTGATAAAGGAGACGTGAGGTGCCTGGGGGGAAGAGAAAGGAACACGTCTACAGCACGACCAAAGTACAGCGCACTTGAGGCATTGATTGAACTAGGAAAAGAGGAGAGAGGAGGAGAGAAGAGAAAGAGATTTTGAACTGTGAAACACCTGACAGGACACTGTGAGCATGCATCGCAGCGAATTAGGAGGAGACGAAGAGCTGAGACCAATGTGGGACACGAGGTAGGAACCATATAGAGACATGAAAGAGAGGAACTGTCGATAGAATATGGACGACATGGCGTTGCGCCGACACGCAGAAATGGTTGGCAGAACAAACAGTACAGTATATTAGAGGATGGGACAATGAATAATCTAGCACACAGCGCACCAGTATGGTAACAAAAGCGCCGAGCATGTCCAGACATGGCGAAGAGAGCAGAAGGAGGAGAGCTGTAAGTCTGCTATAAACACTCATGCCCAGAATATGCGATGACACCGGAGCACGTGTGTCTGCGGAGGTAAGGGAAGATGGCGACCGGAGGATAGGATAACTGACAGGGCTGGTGGTGCTGGGCGAGTGGGATAGCGAGAGCTATATTGTATAGACAGGGGGGGGCTCTGACTGTGGGACCTGCGGGGGCGGTGGTGCTGGGGAGACTGTGCTGTGGAACACACTGACAGGGCTGGTGGTGCTGGGGGAGAGTGGGGAGCTGAGCTATGGACACAAGAGGAGAGCTGGGGGGCTCTGAGCTGTGGGACACACTGACAGGGCTGGTGGTGTGGGGGGAAGGGCTGAGCTATGGGACACACTGATGGGGCTGGGGGGCTCTGAGCTGTGGGACACACTGACAGGGCTGGTGGTGCTGGGGGGCTCTGAGCTGTGGGACACATTGACAGGGCCAGTGGTGCTAGGGGGAAGGGCTGAGCTCTGGGTCACACTGACAGGGCTGGTGGTGCTTGGAGGTGGACCTGAGCTGTGGGACACTGACTGGACTGGTCATGCAGGTTTGTTGCTCTGCTGGATTTAGGGTGTCCACTTATGCATCCCCAGGACATCCCCTTTATACTGCCTCTTCCTCCTGCATGACCCCAGCACCTCTGTTCACGTGTGCAAGGTCATGCTGTTGGGAGCCTGTGGTGCCCTCCACAAAATGGCCTTCTGTGTAATAACCACATCTGGCTTTATAGGTACTGGTCAGGGGACAAACCATTCTAAAACAAGACTGGCCTGTGGCGCTTTGCTGATCAGATTGCTGTGACACATTCCTTCTTTTAGCCTCCACCCATGTGCTGTGTGTGAATTGCATCAGCACCCTGAAACCTTCTCTGGCCAGTTTCCTGTTGTCTAAGTCTGAACTGGGAGTAGGTTCACACACACTGGGCTGAAATAGGGAAAACCAGAGATGCTAAACTAATTCTGTTGATTGACCTGCCACTCCCCTGGTTGTTAAGCACTTGTGTATTTCAGTATTCCTCTAATCAGAGGTGTGTTTGCCATGGCATACATTCCAGGAAAGCATTACTTGCTTGTTATCAAGGTCAGACACAAAGCAGCATCTTCAGAAAAGAAAATGCCAGAAAAACAATAGTAAAATGACAGAAAAATACTAAACATCAGATTTCCAAGTGCAAATAAGCAAATAACTTCCACAAAACTGCCTAAGAAGGAAGCTGAATAGAAAATGCTTCCATCATGATTCTCCAAAGTGCTGCTGCCACCCAGCAACTGACTGAGGTTGGATTCTGGCACCTTAAAATAACATTTGTTCTTGTCTCTCTCTGGTATTTATAGGCTACCATTCACAATGGTATCTAGGGTTGCCGATTGTCTAATGGCACAAACCCAAACACTGTTGCTTCACCCCTTCCCCAGCCCCCACCCCTTCTCCAAGGCCCCACCCCATTCACTCTAGCTCCACTCCCTCCATTGCTCACTCTACCCCACCTTCACTCACTTTCACGGGGCTGGGGCACGGGGTTGAGGTGCGGGAGGGGGTGCGGCCAAGGAGTTCGGAGTGTAGGAGGTGGCTATGGATTGAACCTGGGGCAGGGGGTTGGGGTGCAGGATGGGGTACGGAAGGGTATGTGGACTCTGGGAGGGAGTTTGGGTATGGGAGGGGGCTCCAGGCTGAGCCTGGGGCAGGAGGGAGTGTGGGGTGTGGGCTCTGGGGTGGAATTTGGATGCAGGCCAATGGGAATTGCAGAGTCAGCACTCAGGGCAGGGGCAGTGCGCAGAGACCCCCTCTCCCCTCCTCTCCGGGGCACAGGGATGGTGCTGGCTGCTTCTGGGAGCGATGTGGAGAGAGGGCAGGCAGGAAGCCTGCCTTAGCCCTGCTGCACTGCAAGACTATTAGCACCTCAGATCTCCCAGTGTGTCTGCAGTAGCCTCCAGGAGATAGGGCCTGATTTTCACAAACCTAAGGTATCAAGGCCTCCATATTTTTAGCTTCTTCCATCCCAGGCTCTAAAAACATTTCACAAATATGAATGAACAGAGTCTCATGATTCTCCTGTTCAGCAGGGAGATATTACAACAAACTAAAAGTAATTGTGGGGTAATTTAGAAACTACCTATGCCTGGTTCCTCAAGTAGATCCTTATGGGTGGCCAGGTCCCCAGGAGAAGCTCTGGGATGGGAAACATCAAGGAATCTTTCCGCCCATTGAATGGAGTTTTGTCTCTCTCACTGAATCCTCTCCCATTCTCCAAATGATGTATTATAAAATTAGCAGGGACTCCTTGATGGAGAAGCTGCTGCGTGCGCCTACCTTAGACTTTGGTGTCAGGTGTCTCTCTGCCTCTGAATACATCCAGTGATTTTTGCTTCTCTTCAGTCTTTCTCTTCTGGCCACACTTATGGTTCCTTTCATGTTCCTGCTGCGCTTCTGAATTTATACATAGTCACAAGCTGGCTTCTTTTCTTTAATTACTATCACACCTTCTTTGTTTTCCCTCTGGGGAATGGTATGACAAACACCTGACAACACTAAGAAAAGAATCCTCTCAAAGGAAATAATTAGGTGGAGATTAGGTAGAAATTCCGGCTGTACAAGTGGCAGCATAGAATGCTGAGCACACAAAGAACTCCCCTCCCCTGAACTTGAGTCAAGAGATAGAAATGTCTCCATTAGGGGAACTGCAGTTGAGAATACACCACTAAATTTGGTTACCTGGTTGTTCCCTCTCCTCCTCTGACTTTATGAAGAAAGCTCCTTTCCTCTTACCATTCATCATCATGTGCAATCTCTGTCCAGAGGGGGGATGTCTGGAATTAAGTGGAGTTGGGGGTATTAGTTTCTGTCTTCTACAGAGCACCAAATCACACTAGGCAACAGGATGACCAGCTCCTTGCATGCCTATCAGTAACGTGTAGGGGGGAAAAGATGAGTGATCATGGGGGACTTCAATTTGAGTGACACATGCTGGATGTCTCATGCTGCCAGTACTAAAACATCTTTGGAATTTCTAAATATTATAGATGACTATTTCCTGACACAAGAAGTATTGCTTCCAGCATGGGGGAATTCTGTTAGATTGTCTCTTGACAGATAAAGAGGAACTGATTACAAAGCTAAAAATTCATGGTAATTTAGTTATAAGTGATCATGACTTCATCACATTTATAACGTGCAAACAGAATAAAGACCAGAACAGTGATATAGAAACTTGGTGCTTTAAAAGGGCCAGTTTCACAAAGCTGAAAACAGTTATGAGCCAATCAACTGGGAGGAACAATTTAACCAGAAAAATGTGAATGATAATTGGTAATTGTTTAAGAACACTTAAGGAGAGACCTTAAAAGCCACAATTGAGGGAGAAAGCCATATTGGTTAAAAATTGACTTGGTTTAGAGGGGCAGTGAAACCAGCTATAAAAAATTAAAAATAATATATAACAAATGCAATAATGGTTGATAGTAATGAATAAAAATCAGAAGCTAAGAATTGTAGATATTTGATAAGGGAAGCAAAGGGATGCAAGGAGAAATCTACGGTAAGCAGATTTCTTAAGGACCATATGAAAGAGGGTTTTTTAAAGTATATTCAGAACAAAAAGCATCCTAACAATGGACCCAAGAACCTCATAATACCAACTGACAAGGGGGTACAGAGGGATTACAGGAATCTCCTGATTCTGGTACGTACATTCTGGTTCACCAAAGAATGTCAAAACATCCCAATGGTTATAATTGCCTGCTGTGTCCTGCATAATATTTGTGAGGCAAAGGGGGAGAAATTGCCGTAGGGGTGGACGTGGGGTGGTTGTCTGCTGAGTTTGAACAGACGGACACAACGGCTATTGGACAGAGCTGAACGAAGGGGTACAGTATATGGCTTCGGGAGCCTTTGAAAGAGCACTTTAACAGCAAGCCACAGTAATGTGCTGTGGCTACTGTGCTCAACCTGGTGTTGCAATTTGGGAACCTGTTAGAAACACTTCTGTGCATATATCATGATAGTACAGCGAATAATACTGGGGTACTATGTGATGGGGTGCACTAGGCTCTTTGAGGCCCCCTGTTGGAGTCCTCATGGTCCTACCACACCCCACTCCAGGAAAGAAGCAGTGAAGGTGGGTTTTCTAGACTTACCTAGAAAGCCTTCGGGAAGCAGCCAGAGCACGGCAGTCTTTGTTAAAAGGAGCTGCTGGGCCTGAGCAGGTCAGTTGCTGGCTGGGACCAGAAGGGTGATGAAGGAGAGGAGTTGAGATCTTCATCCCCGAGTAAGGGTGAAGAGGAAGCAGTTACATAGGAAGTGGCCCAGGGAATAGCAGCAGCAGCAGCAGCTATTACAGGAAGCAGCACTTGGCTGCTATTTGTAGGGTCCCTGGGTCAGGGCCTGGATTAGTGGGTGGGCCCAAGTTCCCCCATCTCCCTGGCCACTGGACCCAAGAAAGGGATATGGCTTGTTTAGAAGCCCAAGTGAAGGGCAGATCTTAAAGAGTCTCCAGCAAGGAAGCCCTGGGGGCACTGCTCTATACCAGGGCAGACACAAACTTAAAGCTAGCCCAGAAGGGGCTGAGGATGGAGCCCAAAGGCAGGTCTAAAGATAGCAACAAGGGCACAGAGAGAGGCCCTGTTGGATCTATTACCCCGGAAGGGATTCCTTAATGTGTTTAGACTATGTGTGACTCAGCTAGAAGGCTGAGGCACCGCCTGACCAGGACAACAGTCAGCAAGGGCACCGTGAGCAGAGTGCAGGTTGCACCGACTGACAGGAGGCACTCACGAGGGGTGAGTGTGCACCATCATATACCTACTGTACATTTATGACAACTATACAGTTTGACACTGGTCCTATGGGTTGTGAGCATACAAGACCGTTACGTTCACTGCCAGCTGTAGTAGAGAGAGAGAGCCTGGAGCACTGGGCCTGGTGCAGGATCAGAGGCCATGAATCAACATCAGACCATGTAGGAAAGCAGATGTTTACAAGTTCACTGTCCAATACATGAACTTGGCAAAGCTGGATGTTAGTGTACTAAGCACTTGCTATTTACGTAAATATATTCCAGCTAGTACAGCTACATCCCAAACTAGTACAAGATGAGATGGTTTGAGAAAAAAAGGAATAGAGATGTTTTGTCCAAGATATCAGGAACAAGGGGAGGTAACAAATAGAGGTCATGAAATACGTAAGATTGTGTGTGTGTGTTGTGTATTCCAGTTGTTTGCCTCAGGCTATAAATGGCGGAGTACTTTGCCTTAATCCTTTGTCCAGCCAAGGGGGCAGCGAAAAGTCCTGCTGCTGTCCACTATAATGGTCATATTTGTGTGACTTTATCTGTAACCACGGAGCCAAGGCACTAGGACAATGCTCTGTTTACAGTAAACTTGGTTGAGCACACTTGCCACTGAACTGTGGTCTTTCTTTATGAGTAACATTAAGGTCTGCTGAATTAACATGCTGTACTCTCTACTAATAATGTTGAAGCTTCAAGGACAGAAGCACTGAGCACCTTAAACAGCACTGGGCTGGGTAGTGCTATTGAGATCTGCTGAATCAGCTCTCTGCGCAGAGTTGGACAGCCCACGGGAAGGACATACACACGTGCAAGCTAACTGACAACACCAGCAGGCACTGTACATCATGTGTGGTAAACTAACAAAGATGAATCACATTCAAAATAAAAGGGTTTTATTCAGTTTTTTTTAAAAATGGAGATATACCTATCTCACAGAATGTCCAGTCCCCTCCAGTGCAGGGTAACTGTATTTGAGAAGTATCAGAGGGGTAGCCGTGTTAGTCTGGATCTGTAAAAGCAGCAGAGAATCCTGTGGCACCTTATAGACTAACAGACGTTTTGGAGCGTGAGCTTTCGTGGGTGAATACCCACTTCGTCAGACGCAGGCACGATGTGGGTATTCACCCACGAAAGCTCACGCTCCAAAACGTCTGTTAGTCTATAAGGTGCCACAAGATTCTCTGCTGTATTTGAGAAAAAACAGAAGCCCAAAATGTATTATTTTTCAAATGTCATGATAAATATTAAGCTAAACTCATTATTTTAGGCCCAATTCGTAATATTTGAACATCTGGGCTTGGTGATAGTGTATAACAACACAATATCACTGAACTAAGAGACAAGAAATGTGCTGTCATGTAGCTTTTGCTTTATCAAGTTTCACTTTCCAGAATTACTCCCATCAGAGTAATAATGATGTTTTATTTCATACATTTATAATGTTTAAGGGCACAGGGACCATTACATTGTCTAGTCTGATCTTTTGTATTTCTTTGCACTCAGTCAAATGAGGAAATAGGGTGACCAGACAGCAAATGTGAAAAACTGGGACAGAAAGTGGGGGTAATAAGAGCCTATATAAGAAAAAGACCCAAAAATCGACACTGTCCCTATAAAATCAGGACATCTGGTCACCCTATGAGGAAAAGAATGGGAGGCTGTGTCAATTGTCCATAGTCATGGTTGCTTGTCATGTTTTGGCACTATGTAATATTTGATTTCCTGGTGTGGGCGTAGCCTGTAGGCAGCATCTACCAACTAAGACACAGTTTAAGGCTTGTTTATATTAAGAAATTTGGCACGGACATGGTGCAATCCCCTAATTTAGACATATTTCACCAGTGCAAGGTGAGGATCATGGAGGCGTAATTCACCAAATTATGGTACATTGGGCATAAGCTCATTTCGCACTGGTGCAGCGCCTCGAGGACTTTGTACGGTGGTACCTATTTTGATGAAGTTACACCAGTGCACATTCATTTAATGTGGACGAGCCCTTAGGCAAAAGAGAGAGGGTAAGGCAGAGAGGTATCGTGACTGGTACCTCCTTTCCTGCTGTCTGCTAAACCATGATCCTTAGAGGTGCTGCCAAAAGCCAAACTCCACTGTAGCTGTTCTCTATTGTTTGAGCTGCCATCATTTATTTCCTTGGATGAATAAACTTCCAGCTTCCTTTCCTGCAGCCACACAGCCTCAGGTCCTCATTTGAATGGATCCACCTACTTATTTATATCACAGTATGTAAATATGCCTGTATTGGCAGTTTGCTTTTCTACATCCGGCAGAGAGGGAGAGTTGAACCTGGGCCTCTCACATCTTAGGCAAGTGCCCTAACCACGTGACTAAAACTTAGAGGCATGGTCGCACCACCATCACCATCACCTCCTTCTCTTCCTGTCTCAGTTTGGTCAAACTATTTGGCTAACTCAACACAAACACATGAACAGTTTCGGTTAACCCAGTCAGAGCTTCAGAGTTAACTGGACCTTTGATTCTCCTCTTGGTCTTCCTTCAGGGCATTCGCTTAAAGGATTCAGGCTTCCTAGTTGTCACCTTCCTCGAGTGGAAACCCACACATGGTCTGTCCCTCCGGAATGGGTTTTAGGCTTGGAACCCCTCTTAACCTCACTGTAATTTCCCGAACAGGTCTGACCGAGGTCCAGCACCTGTGGCTAAACCCTTGCTTTCTAAAGGCTACACCAACTAGCCTTTATAAAGCAAAATACATTTATTCTTAGGGCAAAAGCATCACAGAAAAAAACATATAAATGTTCCTATACACCTGCTAAAACCTTACCAGAGGTAGCCCATCAGTCTTATGGGGCCTTAGTAAGCCAAAGTCTTTCCAACACTTCTGTGAGGGTTGCGCCCCCTTTGGACAGAAGCTCCTGCCTGTTTGCTGAGTCAGAATAAGGCCTTGTGTCAGTTTAAACTCAGCTTTTTCATACCCAAAGCCCTTCCTTTGTCAGTTAGTCTCTGAGAACCCAGTAGGAACCAGTATTTGTAAACTACCCTACAGCGTGGTACATGTCTGGGGTTGTTTTCAGTTTTAGCAACTACCTTTAATCAACCCCACATTGTTTTTAGTTCCTGAAGGGACTGTGGTAACTCTTCCACCCTGGAATTGCTTATAATTCCTGACCAACAGTGACATACCCAAACCGTTCATAAACCCAGCGCAATCTGGTTTCCCAAAGATACTGCAAGCAGCTGCAATATCTGTCATGTCTCACTCAAAAGAACTGGGCATCCGCAAAGGTGGCTGTCCGGCATGGCGGGGTGATTTATTTCCTGGACAGAGCATCAGCGACCAACTTTGCATTCCATTTGACATGAATCACTTCCATATCGTAATCTTGGAGCACCAAGCTCCATTTTAGCAATTTGGCGTTAGTCCTTTCATTTGACACAGCCAGGTAAGTGGTGAGTGGGCAGTATATACAGCGAAATGCCATCCAAATAGATAGGGCTGTAATGGGCTGAGGGCCCACACCATGGTTAAACATTCTCTTTTCAATTGTTTCATCATTTTTCTCTCAGGGAAGCAATTTCTTGCTCAGATACACTCCCTTTTCAACACTGCATCAGCATAGCCCCTAGTCCCACGTTAAATGGCTTGTCAAAGGTGGGGCTTACCAGAAATGGGTCAATACTTAGGGTTTTCTTCAGTTTGCAGAAGGCCTACTGACACTGCTCAAACCAGATGACCATATCTGTCTGACCCGTTTTTACATAGATCAGTGATAGGGGTGGTCAGGATGGATCTCCGGGAATAAAGCCTTGAACCTGTTTTCTTGTGTAGGGAGTTGGCTGGTTCTTAAGAGCCTCCACTTTTTCAGGCCCTTGTTTTATGCAGCCCTCCCACCCTATAGCAAAACAGCCTACTTCTGCCATCTTGACCTTGCATTTCTCCATCTTGAGAGTCAGGCCTGCTCCCTGAATGCTGTGAAGCCTCCTCCCTCCATGGGTCACGTACTCTTCCCAAGTCTGACTGAAGATACAAATATCTTCTTTATATGCCAGGGCATAGCAGATTTAGATTAAATCTCAGGAAAAATTCCTAACTGTAGGACAATGGAACAGATGCCTCTGGAGGTTGTGGAAGCTTCTTCACTGGAGGTTTTCCAAAGGAGGCTGGCGCCATCTGTCTCAGATGGTTTAGACTAGGGGTAGACAACCTATAGCACGCGTGCTGAAGGTGGCATGCAAGCTGATTTTCAGTGGCACTCACACTGCCTGGGTCCTGGCCACAGGTCTGGGGGGCTCTGCATTTTAATTTAATTTTAAATGAAGCTTCTTAAACATTTTAAAAGCCTTATTTACTTTCCATACAACAATAGTTTAATTATATATTATAGACTTATAGAAAGAGACCTTCTAAAAACATTAAAAGTATTACTGGCATGTGAAACCTTAAATTTAGAGTGAAGAAATGAAGACTCGGCACACCACTTCTGAAAGGTTGCCGACCCCTGGTTTAGACACAACAAATCCTGCATCTTGGCAGAGAGTTAGACTAGATGACCCTTGCCGTCCCTTCTAACCCTATGGTTCTATGATCTTCTCCCTCCTCCTCCTCCCAGGGCCTGCACACAGCCAGGACCCAGACTCTCTCTGTCATAATATGGTTTCATCACGTTCCCATTATACACCTGGTGCCAGTGGGAGTGATTAGACAGCTCAGTCACACAGTTTACCCTTATGGAGCCACTTAAATATATTAAAGGGCCCTTCCCAGGCAGCCTGGAGTTTATTCTGCCATAGTGGAACGAGCACCATGAGTTGGTCCCCTCTCTCATGTGTCTGAATGTGCATGGTTCAGTCATACCCAATTTTTTGTCTCTCCTGACCTTTAACTAGATTCTACTGGGCAACACTTCAGCCCTGGACCTTACCCCATCTTCCTCCATTGGGAAACAATGTATTGTCAATTTCCCTTTTGGGGCTGACATGGTCAGGTTACTGATTGGACCACCAGGGTTGGATCTGGTGGGGTCACTGCCATCTGGATCTCCTGGAGGTTACCACTTATTCTGTTCTCCACAGCACTGGACAGTGTTTCGCCTTATGACCATTCTTATTACAATCAGAACATTTCATATCCTGAGGTTCCTTCTTTGGATACCGACTGGGATTTGGCTCCCCACACAGGTCTGAGTTTAGCCCATTCTCCCTTCTGGGGAGGTCCTGGTTGGAGGTTACCTTTATGCCACTCTCCTTAAAATTTTTATCAAACCCAGGCCAACTATCCACAGAATGGTCAGCCCATTTCCCCATAGGTGCTGACTCCATTGGTGCTCCAGGGCTGGAGCACCCATGGAAAAAAATTACCCTCTCCCCCCACAGCACCTCCCATCTGCTGGTGGCCCAGCTGATCAACTCCCCTTCCCTTCAAGCACCTCCTGCACTCCATGGAACAGGCAGCATGCAGGAGGCACTGGGAGGGAGGAAGGGCAGGGATGGGACATGTTTGGAGCGGGGGAAGAGGCAGGCCAGGGGTGGAGTGGGGGCAGGAAGAGATGGGGCGGGGATAGGGGCTTGGGGCAAGGGGGAGGTTGAGCACCCCCTTGATAGAGAGGGAGTAGGAGCTTATGCATTTCCCAGCTATGGTTATATCTCAAGGGCCCTTAGAGAGACAAGATGGGTGAGGTGTAAGTGGGGGAAGGTTGCTTTATTGTGGGGGACTTTCCTGGCTTATACATTACCCCAGTAAAGTGGGCTAGCGAAAGAATCTGAGTCCTCGCTCCCACTTCCTTTACCCAGAGGCCTCCCTGCCCTTGAGGGCTCCCCTTCCACTCTCCTGTGGGGCAGAGTCCTCTGAGCCCACCATATCTGGGGTTTACAGTTTGGTTCAATGGCTCTCAGCATCCCCACTATACAAATTGTTCTGGGAACCCAGTAGACATGCTGCAGGCTTCTCCCAGAAATCCTCTGGAGCTCCAAACTGCTGAGGACAAGCACCCTGAATACGCTGTGGGAACCCAATTGACCATGGACACTGAATGGGATAGAGCATCACTACCCACGGAGGGACTACCAGAGCTGGGATCTTCCTTGAGGACACCCGCTTAAAGGTTTTGGGCTTCCCAGACGTCACCTCTCTCAGGCAGAGACCTGCATCTCTCTCCCTCAGGAGCATGGGTTAGGCAGAAATACAAGATGCATTTGTCTGGAGTTAACTTTTCTCCTTTGTCGCTAGAGCGTGGGGATATAGATTGGCATCCAACGTGTGAGTACTAAAAAAGAAGCGCAGGTACACACTTCTGGTACTAGCAGTCTTACCCTCAAAAGAGCCAGAACAATGTTCTGGAGCAGGTCAGTATGATTTAAATCCTACTACTATCAACAGTCCTCTTTGGCAATAGATATCTGCACTCCATGCAATAGCTGCAATCCCACAAGGCCTGATGATTACCTGTTTCATTCACTTTCTTTTGAAGCTTTTAAAGGGGTGAATGAATGACTATATATAATAGCACCATCTGGAAATGCCCGGGAATGTTACACTCCCTGAGTTGAGGGTCTTATGTGAGTTCAGAAGATCTCTTTGAGGAAGTCAAAAAACATTTGAACAAGGGTAATTCAGTTTAGATAGCATTCTTGGACTTTCAGAAAGTCTTTGACAAGGTCCCTCACCAAAGGCTCATAAGCAAAATAATCAATCACAGGTCCTTTAATGGATCAATAACTGGTTACAAGATAGGAATAAATGGCCAGTTTTCACAGTAGCGAGAGGTAAATAGTGAGGTCCCCCATGAATCTGTACTGGGACCAGTGCTATTCAACATATTCATAAACAATCTGGAAAGGGGATTAAAGAGTTAGGTGGCAACATTTGCAGATGATACAAAACTACTCAAGATAGTTAAGTCCAAAGCAGACTGCGAAGAGTTACAAAAGGGATCTCACAACCCTGGGTGACTGGGCAACAAAATGGCAGATGAAATTCAGTGTTGATAAGTGCAAAATGATGCACATTGGAAAACATAATCCAACTATACATACAAGATGATGGGGTTTAAGTTGGCTGTTACCACTCAATAAAGTGACCTTGGAGTCATCACAGATAGTTCTCTGAAAACATCTGCTCAGCGTGCAGCAGCAGTCAAAAAGTGAACAGAATGTTGGGAACCATTAGGAAAGGGATAATAAGACAGAAAATATCAGCATGCCACTGTATAAATCCATGGTATGCCCACACCTTGAATACTGAGGGTATGTCTACCCTACGGGATTATTCCGATTTACTAAATCGTTTTGTAAAACAGATTGTATAAAAGTCAAGTGCACGCGGCCACACTAAGCACGTTAATTTTCGGGGGGGATGGTGGTGGTGTGCGTCCGGAGTGATACGGGCTAGTGGGGCGATTCTGGAGGCGTGTGCACGTGTGTAGGGTAGCATCCCTACGTGCTATGCCCATAGTGGCTCCGCAGTCGTCGCCCGGGCGCCATTGGGGATTGTGGGGTTGAGGGATTCGCCAAGTGCAGAACGAGTGTCGCAAGGTGATTCTGGTAAATGTCGTCCACTCAATCCTTCCTCCATGAAGCAACGGCAGACAAACAGTTTGTGCCCTTTTTCCCCTGGATTGCCTGGCAGAGCACCATACCATTGGCAACATGAAGCCCGTTTTGCCTTTTGGCACTTTCACAGTTATGTTACTGGATGCTGCTGGACAAGACCGACGGTACTGGCCGTGCACACAGCAGCATTCATTTGCCTTCTGCAAGGTAGCAGAGACAGTTACCATCCTATTGCACCGTCTGCCATGCCAATTGTACAATTGGCGATGAGATGACGAAGTTATCAGTCGTTCTGTACCATTGCTGCTGTCAGGGTGCTCCTGGCTGGCCTCGCTGAGGTTGGCAGGAGCATGGACAAAAAGGGAAAAAATCATAGGCAGGAGTGTAGACCAAGCTGTATGAGCAAGCATCTAGAGAGGCGATTAGAAAAAGCAGAACCCTACAAGGAGTGGATTGGGTTGGGAAGCTATTAGTGAAGAATGAAGGATAATGAGGCAAGGAAAGCCCAGTTGGACCTTAAGGATACATAGGTAAGGTCTTAGCAATAATGAAGAACAGAAGATTAAGTGAATAATTAACGAATTTGATGTGATTGCTTTTTTTGTATTATGTAATGTGAGCCTATAAGGACTAGGCTAACAATTGCCTATTCTATAGTGGCTCCTTGAAAGATGTAGAAACGCAGATAGTTCAAGGTTGGCTTTACCTATAGAAGAAACAAGAGAAGAAGTGGACCACTAACCTCGAGGATGGGAATGGAGTTATCGGTAACTCAGTCGGCCTACTAAATTATTTGCCTCACTATAGTACGAGGAGTTTAGGATTGGATGAATGATCTGACTTGTTGATGTCTACCCTGAAATCCCATAGTCCTTATGTCAATGGTGGGTCCCACGGAATGCGCCCCATGATAGATCTAATTCAAAGAACTTAAGAGCAACGTGGCATTGAAATTGTCAGCCCATTTAGAAGAATTTTAATGAAAATCGGTAACTCAGGGTTGTACCGTTACAACTGGAGAATGCTACATAGTCCTATCTTCAAGAAAGGGAAAAAAAGTGATCGAGTAACTATAGGCCTGTTAGTTTGACACTGTGTATAAGGTCTTGAAAAAATTTTGAAGGGGAAAGTAGTTTAAGGACATGAGGGGATCAATGGTAATTGGGACAAATTTCAACATGTTTACTAAAAGGTAGATCGTGTCAAACTAACCTGATCCCTTCTTCGAGAAGGTGACAGATTATTTAGACAAGGAAATGGCTAGTAGATTTAATTTACCTCGATTTCGTAAGGCATTTGACACGTTCCCGTGGGGAATTATTAGTTAAATGGGAAAAGGATGGGATCAATATGAAAATTTGTAAGGTTGGATAAGAACTGGTTAAAGGGGAGACTCCACACGGGTCGTACTGAGGGTGAACTGTCAGCTGGCAAGGAGGTTACTAGTGGAGTTCCTCAAGGATCAGTTTTGGACCAATCTTCATTTTAATCTTTTTATTGTTAGTGTAGTACTGTGTATATATAGGCGCTTGAGACCTGCACCTGGAATACTGTGTGCAGTTTCGTCCCCATGTTTAAGAAGGACGATTCAAACTGGAACAGTTCAGAGAGGAGCCTACTAGGATGATCTGAGGAATGGAAAACCTGCCTTATGAAAGGAGACTCAAGAGCTTGGCTTGTTTAGCCTAGCAAAAGAAGGCTGAGGGGAGATATGGCTTACACTTTATAAACTATTCAGAGGGGATTAACATTGGGAGGGGAGAGGAATTATTTAAGCTTAGTACCAATTAGACACCAAGAACAAATAGGTACAATGACATTTAGAGGTTTAGACTTAAGATTAGATTGACGGTTTCTAACATTTAAGAAGAGTCGAAGTTTCTGAACAGCCTTTTCCAAGGGGTAGTGAGTGGGCAAAAAGGACATATCTGCTTTAAGACTAAGCTTGATAAGTTTTGCCGAAGGGATGGCTATGGTAGGAATAGTTTAATTTTGGCATTGATCTTGGATTATCAGCAGATAGTCCGCCCAATGGATTTGTGATGGATGTTGGATGGGATCGGCATCTGAGTTACTGCAGAGAATTCTTTCTGAGTGCTGGCCTGGTGAGTCTTGCCCACATGCTCAGGGTTTAGCTTGATCGCCATATATGGGGTCTGGAAGGAATTCCTCCAGGCAGATTGGCAGGGGCCTGGAGTTTTTCGCCTTCCTCTCCAGCGTGGGGGCATGGATCACTCCTGCTGGTGGATCCTCTGCAGCTCAAGGTTCTTCAGAACCGCCAATTTGAAGACTTCAATAACTCGACATAGGTTAGGGTTTGATAGAAGTGGGTGGTAGGTCTGCTGGCCTGCTTTGTGGAGAGGTCAGGACTAGATTGATCATATTTGAGTCCCTTCTGAACCTATGAGTTATGAGACCCCTGGGGTCATTCCCTTCATTAGGTTTTGTTCTAAAAATAAGTCAGTTCTTGGCTAGAATATGGGGCAAGGTACTAGAGAACCAAGGAGAGCACAGCCCGCTCCGGGTCACACCCAGAGAATCCCGCAGAAATGATGAGCTGCATGCCATTCTAGGATGGTGCCTCTGCCAAACAATCACATCCGTTCTCCCTCCTCCCCAACACTCCTGGGCTACAGTGGGCGGGTCCACCCATTTGTGTGATGAAGTAATAAAGAATGCAGGAATAAAAACATGACTTTTTAGTGAGAAAAATGAGGGGGAGGAAGCCCTTCAGCTGTTATGATTATCCAGGCAGGACATTATAAGGTGTGGAGGGAGAGGAGCCCAGCATCCTGCTGCTGATGATTATCCAGGCGTACAGAATCTTGTCTTTAGACATGAAAGAGGGGGGCTAATGGAGCCTCGCCTCCAGTTGCTATTGATGAAGATGGTTTACCAGCGTTCTGTACCATCTGCCGGGGAATGACCGAGCAGTCATTTTCCATTTTTACCCAGGCATCCCCGGCCGACCTCACTGAGGCCAGCCCAGGAGCACTCACTGGCTTGATTAATGATGATGGATAGCAATCATATTGTACCTCTGCCACCGGGATGAGGCATGCTGGTGTTCAGCGCTGCAGCACCCTGTCTACCAGCGCATGCGAGTAGACATGGCTGGACATTGAAAAAAAGCGAGAAAACTTTTTTTTCCCTTTTCTTTCAAGGGGAAAGGTTTGTAAATTGACGACATATACCCTGAAACACCCGGTAAAATGTTTTGACCTCTCTGGCATATGGGAGCTCAGCAGAATGCAAATGCTTTCAGACACTGCAGGACTATGGGATAGCTGGATCCTCAGTACCCTTTCCTCCTCCAGAGCGTCCATTTGATTCTTTTGACTTTTTCCGTTACACTGTCACACAGCACTGTGCTGTGGCCTCTGTCTATCATAGCCTGGAGATTTTTTCAAATGCTTGTCATTTCGTCTTCTGTATGCAGCTCTGATAGAACAGATTTGTCTTCCATTACAGCGATCAGATCCAGTACCTCCCATGCGGTCCATGCTGGATCTCTTTTTCAATTCTCAGGAGACTGCATTGTTACCGTGCTGATGAGCTCTGCGTGGTCACCTGTGCTGGTGAGCTCTCCATGCTGGCCAAACAGGAAATGAAATTCAAAAGTTAACGGGGCTTTTCCTGTCTACCTGGCATCCGAGTTCAGATTGCTTTCCAGAGCAATCACAGTGGTGCACTGTGGGATACTGCCCAGAGGCCAATACCGTCAATTTGCGGCCACACTAACCCTAAGCCGACATGGCAATACCGATTTCAGCGCTACTCCTCTCGTCAGGGACGAGTACAGAAAGCGGTTTAAAGAGCCCTTTATATTGATATAAAGGGCCTCGTTGTGTGGACGGGTGCAGGGTTAAATCGGTTTAACGCTGCTAAATTCGGTATAAATGCATAGTGTAGACCAGGCCTGAGTGCAATTCTGGTTGCCCCATCTCAAAAAAGGTATATTTGACTTGGAAAAGGGCAACAAAAATGATTAGGGGTATGGAACAGCTTCCATAGAAGGAGCGATTAAAAAGACAGAGACTGTTTTTCTAAGGCCTGGTCTTCACTGTGGGGGGTGGAGGTGGGAGAGAATAGCGTAGCTGAAGTTGACGTACTTTAGGTCGACTTATCTTGCATCCTCATGGCGGGGGGTCGACTGCCGCCATTCCCCCGTTGGCTCTGCTTCCGCCTCTCGCCGCAATGGAGTATAGGAGTCGATGGCAGAGTGATTGGGGATTAATTTATCACATCTACACTAGACACGATAAATCAATCCCCGATAGATCGGTCACTACCTGCCAATCTGGTGGGTAGTGTAGACGTACCCTTAGAAAAGAGGTGACTAAGAGGAGATATGATAGTGATCTATAAAGTCATGACTGGTGTGGAGAAAGTGAATAAGGAAGTGTTATCTATTCCTTCATATAACACAAGAACCAGGGGTCACCCAATAAAATTAATAGGCAGCAGGTTTAAAACAAATAGAAGTACTTCTTCACACAACACTCAGTCAACCTGTGAAAGTTGTTGCCAGGGGAACATTGTGAAGGCCAAAACTATAACTGGGTTAAAAAAGAATCAGATATGTTCCCGGAGGACAGGTCCATCAATGGCTATTAGACAAGATGGTCAGGGATGCAACCCCAAGCTCCAGGTATCCCTAAATCTCTGACTGCCGGAAGCTGGAACTGGATGACAAGGGCTGGATCACTCGATTAATTGTCCTGTTCTGTGCATTCCATCTGAAACATCTGGCACGAGCCATTGTCAGAAGACAGGACCCTGGGCTAGATGTACCATTGGTCTGACTCAATATGGCCGTTCTTATGTTCTTAGGAGACACCGACAAGATCAAGCTATTGCACTTGGAAGCAAGCTACGTGTGTTGAATAGATAAATCCTAGTTCATATAACTGATTGGCCAAAGCAAAGGTTCAAAAATCATGAGTCAGACTCCCAAAAAAATCACAAGATTGACCCCTGAATCTTGAGATTTTTTTAAAGGAAAGATTACATTGTGTTTTTCGGTCTGTCTTTTGATTGTTGAACTCCCCCCAGTGTGTGTGAGACACTCAGTGTTGCCCACACTCCCAAATGTATTTTGGCCCCCACTGCAGTTACCCCTCATCCCACATCAGCCTAGGGTTGCCAACTTTCTAAGTGCAGAAAACTGAACACCTTTGCCCTGCCCCCTTCCCTGCCTGTTCCCCGAGGTGCTGCCCCCGCTCACTCCATTCCCCCTCCCTCTGTCGCTCGCTCTCCCCCACTCTCACTCACTTGCTCATTTTCACCGCAAGGCCCAAGCAGGCACCAGGAGGCGGCCAGGAGCTGCAACACTTTGCATGTGGGAGATGGTCAGATGAAATGTGTGATTCAAATGCCCTTCACCTCCCTAGGGAGAGATTTTAAACACTATGGTAAAATGAATTGCCCCCCAAAAGAGTCACACTCACTCGCCATGAGCGAGACTAAAGAGAGTATTGTAGGAGTGTGATTTTTCTTGCCTTCACCCAGTACTGACTGATTCCTTCCCTGCCTGACAATGAACTATATAGCAGGGGGAAAAAGTTATGCTGTTCCATCTTTAATGATTACATTGTTTCAATGTATGCTTTAGTAGACAATACATGCAATTATGGGAGTCTTAACATTAACATTTCCTGACACTTATGTTTAAATTATAACCTTAGTATTCCATTGATATTATTGTATGAATTCACTATAGCTCTCCAGTGTTAAGAAGATGAGGTTGCATAAAATGTAATTCATGCTGCAGAAACTGACCCCTGCCTATTGTACCATCCTGCTAACCAATAGATTTTCTAGTGTTCTTCGTTTCAAGTTTTTTCACCTGTATCATGTCCCAGATTTGTCCCTAAGCAGTCTGAGAGGAAATACGTTACAATGTCACATACAGCCTGATTCCCCGTCCTTCATTTGGTGGCCAATGTTCCACATTACACGTCAAATCAATAAATATCGTCTCGTATATATCGATAATCATGCAAAGGATTTTACACTGTAATACAGTGTGTTATTTGTATATGAGTGTGTGTCACAAATAAACTATAATTTCCAAGTTGCTCTTTATTTGAAACATAAAAGGTCTGTTTACGGGCGTGAGGTTGATTACCATAGCCAGGGACTAGCTCTACTGTTTCAGGAACATCAGTCCAAGTGAAGCTGCATTCCCTGTTGCCAGGTCCCTTTCGTGCTGCCTGTGGTGTTGGCACCATCCCCTCTTACTTTTTGCAGACTCCGATGGGCACCCACCAGTGTGAAGTGCCTGGCTTTGTGCATGACGATGTCTGGCTGCTGGCGCAGCTCCTGATGTGCCCTGCTGACTGGGTGGGTTGCAGTGGCCACCCCAGTGACAGAGGCTGGACCAGCCCCACTGCACTGCCCTGGATGCACTGACAGAGACACACTCAAAACCACACTAGCCTATATGCCCCTCCTGCAGGGAGGGACTGGCCTGCTGCAAAGCCACCTAGGTGAGCAACTGTTGTGTCCCACTTGCTGGGAGAGGGTGCGGGTGGTTGACTGCCTCCATCTGTGGGGCTGTGTTTGGGCTAGCTGAACCCCAAGCTGTAAGAGCCCAAGTGACTACACATTGATTTATATTTAGCATGTGCATAGTCATCTGGCGAAGCGATGGGATCTTCAGGGGCAAGATGCAGTTCTGTAATGTTACAGTCCCCATCCGCTGAGCCAGGCCAGCAGGGCGTTTAACTGCAGCGTAGACGTTTCCCCAGAGAGCTCAGAGGAAGGACTACTGGGGAAGGGAGACACAAGTTTGGAGCATCTCCACCTGACCCCTTGTCCCAAAGCAGCCGCTGGCTGCTTGTAGGGAGCAGGGCTACTTAGCTGAGGCGGCTGCTAGGAAGAGCAGGAGGGTGCTTAGGGCTGTGAATATGGTAGGGGGTTGGGGGTGCAGGCTGGGGTGCAGGGGGTTGGAGTGTGGAAGGAGGTACAGGGTCTGAGCTGGGGGTGAGGGCTCCAGGATGGGGCCAGAAATGAGAGGCTCAGGGTGAGGAAGGGGGCTCCAGGCTGGGGCAGGGGGTTTGGGTGTGGGAGGGGGAGAGGGCTCCAGCTGGGGGTTTGGGCCCAGGGGTGGGGCTGGGGATGAGGGGTTGGGGTGAAGGACAGGGTACGGGCTCCAGGCTGGGGATGCAGGCTCTGGGGGTGGGGGCGGGGATGAGAGATTTGTGGTGCAGAAGGGAACTCCAGGCTGGGGCTGCAGAGTTCAGAGTGCAGGAGAGGGCTCAGGGCTGGGGAAGGGGGTTGGGGCACGGGATGGGGGTTGGGATGCAGGCTCTGGGCACCCCTGGCTGGTGCGGTTCACGGAGGCTCCAGAAGGTGTTGACCTCGGGTGGACCCTTAGCAGCTGCACCAGCACTGCTCTGGCATTTCCCAGGGATGGAGGAAGTCTGTGCGGCTCCTGAGAAGACGCGGCATGTCTGGCTTCTTGGCAGAGGTGCAGCCAGAGGGGCTCTGCATGCTGCCCCTGCCCACAGGCACAACCCCAAGTGCCAGCTCTGTGGCGCCTATTAGCCACGGTGCCCCCGATTCGCACCCATTGCAGATTCCTGGCCAATGGGAGCTGCAGAGCTGGCACTTGAGGCAGTGCCTGCAGGTGGGAGCAGCACGTGGAGTCCCCCAGCTGCCCTTCTGCCTAGGAGCCGGATATGTCGCTGCTTCCCGGGAGCCATGCGGAGTCGGGCACAGAGCCTGCCTTAGCCCCGCCGCTGCCAACCGCATTTTTAGCAGCCCAGTCAGGGGTGCTGACCTAGGGTGATGAGGTGTCCGGTTTTCAACCAGATCATACAGTTGAAAAGGGACCTTGGTGGCTCAGGTCAGTACTACCGACTGGGCTGTTAAAAGTCCTGTCGGCAGTGCGGTGGCACTAAGGCAGGCTAGTCGTCCTGGCTGGAACCACGCTGTGCCCCGGAAGAGGCCAGCAAATCCAGCTCCTGGGTGTGGGGGACACAGGACTCTATGCGCTGCCCCCACCCCGAGCACCAGCTCCTCACTCCCATTGGCCAGAAACCAGCCAATGGGAGCTGGGAGGGTGGTGCCTGGGACGGGTAGGCAGCCTGCCTTAGCCTCCCCCACTGTGCCACTGACCAAGAGCCACCCGAGATAAGCCCACACCCCAACCCCAAGCCCCAATGCCCTGACCCAGCCCTGAGCCCCCCAAAATCCAGAGCACCCTCCGGCACCCCAAATCCCTCATCTCCAGCCCAGATCCTTCAACCGCCCTGCACCCCAACCCTCTGCTCCAGCCCAGAGCTCCCTCCCACACCCTGAACCCCTCATCCTGGGCCCCATCCCAGATCTCTCACCCCCTCCCACACCCCAATCACCTGCCTCAACCCGCAGGCCCCTCCCACATTTCAAATCCCTCAGTCCCACCCCTCAGCCTGGAGCCCCTTCCTGCACCCTGAACCCCTCATTCCCAGCCCCACCCAGAGCCAGCACCCCCAGCCGGAGCCCTCACTCCCTCCTGCATCCCAACCCCCTGCCCCAGCCCAGTGAAGGTGAATGAGGGTTGGGGAGAGTGATCCACTGAGGGAGGAGGAATGTAGTGAGTGGGGGGCAGGGCCTCAGGGGGGAAGGGATGGGGCTAGGGTGTTTGGTTTTATGTGACTAGAAAGTTGGCAATCCTATGCTGCCCAGAGCCACCAGGGTCCCTTTTCAACTGGGTGTTCCAGTTGAAAACCGAACACCTGGCAATCCTACCCCTGCCCCTAATTAATTCTGCCATGCCAATCTCCAAATCAGTCCTGCCCCTGAAAATCAGTTCTGCCCAGCCTCTCACATCACTCCTGTCCTCCTAGAACCCACCATGCCCCCAGATTAATCCTGCCCCTATATCAGTTCTGTTGCATCCCATCCCCAACCTTACCTCTGCTCCTCCTGGGGTTCTTCAACCCCCTCTCTCAGGCTGGGTGGGCAGCTGCATTGGAGTGCCCTCTCTCCCTTCCTAGGGAGGGTGTTGCGGGGGGTGGGGAGCAGAGGAGCCCTTCCCCTGCTCACAGGAGTGGAGAGGGAGACATCCTTTGCTGCAGAACTGTTTCTGCTCCCTAATTCCTAATTTCTCCCCCAAATCATTGCACATGAGAGCTGTGCCTGAGGGAGCTTCCATTTCCTAGCTAAGACATTCCATGCAGGCATTGTAATGGGTGCAGAAAAGCGAATATACAACCCCTGGGTGGTAACGGGTGGGGGCAGAGGTGTTCTGCAGGAAAGAGTCCCCCTTAGAGAAGAAAGGTTTGTGGGAAGAGTGGAAAATCCAGCTGAGATATTTGTTTTGTCAGTGTTGGTACTTCTAGTGTCCTCAGGCCTGTGGGCAGTGGGACCAGGCCTCTGCTAGGCCCCAGATTCGACTGTGTGGAAGGAGCATGTCATGCTGGAGACAGCGATAGTGGGACTGTATAAGGCTTGGGGTGCTGGGTGCCAGGCTGGGTCCTCTCTCAGAGGGAGCTCACTGCCTTGGAGAAGTCACAGGGGCTCTCAGAGACGAGAGCGGTCCTCGGGCCCTGGTTTAGCACTGGGTATCAGGGTGATACAAATTGATGATAGCGATAACAGCCAGACTGTTGGCACAGCCGCTGCCCATGACTGGATACTTTTTGAAAAGTAGCAGAGACCTTGATTCCCCAGCTACAAAGATGATCCCTCCCAGCAAGTAGCCACAGAGCCTGCTCCCTGCAGTTCAGACAGATGTGTAGTCACATCTACTGTGTGAACGGTAACAACCTGCTCAGCGCTCAACAGTGTCAGTGTTAAATGTTGAACAAATGAGGAGAGGAGGAGCTGCACATGCCCTGCCGCTGCCTGGAGCAAAACATCTCATCCCAGCTGGGTGAGATTGCAAAACATACATGAGGAAAGGCAACCGGCGCATGCCAAGACACCTCAGCCACTTGTCCACACCAGCTCCCAGCCAAAGGCACTGGCTGTGATGATCACAGCATACAAACCGAAAAGTTAGATTTAAAAAACCCATCCAACACTCTTTCTGGAAGGTTACAGAGTAGAACTACTTTTATTCTTAGACTCCAGAATGACTACACACAGCAACCAAAACCAGAGAGGACAAAAGCAGGCTGCTCCCTCAGGCAGAGAGCCACAACTTACCCGCCTTGTTCGATGCTCGCTCTTCCTAGGCCGACCCTGACTGCACATTTCCCTACAAGTCCCCAGTATGCAAGCAGGACTAAGAAACCCATTCAGATTTAAAGTAACAGGCTGTGATTTTTTTTATGCCGTTGTCTCTACACCACACTAGCCAGTTAGAGTGCCCCATCTGAGTGAAGAGCACAGGTTCATGCAGCTGGATTAGATACACATAGCAGCAAAGTGCTGAGATGGGAACAATGGTAGTGCTGGTGGCGGAATTCCCAGCAGCAGCCTCTGCCCAGGTCACTGGCAGCATATGGAGATATTAGAGACATATAGAATCTACATATATTTTGCTAATATACCAGTATCTGTAATATACTAGTTGTCAAGCTGTCTGGAATGGCTCATGAACATGGATGCCAACCTCAGGGCAGACTGGTACAAACCACGACACAAACTCCAAACTGGTTGGGTGTTCTTATAATTAGATTTCACCAACCAAATATCAAGTGTGAACTACTTAAGCGCTATAACAGCCTTAACTTGGAGCCACAGACAGTCCCCTTGGGCATTCTGATCTATCTTGGTATCCAGGCAAGGGTGATAGATGGTCCCTTACACCAAAAATCACAACAACATTCAGGTCACTCCCAATCCCAAAGGACCAGTCACTTACCCCAGGTCAAGCGTACCTTAGATCTCAGGCCAACGGTTGTCACTAATCCTATATTAAATGAACTAAAGATTTATTAACTAGGAAAAATAAATGAGAGTTATTTACAAGGTTAAAGCGGTGGGTAAACACACACACACATGAGTTACAGGCTGAAGTTCCAAAAGGTGATAGTAGCTGCTATCTATGCAAGCTCTATAGGTCTTTTAGAGCTAATCCAAAGCTTGGGGACTCCTTGCTTTTGCTTAGAAATATTGCCCTCTTTGCATTATAAGCAGCTTAGTGATACAGTTCCTTCTGGTCAGGCATTTATATTCCCTTCAAACTGATGGAGCAAGTGTTGGTGCCTGTCTCCTCTTCGTAGTGAGGTGCGTGTGGGAGGGCAGTCAACAAAGTCTTTGTCCTTTGACGTTTCACAAAGGCTCATTTGGTTTCAGTTGGTCTTCTGCTGTGCAGGATTAGCACTTTACACTAATTAATGCTTCTTTCCTGTTTGGTGAGTTCCACGGTTACAGAGGATTACAATGCAAACCCGCAGTATAACTTTATATCATGGGCTACAGCTGCTATAAGTGAGACCAATACCTGCAGCATCCTACAAGCATTTCCTAAAACCTAAGCACTAAAGACATGTATATAACACTAATATCTATTTTAACAATACTTATACACAGGTGAGCCAGACTGGTTTCCAGCTACTCAGTTGCAAGGGTTGAGCGCAGCCTAGGCACCTTGGCATGATCTGGCACCTTGTCTGCCAGCTTCACATGGTATAATTATTATCCATGTGAGCTATTTGTTATCATTCCCTTCCTCTCTCACTCTCCCATCCCTCCTCCCATTTTCTAGGCCTCTTGGCCTTCAATTAATTTTATTTGCTAAGCTTTTAGCGAGCATTCCCATATTTTTCGTTGTATTTACCATGTTTTAGTTGGTAAAGAGAGTCTTGGAGCATTGGCAAGGGTACTAGGTAGCTTGTAAATTCATTTATCAACACTGCATAACGTGTTGGATAGAAAGCACCAGTAAGGGATGGGTGTGTCTGACTCCAGCAATTAGAAGGTGCACAATGGACTCGATGACCTCTCGAGGTCCCTTCCAGTCCTAGAGTCTATGAGTCTATGAATCTATGAATGGCAAACCCAAGAGGAGCAGGGGGAGGCAGGGCTGGGTGAGCTGATAGGGGCAAGGGTGGACGAAGAGGAGTAGCGGTAGGTGGAGAGAGCTGTGAGGTGTAGGCCAGGTAGGCTCAGAGGGGCTGGGGAAGGCTCGTTGATTGTTTTGGGCAGTTATAGTATTTGAGAAACAGCTTGGAATCATGTTTATAAAGACTGAGGTGTAACGCTGCAGATCCAGAAGGGAGCAGAGTTAAAATTGTGCTTGTACCCACCTCTGCAGAATGTTGGGTGCTTAACCGTGCATCCTTGACATTGCTGGAACAGACTATTTATCATTTAATTTCTTAGACATATTAAAACATTAAAAAAGGAGAGAGGGGACCATAATAAGGAACTTCAGTTTCCAGGACTCAGAGGTCTGAAGGTGTGGCAGAAGGAACATGTGATTTCCAGAGCTGGGAACACCACCCCAATACCAAATCCATTTCAAGGGTCTCATCTTCAAAGCCCTGCCAGGGATTTGCCCATGCTAGTTGGAGTACTGCTTTGCCATGGATGACCATGGTCTCCAATGACAGCTGCATGCCAGTGAAACAATGGGACTGCCATCCTCATGAGTGAGGCTCAGGACAAAGAGTTTGCTCAGCCACTGATCCCAGAATGACTGCAACATTCAGCGCCTACAAAACAACACGCAGAACCCACTCCTACGCTAACAGCACCTGACAACACCAAATAATTCCTGCGTCCACAGCGGCCAAAGAGAAGAACAGATCTGAGTGTGCTCACACAGCACTGAGATAGCGCCACAGTGCCAGCGAAACAGACAGACTGCAAGGTGTGAAACAATTGTGGTCAGATGCACAAAGGAACTTTGCCACTTAACTGTCTCTCTAGGGGCTGGAGCACGCATGGAAAAAAAACAGTGGGTGCTCAGCCCCCAGCGAAAGCCCCCCCATCAGCTCCTCCCTCTCCCCCCCCAGCGCCTCCTGACTGCCACAGATCAGCTGTTCAGTGGTAGGCAGGAGGTGTTGGGATGGGTGGGGGGCAGAACGGGGTAGGAAGAGTCAGAGTGGGGGCAGAGCGGGGACAGAGCAGGAGTCAAGCACCCCCTAGCAACTCAGAAAGATGACACCTCTGCTACTGACAAAACCACTGCTCACTTGCTGCCTAACCCCGAAGGTCCCTGAGTTCTCACTGGTGGGCAGGCACTGAACCTCTCAAGCCCTGACATGGCTGCACTGCCAACAAGCTGCTTGAAGCCCTAGCACAAGCCAAAGCCCCTGTGGGATTGTCAAACAAGCCATTCTCACGCTTATCTTCCTTGGGTCCCAGTCGGGTAGGTGAGCTCTGAGAATGGCTCCTGGACGAGGGACCACACAAAAGACAACCAAGGAGGAGCAGGCCAGGAATTTTTCAGACTTTGGCTTGTGTGTGTGCTTGTCCCTAGAATACCCAATAGCCCAGGGATTAAGGCACTCACCTGGGAGATGACAGTCTGATCACAGATGAGTCCTTTAACCCCCAGGCCCTCGCTCCATCTCGCCTGTGGGAGCTTTGTATAAAGAAATATTCATTGGAATAGAGATTTGACTGTGAGTCTCCCACATCCCAACTGAGTGCCTCAATCACCAGGCTTTTTACGCAGCCCCTCTCCTGCACCCCAAAAGTTCCCGACTCGTGAGACCCAGTCCAGTAGATATGCTCTGACAACATCTCCTGGATCAGGCCCCACTGGAGAGAGATGTGGAACAACGCCTTGTACAAGAACCCTTTGGGGTGTAGGCATGAACTAGGGTGCTGAGGAGCTTGTTAGCTGGGAGGAGACAACAGGACTTAGGCTGCTTTACCTAAGGGAATCTCAGCCATCTGCAGGGTTGGATGGCTGCTGAGTGGTGGTCTTGAGAATGTCAGTGGTAAGCCTAAATGTTGGATTTAGGTGCCCAAATACCTTAGTGGCTCAAGCCGTCGTGCCAAACTCAGAGCTGAAGATTCCACTAGGCAGGAAGACTTGCCTACGTGAAGAATTATTCCAGAATAGCTGTTTCCTGATTAACTCCTCCTCTGTGGACATTCTTGTTTCAGCATAAGTGGAAGTGGATTAAACTAATTTGTAGGAAAGCACTCTTATGTTGGAATAAGAACATCCACATTAAGACTTAATCAGGAATAGACTCATAAACTTTAAGGTCAGAAGGGGCCATTATGATCATCTAGTCTGACCTCCTGCACAATGCAGGCCACAGAATCTCACCCACCCACTCCTGTAACAAACCCCTAACCTATGTCTGAGTTGCTGAAGTCTTCAAATTGTGGTTTAAAGACCTCAAGGTCCAGAGAATCCTTCAGCAAGTGACCTGTGCCTCATGCTGCAGAGGCAGGCGAAAAACCTCCAGGGCCTCTGCCAATCTTCCCTGGAGGAAAATTCCTTCCCAACCCCAAATATGGCGATCAGTTAACCCCTGAGCATGTGGGCAAGACTCACCAGCCAGCACCCAGAAAAGAATTCTCTGTAGTAACTCAGATCTCGCCCCATCTAACATCCCATCACAGACCATTGGGCGTATTTACCTGCTAATAATCAAAGATCAATTAATTGCCAAAATTAGGCTATCCCATCATACCATCCCCTCCATAAACTTATCAAGCTTAGTCTTTAAGCCAGATATGTCTTTTGCCTCCACTAGTCCTTGGAAGGCTGTTCCAGAACTTCACTCGTCTAATTGAAGTCTAAACATCCTAATGTCCAGTTTATATCCATTTGTTCTTGTGTCCACATTGGTACTGAGCTTAAACAATTCCTCTCCCTCCATGATATTTAATCCCTCTGACATATTTATAGAGAGCAATCAACATCCCCCTCAACATTCTTGGGTAGGCTAAACAAGCCAACCTCTTTGAGTCTCCTTTCATAAGACAGATTTTCCATTCCTCAGATCATCCTAGTAGCCTTAGCTATTCCTCTTTAAATTCACATCGTATCTGAATCTGAATTAATTCCCACTAAGACAAGACCTGAATCCCTTTGTGGATCTAGCCTTTAGGGCACAGTGCTTTCTACTGTGAATAGCTCCACTAACTTCACTGGGACTACTCACGTTAGTGAGCACAACAGACAGTAGCGGGCGTTTGCAGGATCAGCTCCTTAGCAGGGGCACAAGCACAGCACAGCCTTTCCAGGGTGCACATTACAAATTTGGCAAAAGCATCTATTCTGCATGCTCTACAAGTGATTTGCATAAGCCAATAATTCAGTCAAATCAAAGCTGATTTCCTCCAGGACAAGGCTGGACACTCCCCCCATTGGCGTTGCCTCTGCTGGGAAAATGAGGTGTTAGAAAACGTGTTAACGAACACCTTGTCATCGTGGGATTGATGGACGGCTACACAAGGAACGCATTGCTCAACTCCACTAAGCACCAGGCATAGACAAAGAAAGCGGCATTTAAAAACATGTGAGCTGGTCTTAGGTCCATTAACACATTTGTACAGATGACTCTTTGTCTACACTAGGTGTGCTAAGTAGTGACAGTGTGTTAATTAAAACTTTTTCTGAGGGCTTGTCTACATGCAATCGAAATAACTTAAATCAATTTGAATTCACATCTTTAGTCATTTCATTGCAGGTCTGGCCTTGTCTTTGCTAGGAAGAAAGAAGTGAAGGGCCAACCCTGGGGTTGATCCCTGCCTGCTAACACTAGTTAAAATACAAGTTGTCATGGTGTGGATTTGGATTGCCTGCATATGCTGCAGGATCTCCTGGCGTGAATTGGACTTCACTGTACACAGGATTTACAGTCTGGTTCAATGGCTCTCAGCACCCCCATTATACAAATTGTTCCAGCACTCCTGACTGCCTGTAATGATTTATGAAAATGATGTGCTGGTCTGGCTATTGCGAGGTTACTGCCTATATGTATCGATAGGTTTCAGAGTGGTAGCCATGTTAGTCTGTATCAGCAAAAACAATGAGTCCTTGTGGCACCTTAAGAGACTAACAAATTTATTTGGGCATAAGTTTTCGTGGGCTACAAGGGGGGCTGTAGGTGACGGCAAGTGGCGTTCTGTTACTTCCTTTGTTGGTCCTGTCTTGTGACTTTTGGGTACCCTTCTGGCTCTGTCAATCTGTTTCTTCACTTCACCCGGTGGGTACAGTAGTTTTAAGAAAGCTTGATAGAGATCCTGTATGTGTTTGTCTCTGCCTGAGGGATTGGAGCAAATGCGGTTGTATCTTAGAGCTTGGCTGTAGACAATGAATCATGTGATGTGGTCTGGATGAAATCTGGAGTCATGTAGATAAGTATAGTAGTCAATAGGTTTCTGGTATGGGATGGTGTTTATGTGACCATTGCTTATTAGCACTGCAGTGTCTAGGAAGTGGATCTCTTATGTGGACTGATCCAGGCTGAGACTGATGGTGGGGTGGAAATTGTTGAAATCCTGGTGGAATACCTCAAAGGCCTCCTTCCCATGGATCCAAATGATGAAGATGTCATCACAAGTAGAGTAGGGCTGTTAGAGGACAAGAGCTGAGGAAGCATTGTTCTAAGTCAGCCATAAAAATATTCGCATACTGTGGGGCCATGCGGGTACCCATAGCAGTGCCACTGACTTGAAGGTATAAATTGTCCCCAAATCTGAAATAGTTGTGGGTGAGGACAAAGTCACAAAGTTCAGCCACCAGTTTTGCCGTGACATTATCAGGGATTCTATTCCTGATGGCTTGTAGTCCATCTTTTTGTGGAACGTTGGTGTAGAGAGCTTGTACATCCATAGTGGCTAGGATGGTGTTTTCTGGAAAATCACTAAAGAAAGTAACAGAATGCCAGTAGCCATCACCTACAACCCCCAACTAAAACCTCTCCAGCACATCATCAATGATCTACAATGTATCCTGCAGGACGATTCCTCACTCTCACAGACCTTGGGAGACAGGCCAGTCCTCAGTTACAGACAGCTCCCCAACCTGAAGCAAATACTCACCAGTAACCACACACCACACAACAAAAACACCAACTCAGGAACCAAAACCTGGTGCCAACTCTGTCTGCATATCTATTCAAGGGACAGTACCATAGGACCTATCCACATCAGCCACACTATCAGGGGCTCATTCGCTTGCACATCTACAAATGTGATATATGCCATTCTGTGACAGCAATGCCCCTCTGCCACGTACATTGGCCAGACTGGACAGTCTCTACACAAAAGAATAAATGGACACAAATCTGACATCATGAATTATAACATTCAAAAACTATGGAACACTTCAATCTCCCTGGACACTCAATTACAGACTTAAAAGTGGAAATTCTTCAACAAAAAAACTTCAAAAACAGGCTCCAATGAGAAACTGCAGAACTAGAATTAATCTGCAAACTGGACACCATCAAATTAGGCCTGAATAAAGACTGGGGCCTGGTCTACACTGGGGGAGTAGAGGTTGATGTAAGATATGCAACTTCAGCTACAGGAACAGCATAGCTGAAGTTGATGTATCTTATTTTGACTTACGTCCCGTCCTCACGGCATGGGATCGACGGCCGCGGCTCCCCTGATGACTCTGCTTCCGCCTCTTGCCCTGGTGGAGTTCCAGAGTGCATTTGGGGATCGATCGCTACCTGCCGATCTGGCGGGTAGTGTGGACATACCCTGGGAGTGGAAGGTCACTACAAAAACTAATTTCACCCTGCTGATACTCACATCTTCTTGTCAACTGTTTGAAATGGGCCATCTTGTTTACATTGGCCTCATTAGCACTGCAAAAGTGATTTCTACCCCTTCTTGTCAGCTGTTGAGAATAGCCCACTTCCACCTTAATTGAATTGCCTTTTGAGCACTGACCCCGCACTTGGTAAGGCAACTCCCATTTTTTCATATGCTGTGTATTTATACCTCCCTACTGTATGCTCCACTCCATGCACCCGTAGGTATTGAGTTTACAGGGATGACTCATGGGGTTATCAGGAATTGCATCCAGGAAGCGGGCAGTGGATCTGATTGTCACTTCAGACAATGCAATGGGGAGAAAATGCAAGAGCCATTTGCTTTGATGCTCTGGGGCACCTCCAGCTAGGCTTGCCAGGCAGGTGTCCCCAGGAATGAATCAGTTGCTGTGAAGTGGGGGTGGAAGAAGAAAACAAAAGGCTCATGGAGGTTTAAAGAGACTCTCCTCTCAAGGAGAGATGTGGGTTTGTGGGGCTGAGAACTCAGAGCCTAACAAATTAGGACCCAAGGGAAATTAGACTTAGGGGGCCCCCATCAGGGCTCTAGGTAAGATAGATGGGTGTGTAGAACTTTTGTTGTTTTAAAACCATTTTTCTCTTATGTTATGCTTTGTCCCTATTGTTAAGATTAAACAGTACTTTGGTTTGAGAAAGCCGTCCGGTCACTGTATGCTCCACTGGTCAGAAGCTCCCAAAGGGAGGATCGCTGGCACTGAACCCACACAGTCCTGCTGGGTAAACATGGTTGACAGGGCACTGTAGCCTGGTCTGAGAGTGGGAGATGCGCATAATTTCTCCCAAGAGGTAATCTGGGGGGTAAGTGCACTGTGAGAGACCAAAGAGAGACAGAGGTTCAACCAGCCCTGGCTAGTGCTACCTGGGTTTTAAAATATCTGAGTTTTAAAACACATCATTTTCCTAGTGAAGATGAGGTCCTAAAGGGGGTGTTTCAGTTGAGTTCAGCTCACTCAGCAGAGTTAACACCACTGAAAAGACCAACATTTTTGCCCAGGTGGACAGGGCCTAGAACATCCTTGATGCTCAAAAGGGAGGACAAGCTTGCCTCCTAAGCATTGTTATCTTTAATGCTCTCTGATTGTTCCTGACAGCTTTGTTTATGTTCTGGATCTGCTCTCAGGAAGTCAGCTTCTCTAGGGCTACACCCAGCTATTTGAGATGACTGGTCCTGCAAGTTCTGAGGAAACAAGCCTCTTAAATGTAATTGTCATTCTCGTGGCTGACTGGAGAGACAGTTCCCTAAACCTGTGAGTGAGCCCTATGATCTTGTTCTCTGGTCTAGTGCATAGCAGACCAACGAGCTCTAACTGCAGAATTTAAAAATTCATAGGCACAGAGGAAACAATTACAGACTTGAAAGCCTGATCCTGTGGTGGCCAAGTGCTCAGTTTTTGACCTGAAAGTCCAGTTGGAAAGGGGACCTGACAGATCTACAGACCAGGCACTCAAAATGTGGTTACTGCAGGCAGGGAAGGCATTGGGTCATCACCTGTTCCAGCCTCTACTCAGCCAGGACTGCCTCCTACCTGCGTCGGGGGGCTGCGGCTCCCAGCAGGCAAGTCCCTCCTGACCCAGGAGTCGAGGTGGAAGGAGAAAAGCCATGAGCGATGGAGGGGGAAAGCGGGTGGAAGGGGGCAAAGCCTCAGGGACAGAGGCAGAGCAGGGACAGGGTATCGGGGGAGTGTCTAGTGTTTCCAGAGTGTCCAGTTTTTAAATAATTACCAAGTTGGCAAACCCAGTCCCGCCCCTTAGAAGTCAATGGGAATTTTGTCACTGGCTTCAGTGGGTGCAGGACCGAGGCTGTAGAGACAAGTGCATTTTAGCATTAAATTCTGCCTAACTGTACAGGAGAGGAGGGCAACGGCAGCATCCAAAGACAGGGACATGAATTACCTCCGCTGTTCTGAAAGCATCAATTTATACTATGTGAGGATGATGCTAAAAACCCTCCCCTTGCGTGTTTCAAAGTGGGGAGCCAGCCTCCCTGTGCTGCGGTGTGTCATGTGCACAGGGACAGGCATGTAAAGATTGAGGAGGACCTGCCCTGTGGCATCTGTAACAGGGAGTCCCTCGAATGAAGAGAGAAGGGAGGGGGGCCCACATGATACTGGATAACGATTTCAAAACTGCTTATGTGACTGAGGAGCGTAAATCCCATTGACTTCCAGTGAGACTTAGGGCCTATCTACACTAAATTTAGTGGCAGACCTATATAATTATAGTGGAACAGTTATGTCAGTACTAGAAGGCTGCACACATTGGTACATCTGTAGGCCAAATGGACTGCACTCACCAGGGCTTGTTGCATTCCACCCTTTCCTCGCCACAAGCTCCATATGTGTCAACCTCCCGTTTGTCTTTCTTCTAGGCAGTGGGGCTGGAACTATTTTTTATAGTGGGGGTTCTGAGCAGGGCCACCCAGAGGATTCAGGGGGCCTGGGGTCTTTTGCGGCAGAGGGCACGCGCTGCCAAATTGCCGCCAAAGACCTGGCACTTTGGCGGTGGGTCCTGGGGCGGAAGGACCCCCCTGCTGCTGAATTGCCACCAGAGATCCACCCCAGGACCCGCCGCCGAAGTGCAGGAAGAACCCCCCGCCATGGATCTTTGGGGCATTCGGCGGCGGGTCCCGGAGCAGAAGGACCCCCCACTGCCAAATTGCCAACGATGACCCAGAGTAGAAGCAGCTCTGGGGACCTGGGCCTTGCAAGAGTTTTCTGGGGCCCCCGAAGTGAGTGAAGGACCCTGCTCCAGGGGCCCCGAAAAACTCTCGTGGGGGCCCCTGCGGGGCCCAGGGCCTGGGGCAAATTGCCCCTCTTGCCCCCCCCCTCCCGGTGGCCTTGGTTCTGAGAGCCATTGAACCAAACTGTAACCCTGGAATATAAGGGAAACCACTTCAAGCCAGGGGGTACTGCACCCCCTACACTCCTAGTTCCAGCACCTCTCATTCTAGGGACTCCCTGAGCCCCCCAGGCCCCACTCTTATGGCAGGAGCTCTGTGTGTCCCCATCCCTCATCCCCATTCCAGGGTCTCCACCTCCCCACCATGCCAGGGGCTCTGTGTGTCCCCATTCCTCATCCCCCATCCTAGGGTCCCCCCTTCTTCCCTTCCCCACCACAGGCTCTATGTGTCCCCCATATCCTCCTATACCATCATCCCCCATTCTCACCCCCTCCATTGGCCCCTCCTTCTCCCTCTCTGGGGACAGGGGCTCCCTGTGTCCCCTCATTCCCCCCCTTACTCTCCATGGCCCCCATTCCTCTTTTTGGTTCCATTCCAGGGGCTCACATGTCCAAACTCCTGCCAGGGGTTCTGTGTGCTGCCCATTCCCCCATACCGGTGTCCCCATTCTCCTCTTGTTATCATTATTTATCAGGTGTATTTTGTTAGCACCTAGGAGTCCGAATCATGGACCAGGACCCCACTCTCCTAGGCTTCTGCAGAGGGACTCAGTGTAACTCCTCTTCCCCTCTCTACCCATGCTGCTAGGGTCCCCCAGTCTCCCTCCTTGCCTCTTTGGAAGTGCACTAGTTATTCCAGAATAAAAACACTTTTATTTCCGACTAGCAGGGTGGCCAACCTGTGGGTCTGGAGCCACATGTGGCTGTTCAGAAGTTAATATGTGGCTCCTCGTATAGGCACTGATTCTGGGGCTAGAGCTACAGGCGCCAACTTTCCAGTGTGCTGGGGAGTGCTCACTGTTCAACCCCTGGCTCTTCCACAGGCCCTGTCCCCACTCCACTTTTCCTGATCCCTTCCCTGAGCCTGCTGTGCCCTCACTCCTCCCCCTCCCTCCCCGAGCCTCCTGCATGCCACGAAACAGCTGATCGGGAAGTGTGGGGATGTTCTGACTGGTGGGGCTGCTGGTGGGTGGGAGACGCTGGGAACGGGTGGTGGGAACTGATGGGGGGCTGCTGACACATTACTGTGGCTCTTTGGCAAAGCACATTGGTAATTCTGGTTCCTTTCTCAGGCTCAGGTTGGCCACTCCTGCTGACTAGTGTCCACATGGGAGCTACTCCAGAAGAGCTTATTCTGAAATACCTGGGCCAGTCAACTTCCCTGCTCTAATCATGCTGGCATGGTTCTGTCGATACATTTTCCCACCTAGACAAGCCTTTAGGCTAAGTCACTTTTGGAAATGGGCCATAGGCTCCTAAATCATTTAGGAGATTTTGAAGATGTTACCCACAGCCTGACAGTGCTCACTTTGATGGCCTGTTCAAGTAACATTAGCAAAACTGACCCCCAAACTGAGTAAACATACAGGAGGAGATGTGGCCTTTCCCATGGCACCCCTGCCCTCCAGCCTCTCCTGAACTAGAAGAATGTTTGACACAAATCTGTAGCTGGTGACGATATAAGTGCTTCAAAGATAATCTGAAAAGCAATCTCCAGTGGGCTGGCATCAGTCCCAAAGAACTTGAGCAAATGGCTCAGAACAGGACTCAATGGCGGCCTCTGACAAGATCAGTATGTGACAAGTTTGAGTGAGATCAACAAAATTATTTCCAGGCTGCATGTGAAAGGCACCACAGAACTGCATCGTCAAACATCCTAGATTCAGATCTCCCATGCCTTCAGTGGGGCCGACTCTGTGTATCAGGATTCAGACTGCGGAGTCGTATGCGTAGCCTTAGATGAGAACTGCAACAATATTGTCATCGTCATCAGCGAGAGAGAGGCTGGGGATGGGTATGTGGACCTGGTAGTGTGGGCCACTTCTGAGGGCCCTAAACACTATGGTGACCCCTTCTTTCTCCACCGTGTAATAACAGAGCTAATTTTGACTCCATTAGGAGTCTTGTTATGTGCTGCAGAGCTGAGATCACTGATTCCTAGGTCTAAGCGCTAGACCTACTTTGGGCAAGTGGTTCTGAGTGTGCCAGCACTGTGGCCCCCCTCCTAACAGCTGAAATTACTGAGAGCGGTGTTAAGTGTTTGTGTGTGCGTGTGGAGGAGCGGGCTGAAGACATATTGGGGAGTGGCCAGCAGGATGGCTGGTGGAGAAGAGCGGCTGGCAGTGAAGACTGCAGCAGAACCCTATGGAGAGGCTTGGCAATCGGCTGCTGACCTGAGCAGTGAAGCAAGTAAGCTGTCCCTCCCATACCTCCCCCCCACTTCCACCCAGGCTGGGAGGTAAACTCTGCAGATGAACTTCTGAACTCCGGGGGCTGCACTGACCAAGGACAGAAGCTGTGGGTGGGGGTGACTGTTGGGTTGCTGGACTTAAGACTCTGAGGGGAAAAGGACATTGCCAAACTTACCTTGGGGTGGGTCTTTTGCTCATGGTTTGTGTTATGAATCCTGTTTGTGGTGTTTCCCCATCATAAGGCCACAATGTTTTCTTCCTTTATTAAAAGGCTTTTGCTACACTCAGACTCTGTGCTTGCGAGAGGGGAAGTTTTGCCCCTTAGAGGTGCTTGGGGGGTGGTAGGTAATTGTCCCAGGTCACTGGGTGGGGGCTTAAGCCGGTTTTGCATTGTGTTATTGACACGGAACCCCTAGATACTGAACCCGGCCCTTGTTGCTGCCAACTCTGATGGGCAGAAGGGTTACACATACCTCCGTTTTTTTCAGCGGGGGGGGAGGTTACCTTTAAGATGGTTTCTGAAGCAAGCACCTAATCACTCCTGGTTTAAGGTGGAATGAAACTGATGCTTGGTGAGGGAATAGGGGGCAGAGGGGTGCACTAGCAATTCCCACCAGTAGTGGATCCAAGCTCTCCCCCCAACTTTCTGCAGCCTGGAGGGGCTGTTCTTCAGGTGGCTGAGTGAAGCTAACTCAGTGCACATCCAGATGCTTCCTGAGGGAGAGTGAGTGAATCTGGAGTGGAAGGGTAATGGTGCTTGCCCTTCCTGCTCTCAGCCGGTGCCCACGGGGTGAGCAGGCTGCCACAGGCCCTGCTAGTGCAGCCACAGAGCAGACGGAGAGCTCATCACAGTCAGAAATGCAAGCTGGATTTCCAGCCAAAAACTGCTGGGCTCAGCCTGAGAGCATTCCCAACCGAGAAGATTCATAAACTGCAAGGCCAGAAGGGATCATTGTGTTCTTCTAGTCTGCCCTATATAGCACAGGCCAGAGAGCTGTCCAAATTAATTCCTAGGGCAGATTTTTTAGAAGAAACATCCAAGCTTGGTTGAAATTGCCTATGATGGAGAATCCATCATAACCCTGGGATTTGTTGCAATGGTTAATTATTCTCACTATTAAATGTTCACACCTTATTTCCAGTCTGAAGTTGTCTTCCTTCAGCTTCCAGCCACTGGATAATTTTATACCTTTCTCTGCTAGACTGAAGAGCCTATTATTAAATATTTGTTCCCCTGGTAGGTACTTACAGACTGTGATCAAGTCACCCCTTACCCATCTCTTTGGTAAACTAAATAGGTTGAGCACCTTGAGTCTATCACCATAAGACAGATTTTCTAATCATTTAATCATTTTTGTTCCTCTTCTCTGAACCCTCTCCTGTTTATCAACATCCCTTGTGAATTGTGGGCACCAGAACTAGACACAGGATCCCAGCAACGGTCGCACCAGTGCCAAATACAGAGGTAAAATCGCCTCTCTGCTCCTATTAGAGAGTCCCCTGTTTATTAAGCCAAGAATCGCATTAGCCCTTTTGGCCACAGCATTGCACTGGGAGCTCACGTTCTCCACCACGACCCCCAAATCTTTTTTCAGAATTGCTGCTTCCCAGGATAGAGTCCCCTATTCTGTACATGTGGCCTGCATTCTTTGCTCCTAGTTCTATACATTTGCTTTTAGCTGTATTAAACTGTACCCCAGACACGGCCCAGGGATCAACACTGCTGTGAATCAGATTCATGATAAGCTGCCCATTCAAACACTGCCACCCACGAGCCACCTAGCGCTCACTGGCACTGGGCCTGAGTATGTTGTTGTTCAGTAGAAGATGGGTGTGGGCGGCTTAGGAGAGGTATGTCACGCTCCCGGAGATGCACATCTGCTGTGTGTAGCTCTTGATCCCTTGCCAACAGGTTCACAGTGCAGAAGGGACACGTGAAGGAGACATGTCTCCTCCAAAGTCTTGTGATGGGGCCTGAGGACAAAGGTTACCCAAGCTACAGGAGGTCATGGGATTGTAGCACACCTCACCCCATACCTCCCTCCTACCACTGATCCCTGCTTGGGTGTGCCAGCACCTGGGAATTCCTGTTACTTAGCTGGAATTCCTGCATCCTTTGCTCTTGTTTAGTTCTAATTAAAGACATGTCTTTGTTACCTCTTCTTTCCGCCCCCTCCCCATCTCTCTCTAATCCAATACTGGGGAGTTCCCTAGGACACTTTCCTCTCATGTCCTGGCCTCCTGCTCGGCCATGCTATGTGCTAGAGGTAACAAGGTGATGGAGGGATGGGAGGGGGGAACTGTCTGGGGAAGAGGTATCCGAAGCATAGAGTAAGATTTGGATACTTTGTCCACTACAGGGCTCCCAGGGGTGACCACTGAAACAGGCTTGCAGTGAAGAGATGCACGGTTGCTAAGCCTTCTGTACCCAGCACTGGGCATGAACCCAGCCAGAAACCACCTGGAACAACAGTTCCCAAACTTCAACAACTCATGAACCCCTTTCACGAAAATATCAAATCTTGCAAAGCCCCTCCTAAAAATGAATATTTCCAGGGATTTTCTCCCTTACCTGCAGGGCCGGCGCTTCCATTTAGGATTTCGGGGGTGGCATTTTGCTGCTCTCGGCGGCAATTCGGCGGCAGGGGGTCCTTCCGCGCTCTGGGTCTTCAGCGGCAATTCTGCGGCGGGTCCTTCACTCGCTCTGGGACCCGCCGCTGAAGTGCCCTGAAGACCAGGAGTGCGGAAGGACCCGCCTGCCGCAGAATTGCCGCCGCCAACCGGGAGCACGGAAGGACCCCCGCCTAGGGTGCCAAAAACCCTGGTGCTGCTCCTGCTTACCTGAGTGTAAATGACAGAAGCGATGATCTTGGAACTAATTTATTTATTTATGACATGATTACACACTATTATTACATTATCAATTTTATTGCATTATAAAAAATGCCAACACTCTTCCAAGCTTTGAAGCTCATATCACTTTGATTAAGCCTCCTACCGTTTCATCAAGGAGTGCCAGACATGAAACAGCAGGAAGATATTCTAGAAGCCAACTCAAATAAAGATTTCCTCCCACAAGGATTTGAGTTGTCCAGGCAAACAATGCATGACTACAACAATGTTTAAACTTCCTAGAATATCAGGGTGGGAAGGGACCTCAGGAGATTATCTAGTCCGACCCCCTGCTTAAAAAGCAGGACTAATCCCCAGTTAAATCATCCAAGAGGATTTTGCTCCATGTCCCTAAATGCCTCCCCTGCTCCAGGATTGAACTCACAACCCTGGGCTTAGCAGGCTAATGCTCAAAACACTCAGCTAACCCCCCTACTAACTTTTTCTGTCAGGAAGTTCTGGTCATGGGGTTGGAGCTCCCAGCCCCTGCACCCCACAGGGCTCAGGCTGCCAGTCCCGGCCCCTGGGGTCCCTAGGGATGACTCTGTCTGCTATTACAGAATTTTTTTCTGAGAACCCGTTGGTACATTTCATGAACCCTCAAGGGTTCATGAACCCCAGTTTGGGAACCACTGCCCTGGAATAGTACTGCTGATATCAGGGCCAGATGGCCCCACTTTCCCCACACAACTCATCTTGGCAACTCCAGTGGCTCAGTCAGCGGAGTGGGGGTGGGGGAGCACCCTGCACATCAGTAGATCCCCAGAGTCATTTTATTCCAGGTCTCACAAGGGAGGGGGACACACTGACCTGACTCCACTATTCCCTCCACCTGAGGTCAAAGCACAGTCCCTACCCTGCTAGGGCGCTTGCTATACCAGCAGCCTGCCACCCAGAGCAGGGCCAGCTCACGTATCCAGCTGGGTCTTGGTAACACAAGAGAGGTTAGGGCATTGCTTGCGATGGATTTATTCACAATAACCAATCTGAGCAACAAGTTTGGGACCCTGCCCCAGGCTTCTGGGAGACGATCTCAAGCAGAACATATAATACCTGGCCCATGTCTGCAGCTGATGGTCAGATGATAGCTCCCTGAGAAACATGAATCACAGATTGACAGCTGTCCAGGGTGCTGCATGGCTGAGCTGGAGGGGTCACAAAGGTGAGGTGCAGTGCTGTACTGTCCTCGGCTACGGGCTGGCGGAAAAATCCTGCAGAGGGAACCTGTGTGGGTTTGGGGAAGAAGTAGGAGGAAAGGGGAGAAAGGAGGATGAAAATCCATAGAGAAGGGGGAGAAGAGACAAGACAGGGAAACTTGCAGGGAGGAGGGACGTGAGAGGAGAGCCGGGGGGAGGGGGGCGACTGTTAGAGGGGAACTTGGTGGGAGTGGGAGTCTGGTGAGGAGAACTCCTAGGGAAGGTGGAGATATTTGGGAGGACAATGTTTAGTTTTTCCAGAAGCCCCAGCTCCTGGAGTCCCATTAACACCTGAGAATCTCAGCTTTCATTCCAAAGAATAAAAGTTTTAGCTCTCCTGTTTGCCGATGTAACTTGAAACCATGATGCCCAAGGCTCAGAAATCAGAACCCTAATGAATTATAGATCGCATCTCCTGATTTTAAGCCCATCTGATGGTCCTTGGGCCTGACTGCCGAAGATCAGATGCTGGGGCTGGCGGTGCTGTTGTGCTGAGAGGTGCTCAGATGGCGATGAGCCATGAGCCCCCTGGCAATGCACTAGTGGAGAATAGGCAGCAGCAAATGACCTGGGGGCAGCCTGGCCCCAAGCAAGCTGCTCAGAGGGGCAGTGTGATCATTTGCACCCACTGCAGACCTCCCCAACAGTCCCAGGTTTCATAAACCTGTCCTCCTGAGACCTCCTGCCCAAACCCATGTCCTGGCTGAAGTAGAACATTCCTGTATTCAGTGGCCCCTGCAGCTGTATGCACATTGCAGCCAGAAGGTACCATTGGCAGGGCAGAGTCGGACAATCTCAGTGCCCTAGGGCATGCTTAGTTGCATTGCTGAGCTCAAGGATATTCTGGAAGAACCCATTCCGTAATGTTCAAGGTCACCAGGGGAACCATACGTTGCACAGGGCTGGCAGGGGCCAGCGTGGGGCACTCGGGTGGGAGGAGTGACACTGCCTCTGGGTGGGCTAGGCTGGAAAGCTGGGGCAGAGTGTGGCATGGACTCAGCGGGTAAGATCCTGGGGCCAGCGGCTGCAGCAGGGATGGCTACACAGAGATTGGCAACTCCACAGGTATCTTCCCAGTTTCCCCTGTGCTGGGGTCAGTGGCCACCCTGCCTAGAAAGCACTTGACTTTTAGTGGGTGACTCCGTTGCATCCTGCATTAGCCACTTGCTTCTAAGGGCACACCTCCCAACATATCATGTGTTCGTTGCTAGCTAGGGGACCATGGGGTCAGCGCACAAGACTTCTCTGCTGCAGAGACGGTCTCAGAAAGTCCTGAAACCCAGCCTGGGGATTATAGCCATGGGTGAGAATCTGTGCACATCCAGAGCCAGGCTGAACCCCAGCATCAGGCTAAAGGAAGAGGCAGGCCAGGCCAAAGGCATTAATCCTTTCCCTCCTTCCAATCTCGTTCCCCAAACAAGCCCTGTCCGGGTGAGCAGGCCCTAAGGTCCCCAGGCTACTGCCAGGGTTGTGTCAAGATACCACAGTCATGTTTCTGCACACTGGAGTCACGCCGTCCAGAGAGCTCACAGCGGTGTCCGTGGGTCAGGGTTAGCTGACTAGGTCTGGATTCCACAGACACAAAAGACACTGGTGTCTTTAAAAGCGGAAAGTCTCTTACCCAGCTCAAAAGCAGCCGAGTAAATGGCTGAGAGCCTGGGGGAAACTAACAACAGCTGCACTTGAAAGGGGAACTGGTGGCAGAGACACGAAGCAGGGAGTGCTCTGCACTCTCACCAATGCTCCTGCACCCTCACCCCATGGCAGGTGCACGTTACTTCCCCTTCCTGGCCAGCTCCTCACATTATCGGCACCAACTGCAGCTCTGGAACGGCAATGCCAGTGTCCCTGCCACAGGGAACCATACCTTAATGGGTTAATCAAAGCAGGCTCGTGGCAGGAAAGAGACAACCCGCCCACATTCTGTGCCTGCAGCTCGGAAACGAAACTTAAAGAGTTATAGGGAGACGGCTAGGGCTACCACAAGCAGTGGCTTTGGGCAAGGTCAGCATGGCTTTCCAGCAGCCTATTCTGAATCCGGTGAGTGAGGCTAAGCGGAAACTGGAGATGCACACTGCCTTCTCTGCAGGAGACATCTGTCAGGGCTAGGGTGACCAGATAGCAAGTGTGAAAAATCGGGATGGATGTGGGAGGGGGAATAGGGTCGGGGGTGGGAAATAGGGCCCTATATAAGACAAAGGCCCTAATATCGGGATGGTCCAGATAATATCTGGACATATTTCTGGACATATTATCTGGACATAATATCAGGATGGTCCAGATAACATTGGGACATATTTCTATCAGGTGGATAGAAAGCTAGCTATATTGTCGGGCTCAGGGGGTAGTGATCAATGACTCAATGTCTAGTTGGCAGCTGGTATCGAGTGGAGTGCCCCAGGGGTCGGTCCTGGGGCCGGTTTTGTTCAATACCTTTATTAATGATCTGGATGATGGGATGGATTGCACCCTCAGCAAGTTCGCAGATGATACTAAGCTGGGGGGAGAGGTAGATACACTGGAGGGCAGGAATAGGGTCCAGAGTGACCTATTGTTTGTTTTGTGAAGCACAGCGACATGTCCTCTGAGGCAGACAAGCATCTGCTCCGGTGGGCTTGCGTGTGTTAGGGGTTCTTTCCCTGGCGGATGCTTTCTTTCCATTCTAATCTGGTGAGGTGCTACCTTTAGTGATGCTCCTCTTGCTTCCCTCTCCCCAGTTTTTCCAAATCCCTTGTTTCGGAGATTCTCTGTAATTTTTGGTGATTGAGGTTCTTGCCTTGGGATGCCTCTGAATTTGGTTTGGAGTAGAAAGCCCTCATGGCAGATGGCGCGTCGTCTTGGTTTGCACTGTTCTAGGCTCCACTTCTGATTCGGTGATTGAGAAAATCTTAGCTTTGACCTTCTTGAATCGACTGCGCTTCTGTCTGTGGCAGCAGCGCTGTAGTGCTGGGTGGATCTAGAAGCCATGCTGTCCTTCTTGCAGCTCCTTGCCGCCCCCGCCCCCCCACCAGTGACTGTCCATCAGCCGCTAGTTGTCTGTAGGATAGAGATCTGACTGTGACCCAGCAAGGAGAGGAGATCAGGAATCTGTGGGAAATGGTTCCCTTAGAGAACAGTTTGGAACCTAGAAGAGGCAGTGGGGTCGGGTGTCTCCTTCTGTTCACTGCAGCAGGGAGCGTTGTATGGGAGAGGATGAGGTCTCAGGGGACATGGGTCCACATCCACATTCACCAGTTCTACCTCTTCCTTTTTGCATGGGGCTGCTGACCCTGGGCCAGCTGGGTCTGGTGCGGTAGCCAAAGGCAGGGCTTTGTGTAGCGGTTTCTATTTGCTGGCCCGCTCTTCTGGAACTGATTTCTTTGACCATCGTTAGTGATGTGTGAAAGATATTTAGTAGAGAATTACAGACATGACGGATTATATATTGAAGATTATTGTTACCTTTGTAGCGAAGGATTGCCTGTGAGATTTGTAACAGTGTTCTGGATGTGAATAAATGAACCTTTCAGAGCCTCTGTCAGCCCTGGCACGCACAGCATGGTCCAGTGACATTTCTTCACCGATGCCCTGTGGTGCTGCTGGGGCTGGGCTGCACCTCGAGACAGGATCCCTCCTTCCAGGGTTCTGTCTGCTGCTGTGGATTAGTCTGAGCATTTTGATTGTCAGTTTGTGATATGGAATATCACGGTCAAAAGAGTGAGGAATCCTTGGTGGCCTGTGTCCAGCTCGCTCCTGAGCTCTGACCATAGGACTCGGCCAGCGGGCATCTCTGCACATGTGCTGTTGCCCGTGCGAAGGTGCTGTCTGTTTGTGCCTGGGCTGTATGGCTGGGGACCGACCCCCGGCCGGCTCTAAAACATTGTGTTGAAGCACCTTATCGGACTTTTAGCAGCTCCTGTCTTAACCATTGATCATGAGCGTCACTGGCGTTCTTTATGCTGAAGAGCCTCATTATAGCCGCGTGATGTGAGGTAACTGGGTATGGTCACCTCACCCTTCCGAGTGAGACGTTGGGCCTGAGGAACTGGCGCCCCCCTCCCGTCTCCCCACCGATAGGCACCTGAGCTGCTGTTAACTTTGAGCGCGAGAGTGCCATGAAAAAGGGGTCACTGACTGTAACTACGTCTACTGTGCCGCTGGGGCTGGCACCCCTCTTCCCCATGCCTATTTCCCTGGGGCGCCGAGACTGAGCCCCTGCAGCAATGAGGGAGCAGGCTTGGGGCTAATGCAAGGCTGCCCAGTGATGCTGGAATCTGCATGACTGAGAAGTGGTTTTACACAGAGTCTCCCAAGTAATGTTAGTCTTTTAGGTCTGCCCCGGATTCATTGTTTTTAAGAACAGCTGGACAATCAGAGATTTTGTAATTGCAGCGTGCGGCCTGTATGAGTTATCAATACGTGATTTTTAATACATGGAATTCCTGGTCGGAAGGGAGAAGGGATCACGTTACTTAGTATCCACGATCATATTGGGATTCTTACACCCATTGGAGATATGGATTCTTCGGATCGCTGAGATGTACGCAGTACGAAGAACTTGAGCCTAAAGGCTTCAGAAACATAGGGAAGTCAAGAACCCAAAAGTATTTTTTCGTTTAAATTACTTTCCATTTCAGTGTGCCACAGCTCATGGAGTGCTGTCTTGTAGGTTACTCTGTCGTGGCTTGATATATACATAGTTATGTTAATCTGTGGTTCAAAATTTGCGCATTATGAGTAGTGGTGTCGTGGTTATATAAGATATATGGGCCTGGGATGTGTGTTGCTGGCTTTATATGTTGTTGTGCTCTCCCACAAAGAAAAAATAAGCGCCTGTTGGACTGCGTCACCCCAAGGGGCTGTGTGTGTGGTGTTATCAGAATGCTGGCCGTGTGTTGCGAGTGGGGGGGTGTGCCGAGGCAGCGGAGGGTGTGTGGGTGCGTGTGGGTGACTGGGTGATGGCCTGCCCGCGGTGGTTTTGTGTGAGGGGATTGGTGGGAGGCCGGCCAGTGTGTTGCACCAGGATGGGAGGCTGTGAAAAGTGGCTGGCCTCTGGACGCGTGAAGGTCAGTGGGGTCAAAGGAGAACGAAGGGTATTGAGAGGAAGGCATTGGGACTCCAGTCAGCCGGCTTAAAGTCAATGTGTTCGCGCAGGATAAACCTTACGATATTGGAAAAAGCCAAAATCCGAAAACGTAAGCATTACTGAATGCCCGTTCTGCGTCCTGGGCGCCGGTTTTGGTTTGTCAATACCCTTTATAGATGATTCTGGATTATGGGATGGAAATTGACCCTCAAGCAAGTGTTCGCAGATAGACTAGCTGGGGAGAGGTAGATTCACTGGGAGGGCCTAGGATAGGTCCAGACTGACCTAACATTGAAGAGATTGGGCCAAAAGAAATGCTTACCTGAGTAAATTCCCACCAAGGACAAGTGCAGTGAAGTCCCATGCAACTGACTATAGGCTGGGGACCCAAGACTGTTAAGCAGCAGTTCGTGCCAGAAAAAGGACCTGGGGACTTACAGTGGATGAGAAGCTGGATATGAGTCACAGTGTAGGTGTGCGCTGGTTGCCAAGAAGGCCGACGGCATATGGCTGTTTAGAAGGGGGGAAAAGCCCCCATTTTGCTAGCTGATTGAGGGAAGTGAGTATTCCCTCTATTTGGCACTGATGAGGCCACATCTGAGTATGGTGTTCCAGTTTTGGTCCCCCTCACTACAGAAGGGATGTGGACAAATTGGAGAGAGCCAGCGGAGGGCAACAAAAATGATTAGGGTCTCCGGCACATGACTGACAGGAGCAGCTGAGGAACTGGGTATTATCTACAGAACCGAAAGCGAGGGAATTGATGTCAGCCTTCACTACCTGAAGTGGGGTTCCAAAAAGGATGGAGCTCGGCTGTTCTCAGAGGTGGCAGATGACAGAACAAGGAGTAATGGTCTCAAATTGCAGTGTGGGAGGTCAAGGTTGGATATTAGGAAACACTATTTCACTAGGAGGGTGGTGAAGCACTAGAATGGGTTACCCAGGGAGGTGGTGGAATCTCCATCCTTACAGATTTTGAAGGCCTAGCTTGACAAAGCCCTGGCTGGGATGATTTAGTTGGTGTTGGTCCTGCTTTGAGCAGGGGGTTGGACTAGATGACCTCCTGAGGTCCCTTCCAACCCTGATATTCTATGATCTCGTCACTCAGTCAAGGCCCCAACAGAGAGACTCCCCAGCCACAATGGCCTGATACTGAGAGACACAGCAGAATGCCTGCCGTAGGGCTCTGTGAAAATTACTACCCCCCCACTGGCCAGTGCAGGGCTTGTGCAGCTGGAGGCATGGGACTAGTGTACGATTCCTCTACTGCCCTTAAAACTGTGGGTGGTCTCTTCCAGAGTGTCCCCTTTTCTGGACCCATCTTTGGAGGCCTGAGTGAAGGGAAGATGGTGTTAATCCAAGGAATAGTCCAAACCTTCGTGAAAAGGTTAGTGCTATTTTCCCCATCCTGGTCCGTGTCTCACCCACTTCCCCCACCAACACTCCATCTGGGCGCAGCTCAACCATGCCCCTGTGCTATCAGCACAAAACAGCTCTCCACCACCCCTCCCTCCTCACTCACCAAATCCCCCTCACCTCCTTCACCGCCCCACTAACTCTGAGCTGTCCTTACTGTCATCCTCCACGAGCACGGCTTCTCCACCAGGCTCCTCCTGGCTGCTGTCATGGCTCATCCCCTCCACTGGCCCTTCTCTCTCCCCGATCTCCTCTCTCTTCCTGGCTCCTTTCCCTCCTGCTTAGCTGCACATGGCATGACTCTATTCCCCATGCTAAACCTCCTCCCCTGAATCACCTGCCTCTCAACAAACTCCTCAGCTCTCACTCTTCCACCATGGTTTCTGCTCCCACTGCCCCAGCTCTCTGCAAAGGACTATGGGTCACTGTGAAATGCAGCTTCCAGAGCAAGGCTGCGGCTGAGAGGGTGAAGGTGTTCCTTGGAGGTATGAACAGGGGAAGAGGAAATAAGGAGGTGCTGTCATCTCTATATGGCAGTGATGAGACCCTCACTGGGGATCAAGACCAGCTTGGTGTCCACACTTCAAACTGGATGACTCAGTTTCAGGACTTTAAGGCCAGACGGGACCATTACATCTAGTCTGAGCTCATGTGTAGTACAGGCCATCGCATTTCACCCAGTTACCCCTGCATTGAGCCCAATCATTTGCATTTGCTAAAGCACCTTCCTGAAAGGCAGCCAGTCATGGTCTGAAGACATCAAGAGATGAGAATCCATCACTTCCCGGAAGTTTGTGCCGACGGTTATTCAGCCATTTGACTGTAATTTCTAATTTTACATTAGTCTGGCTTCAGCTTCCATCCACTGGTTCTTGTTCGGCCTTTCTCCACTAGGTCAAAGAGCCCTCTAGTAGCCAGTATTTTCTTGTTGTGAAGGTGCTTGTGCAACGCCAACAGACCCTGGTTGTTGCCGTGCAGGAGTGAACTGGGGCCCTCTGTAGTTTAATGCATGAGCCTCCATTGCATGAGCCAAAAGCCCACTGGCTGTTAGCTAAGGCTGCAGAGTAAACTCATTAATCGCTCGCTCACTAAGTGGTCTTGGTGCCACTAGATATGACAGACCACCACACCCAGGAGGGGTGTGGGTTACAGCTGTGCACTGTCACCAAGTCATCTTTTGTGATCAGACAGATCGAGCTCCTTAAGTCTTTTCTTGCTAGGCATTTTCTCCAGCCATTAAATCATTTTTGTGCCTCTTTTCTGCATTTTCTCCAATTTACACCTTTCTCTTTACCATGTGGCAACCAGAACAAGGCACTGTTTCTGGTATCCCTCTCACCAGTGCCAAATGTTGACAGAATTGGAAGGTTCAGAAAAGAGTGACAAGAACAATCCAAGGACAAGCTGCCGCACAGGGCAGGACTAAAGGAGCTCAGTTTGCTTTCTCTGAGAGAAACTAAATAAACAGGTGACTTGATCACGGTGCATAGATGGCAAAAGTCTCATTAATTTCACAAAGGCAGAACAAGGTGCAGTGGCTGCAAGGTGAAGTGAGACAAATCCAGGCTAGAAATAAGGAAGTAATTTTTAATAGTTTTAATAGTGATGGGAATTAACCATTGGAACAATTACTATGCGCGCGCGCACACACACACACACACACACAAGCCCTCCTTTGCCCCCCNCCCAGACCCTGATCCCCCTCCTGCAACCCAATCCCCTATGCCAAATCTGAGCCCCCTCTCATCCCCAAACTACCTCCTGGAGCCTGCACCCATTCCTACATCACAACTCTCTGCCCCGAGCCTCCTCCCTCACTCCAAACACTTGGCCCCAGCCCCACCCCCCATTGAGGCAGGGCTGTCCCCATTCCTACATCACAACTCTCTGCCCCGAGCCTCCTCCCTCACTCCAAACCCTTGGCCCCAGCCCCTCCCCCCATTGAGGCAGGGCTGTCCCCATGGGCTCCATGCCCCTTTCCCCCACAGGCCTTATTCCCCCTCCCCCCTGGGCAGAGCTGCCCCATGACTCCCATCCTTCCTCCCTCGCCTCACCTGAGGCAGTGCCTCTCCTACTGCCCCATCCACCCTGCCCCCTCCACAATGTGGTGCCATCCGCACCCTCAGTTGCTCCCCCCTGTGACTCTTTCTTCTGCACATTTCCCTGAAGAAAGTCCCCTTCCATTGCCCCCATTGTCCCTCTGCCCTACCCTCATAGCCCTATCCCAAGCCTACCTGCTCCTTATGGCCCCTTCTCTACCCCATCCCCATAGCCCCATGCTCCCTCTGTCCCACCATAGTCCCATCCCCCACAATGGTGGGCAGCCCCCCTGTCCCTTACCATTTGTGCAGGCAGCCCCTCATTTCCCCTTTCTGGTGTGGACATCTGGTATGTCAAGAGCAGCCTTCATATCCCGACACCTGGCTCTGGAAGCCCCTTCCCTGGCCCCTGGCATAGGAAGCCCCCATGCTCCCTCCCTGCCACCCTAGCACAGTCAGTGCCTATTCTCCCCTTCTGGCGCAGTTAGCCCCCATTCACCCTGTGATGGGTTGCCCCCAGGGTGCCACCTGGAACTGGGGTACCACTGAGTCCCCAAACCACCAGCCTGGGCTCCCTTTTACATGGCACTACAAAGCCTTCCAGCCTGCACTTTCACCATCATAAACACAGGTAGGGACACACCCAGCTGCAGTTACATGCAGGCTCTCTGACCAACCCCTGCATGGGAAAGCTACTTCCAGCTCCTTAGGCACCCCCCACACCCCCAGAGTATAAACCCCAAATTATATCATCTTGTGCTGCACAGGGAACTCATACAATTCACCCCCTTCCTCACTGTGGAGAGAAATATGCAAAAGCCTTTTGCTCCTGAGTTATGATTTACACATACTGGTTTAGATAAAGGAAAAATAAAGGTATTAGCTACAAAAGATAGATTTTAAGTGATAGCAAACAGATCAAAGCAGATTACCTAGCAAATAAATAAATTAAAAAAAAAGCAAACTAAACAATATACTAAATAGATTGGATATGAATTAGCAGATTTTCACCCTAAGAGATGATACAAGCAGGCTGCAGATTCTTAAGGGGCAAGCTGCACTTGCTTTACAGCTTGAAATCCTCAGGTGTTTCATTCACAGGCTAAAAATCCCATTAGCCTGGGTCCAGCACTTCCTCCAGTTCACCCTTTGTTCCTCAAGTGTTTCCAGGAGTCTTCTTGTGTGGGGAGTGAAGAACACCTGATGATGTCACTCCCTGCCTTATATGGCTTTTGCATATGGAGGGAATCCTTTGTTCCCAAAGCTCGGTGCCCAGACCAGTCTATGGAAAAACATTGACATTCCAAGATGGAGTCTAGAGACATGTGGTCTCATCACATGTCCTTGTAGAGTCATAGCAGCCATTACACTGAGGCTGTCTGTAGTTCTCAGGAAGGCTCTGCAAGTGGCAGAAAAGCTTCCCCTAAGGCCTGTTGTTTTTCCCTAATGTCTCCTTGCCCTGAATAGACCCTTTCCCACCCACTATCTCCACTGAAAACATCTTGTCTACCCAGGTATAACTACATTTGAAATACAGATACATAGTCAATATTCATCACTTCAGATACAAAAGTGATACATGCACAAATAGGAGAATCATATTCAGCAAATCATAACTTTTTCAATGACACTTCACATGACTTGGGGGAGGGATAGCTCAGTGGTCTGAGCATTGGCCTACTAAACCAAGGACTGTAAGTTCAATCCTGTAGGAGGGAACTGGGGTAAAAATCTGTCTGGGAATTAGTCCTGCTTTAACCAGGGGGTTGGACTAGATGATCTCCTGAGGTCCCTTCCAACCCTAATATTCTGTGATTATCTTGCATAAAATACATTATGATTATGTCATAATCATATCATACTCATATCACTGTGAAGAACGTGGGGTGTAGTGTCACTCCCCCTCCTGGCACAGGCAGCCCAGCTCACATCATCTCATTCTGTTTCAGTTTTGGGGTGAACCTGCGGTGTGGGAAAGGGGACATCGCCTTCCATTTTAATCCGCGTTTCAACGAGGGCCGCCTGATGGTTGTATGCAACACTGAGCAGAACGGCTGCTGGGGGGCGGAGGAAAGGACCTATCACATGCCCTTCCAGCCAGGCAACTACTTCGAAGTGATCATCAACGTCAGGAGCCACTGCTATCAGGTGAGCAGGGGCGGCTCTAGGCATTCTGCCGCCCCAAGCACGGCAGGCAGGCTGCCTTCGGCGGCTTGCCTGCGAAGGATCCGCTGGTCCCATGGCACGCCTGCGGAAGGTCCGCCGAAGCCGCGGGACCAGCGGACCCTCAGCAGGTAAGCCGCCGAGGGCAGCCTGCCTGCCGCCCTCGCGGCTCCGGCAGAGCGCCCCCCGCGGTTTGCTGCCCCAAGCACACGCTTGGCGTGCTGGGGCCTGGAGCCGCCCCTCCAGGTGAGCACATGGCCCTTGCAGGACGGCAGCCGGGGTGGATACTCTGTGGCTGGCAGCTGCAAGGCACTGCACCACAGCCCATCAAAGGACACTAGCTTCACAGGGGTGATGGAGGGGAAGCTGGTCCCCTTGCTGGGACAGGACACGTCAGTGAGTACCAGTCTGTGGCCTTGAGAGGAGGCCAGTACAGACCAGTCTGTGCTTCTGGGGTGCCAGTACATGCAGGGGAGACAGGTTTGTATAATTTTGGTGGTGCCTTAGGCTCTGGGAGGGAGTTTGGGTTGGGGGCTGGGCTGGGGCACAGAGTTGGGGTGCAGGAGGGAGTGTGGGGAGTAGGCTCTGGAAGGGAGTTAGGGTGTGGGTGTGGGCTGGGGCAGGGGGTTAGGGTACAGGAGGAGATGCGGGGGTTGAGCTCTGGGAGGGAGTTTGGGTGCAGGGTCTGGGTTGGGGCAGGGTTGAGGTGCAGAAGGGGGTGCAGGGGGTGGGCTCTGGGAGGGAGTTTGGGTGCAGAGGGTGTGGGGTCTGGGCTGGGGTTTGGGTTGCGGGAGCACTTACCTTGGGCAGCTCCCGGAAGCGACCTGCACCCCCCTGTAGCAGCAGCTACTAGGCTGGGACCTGGAAGGGTCTCCATGTGCCGCTGCCCACAGGCACTGCCCCCGCAACTCCCATTGGCTGCAGTTCAGGGTGGAGGGAGCACACAGACCCACACCCCCCACCAGCAGCTGCAGGGATGTGTCGGCCGCTTCCGGAAGCGGAGTGGGTGGGTGGGCAGGAAGCCACATTAGCTCCATTGTGTGGCTGGTGGTGGGGGCCCTGAGCCCTTTTAAATTGCCGAGGGGCGGCAGGCGGGGCCAGGGGGGACACTCGTGGAGAAGCTATGTCCCCATGCCACAGCCACGGAGAGTGAGAGCTCCTCCAGTCCCAGCGCTACAGTGGGGGGCTGGGTGCTGGGGCTCCCCCTGCTACACCACGGCTTCTGCTGGGACGGGTGGGTAGCACTGGGGCTCCAGTGCTTGAGGGATGGGTTTTGCACACCCATGAGGGCCGAAGCTATGTCCAGCTAAACGTTAAGTGCAGACCTGGCTTCAGTGCTCAGGGGAGCTGAGGCAGCAGCACCATGGGGAGCCTTTCACACACTGATTCCCAAGCTAAGAGCAGCCCAGAGCCTTCATAAAGGAGAACTCGTGACATGTCATGGGACATGTGCCAAGAGAATTGCTGTAGGCAAATTAGCTGTAGAGGAAGCGTGGGGATAGATAGAATTACTGCTGATATCATAACGCCCCTACCTGATTTACCCGAGTTGTTGATCCGAGCCTGTTTGCAGCCTATATAACCATAACAATGAAATACAAAAAAATTATTAATCTCTTAGTTAAGTAACAACATAATTTTTTCAAATATAGCCTGTGCACAAGAGGCCTAGTAATGTTAACTATATGGAAAGTTTGAAGTTTCATCTATCCAGGAGGTTATCGAGATCATTCTGGACAAAGAAAAGACTGTAAAAGCAGCAGAGAATCCTGTGGCACCTTATAGACTAACAGACGTTTTGGAGTGTGAGCTTTCGTGGGTGAATACCCACTTTGTCAGACGTGAATACCCACTGCATCTGACAAAGTGGGTATTCACCTGCGAAAGCTCACGCTCCAAAATGTCTGTTAGTCTATAAGGTGCCACAGGATTCTCTGCTGCTTTTACAGATCCAGACTAACACGGTGACCCCTCTGATAAAAGAAAAGACTGACACTGGGTGCTAAATTTCTTAAAGGATCCAGTTTTTAATTATTTTTAACTCATAAACTAATTAATGGATGTACTTGTAAATCTTCAGACAATCCATCCAGTACCCAGTGAGTGAGTGCTGTCCATTTGAGGAGGACGTGTTGTATTTTTCATATAAAATAAAGAGGTTGAATCCCTGATTAAGTGCAAAATGCAATTCAGGCTGAACTGTGGAATCAGGACCAGCAATTCCATGACAAGGCACTCTTGAACTGACACTGGGGATTGCACAGGTTAATCTAAATCAGTTTCTAAACCAGTTCAATTGATACAATTGATACAACTAGTTCAATTGATACAATTTCCTTGTGTAGACAAAACCTAAATCCATGGCCTCATTCTCCTTTTGCACTAGTGTAATCTCTGTAGCCTCCTTGGCATTACTTCCAGTTTACAAGGAGGTGGCAGAAAGCAGCGTCAAGCTCTGAGTCAGCAGAGTTACCTCAGATTGCCCTGGTGTCACTGGCAACAGAATCTGGCTCAGTGTTGGCAATGAATATTTCTGCTCATGTCAAACAGGGATGCACAGAACCTGGTTAACTTCCATGCAGAGACTGCAGTCACTCGGACGCTCTTCCTCTGACAGGCCCAGACACCAGTGGACAGGAGAGTTCAGCTTTTATGGTGCTGGACATTTTTTCAGCCAAACTAAAGGTCAATGACTAGACTTTGCTGAAACTTTCCAAAACATTTCCCCTTGTGCTGGGTGTAGCAGGGGAGACTTCAGCTGCAGAAGAGACATTCGCCAGTGGGCTGAGTGCAGCCAAGGAGGTTTCAGCCCCAGAGGCGACATTTTCAGGAATCTGTGAGCAAGTGAGAGCAGGGAAGTCCCGCATTCTTGCAATATTGGGTGTTTTTCTTAAAGCCCCTGCTCCTGGAGTCATGTGATTACATCAGAAGCTCAGCTTTCATTAAAAAAAAAAAAGAAGCAAATTTTCACCTCCCATGGCTGTGGAGAAAAGTTTGAAACTGTGATCCTGAAAGACTGGAAACCCAGAGGCAAATAGACAGAATCCATAATTCTTTATATTTAAGACAATCTCATGATTTGATGGGACGTGACTCATAATTTGTGAACACTGCGGTTGGTGATATTGCAGCCCTGAGGTGATCTTAACTAGAGCAAAGGCTCCCCCCCACTGCAGATACCTTCATCTTCTCACTCCTCCTAGCACAGTCCTCACCCATCCCTCCCTCTGCTCTTTCGCTAGGTCTCTGTGAATGGTCAGCACTTCCTGGAGTACAGACACCGCCTTCCCCTTCATACTGTCCAGATTCTGGAGATCAAAGGGGACGTGACTGTGAATAGCATTAACTTCACAAGCCCCAGCGTGAGTATCTGCTCCGGTCTTGTTAGCACCAGTTCCACTGCTCAGGCTGGAAGCCCAGTGGCAAGGGATGTTGTGTTAACAGACCTCTCAGCTGTCCTGGATTTATGAGACTTATGAGGAGAGGCTGAGGGAACTGGGGTTATTTAGTTTGCAGAAGAGAAGAGTGAGGAGGGATTTGATAGCAGCCTTCAACTACCTGAAAGGAGGTTCCAAAGAGGATGGAGCTCAGCTGTTCTCAGTGGCAGATGACAGAACAAGGAGCAATGGTCTCAAGTTGCAGTGGGGGAGGTCTAGGTTAGATATTAGGAAACACTATTTCACTAGGAGGGTGGTGAAGCACTGGAGTGGGTTACCTAGGGAAGTGATGGAATCTCTATTCTTAGAGGTTTTTAAGGCCTAGCTTGACAAAGCCCTGGCTGGGATGATTTAGTTGTTGTTGATCCTGCTTTGAGAAGGGGGTTGGACTCGATGACCTCCTGAGGTCTGTTCTAACCCTAATCTTCTATGATTCTATGGTTTATCTTAATGTATTTCTTTGGGTTTACGAGCCGCAAGGGCAGGCAGCCCCTGCTTATAGAATTCACTCCAGCAGTGTAAGTACAGGTCTTCCATTCCCATGTTCTGCTAACTTAGGAGGGAATGTGTATCTAAAGAGCAGATGCTCAGATCATCCTAGAAAAGTGAGCTGGAAAAGCTCTAGGAGACATCAGGGGCCAAAATGGTTGTCTCTGGCCATGGTAGCCTGCACAGTACCTGACATGTCCCCCTGCTGCATCACCATGGGAGTATTGGACTGGGTCCAACTGTCCCCCTGCATATGAGACATTCAAACTGTCCGAGTCCTGTTGGGCTGAGACGACTTCTTCTCCTGGGCAAGGGCTACGAGACCAAAGAAGCCAGAAAAGTAAGTGAGGAGAGTTTTGTCTTCCTCCACCTGTGGCACTGCCTCTGTGTAGGCTTCAGGCTCCTTAGGGCAGGGTCCTGCTTTATACCTGAACTAAGCACACTTTTGGGTGCTCTACAAATGCCCCAGTCACCTGGATGGGAGGCGTCTTGCTGCTGAGACCCCTGCATCCTATCAGAATGGAGCAGCCACACAGCTCACCAGAGTGACACCCCAAGACCTCGCTTCTCAACATCCTTTCTGAAGGGTAGACACCTGAAGGTCCAGTTCTCTGCAGGAATCATTTGTCTCGGCCCCTCATTTTGGGGCTTTGTCCCACGTCTGGGCCTTGGTGGGGCGAGAGATTCAGTTTCTGCTTTGTCACAAAGCAAAGGGGCTGTTTAATTCTGATGACGTTATGCAAGCAGGGGAGGCCAGGTCTACACTGCGACTTTAAATCGGTTTAATGGCCGATATACCGATTAACCGCTGTATCCGTTTCACACGACGTCGTCATTAATATCGAGTGAGAATCGCTCCTTAAATTGATTCGACTCCTCCCAAGACGAGAGGAGATAGCGCTAATTCGATAGTGATTAACTCGGATTAGGGTTCATGTGGACGGAAAATCGCGTTATGCCTCGGGCGGGATCCCAGAGTCAGCACTGACCCGGGCTGACAGCAGTCTTAACTCGAGGGCAGCGGCAGGTAAAACAGGAAAAGCGCCCAGCGAACTTTTTTGAATACATTTCCTGCTTGCCCAGCGTGGATGCTCTGATCAGACGGGCTGGCGATGCAGTTTGAAATCGAAAAAGAGCTGCCAGGCAATAGACCTACGGGAGATACTAGGTCGTTGATCGCTGTTATGGGGAGACAATCGTATCCAGCTCCGCTTACAGACAACGAAAATTGCCAAAGCTTTGAATAAAAAAACTCCAGGATACACAGCGCTTGTGTTGAGCAAGCGTAACGGGAAAGCCGAGGACTCAAATGGTACGCTCATGAAGGGAGGAGGGGTACTGAGGACGCCAGCTATCCCACAGCCCAGCAGGCCAGATTCTCTAAATTATTTGCATTCTTGGCTAGCTCCCATTGTCTGTAGGTTCAACACGTGTCCTGCGTGGTCAGGGAACCGTTCCTTCAGTTTATTCCCCCACCACCACTGTGAAAAAAAAAGGAAAGATTGCTGTGCTATGGCGTTTGGCTGCAATGCAACTCCGCGAAAAAGGTGCCAAAGGGTTGTCTGCTGCCTCACAAAGGGAGGTGAGGCTGTACCCAGCACCACCCGGCAGTGTTTCTGCCCCATCAGGCACTGTGCTCTCAACACGGAAGTGGGAACTATTGGATAGCTGAGGAAACAGCTACCCACAGTGCACCGCTCCTGAAATCGATGTGCTTTGGACCATGGACGCAAACAATCGATTTCGGGATCCCACTGTGGACGCGCTAAACCGATTTTATTAGATCTGTTTTGTAATATCGGTTTAAGCTAATTCGAAATAATCGTGCAGTGTAGACGTACCCGAAGTTTTAGCTGCTGAAGCTCAGATCACAGGTGCTGTGCTTACCTGGCCTCCTTCTTTATCCTTGCAGGTCTCCAATATGTTTGCCCAGCCAGTCTTCGGGGTTCCAGCTCCCAGTGTGAGTATTTTGCTGCAGATGAAACACATGGATCATACAGAGACCCTGGGATGGGAGAGGGCAGGATAAGGAGGGAGACCCAGTAGGATAACAATACCTGGCATATATATACAGAAGTGCCAGCTGAGGCTGCAGAGGTGTGGGGTACACATACTATGCTTCAAGGACTCCTGTGTGGAGAGGGCCATGAAGAGAAGCCTGCATGGCTCCAAATCCCAGATCTGAAGACTCTCAATGCCCCGGGTGGTGCAGTAGCTGGTGGCCTGTGGCTCGAGCAGTCATGGGCTTGCAGAATGTGGGAGAGGGCACGCAGATTTAAACTAGGGAGCAATTTGTGAAATCCAAGTTCAGCAAATCAATGGGAGCAGATGGAGTTATCAGAGGGGCCTGTGTGAAAGAGCGGAGACACTGCCCAGGATTTACAGGCACTGTAACCATATAAAGAGCGGCTGCTTCTGAGGTTGGACAGCTGCCAACATGGAACTCTCTCTTATTTGCACCTGCCTACTGCTATATGCCGCTGAGCTTAGTCCCACATTTCCTTGTGTCCCACACAAACTTGATGTTTCATTTCAGCTGACTGAGGGCATAAAAATTATACAGTTAATGCAGTCACATTCTTTTAGTCTTCTTCACTCTTAAGACTTTGTCAGACATATCTCATAATACTTTTTATACAAAAATTTGACTTGTGGAACTCATTGCCACATGATATCACAGGACACTTAGAAAAAGATGGGACACTTCAATGGATGATGAGACCATTCAGGATTAAATTCTGGTTGGACTGAAGTCTGTGGCAAAAATCCCATTGCTTAAATGGAACCAGAATTTCACCCCAACATTGCGTTAGAGAGAATAAAAAATATGAGACACAAGCCCTCCTGCTTTGGGGCATAAACTAACCACTAACTGGTAGTGTATGGATACAGACTAGATTGCCACTAGGTCTGCTGTGGCATGGCAGTCCCTGTATTCCTACAGGTATGTTCCTATCTGGGTCCTGGCGGCTGGGAATTTTAGGGCTGCTGTACTTCAGACAGAAGCAAAGGAACTGCAGAGCTGTGAGCCTCCTCCTTGTACAAGGGAGAATGACTGAGGCGCTAATATTCTTTGTATGTCACAATTCTGTATCAGACCCTGTAGAGCTGTGGATCTGCCCTGTAAAGAAATAGAAACAGATGAACAAGAAGAGAACAGTTCTATCTGGGATTTGGATATCTATGATCAATGGCATGAAACCAGCCTGCCTTCCATGAGGGAAAATAATCTGTCTGTGGCATACTAAAGTTGTCAGGGTTCCCTCCCCACTCTGAACTCTGGGGTAAAGATGTGGGGCCCCACATGAAAGACCCCCTAAGCTTATTTCTACCAGCTTAGGTTAAAAACTTCCCCAAGGCACAAATCCTTTCCTTGTCCGTGGACGGTATTGCTGCCACCACCAAGTGATTCAGGAAGAGGACCACTTGGAGTTCCTATTTCCTCAAAATATTCCCCCAAGCCTCTTTGACCCCTTTCCTGGGGAGGCTTGAGAATAATATACCAACCAATAGATTAACAAAGTGAGCACAGACCAGATCCTTGGGTTTTCAGGACACTAAAAACCAATCAGGTTCTTAAAAGAACTTTAATATAAAGAAAAAAAGTAAAAGACGCACCTCTGTAAAAATCAGGATGGAAAGTAATTTTACAGGATAATAAAAAGATTTAAAACACAGAGGATTCCCCTCTAGGCTCAACTTCAAAGTTACAAAAACAGGAATAAACCTCCCTCTTAGCATAGGGAAAATTCACAAGCTAAAACAAAAGATAACCTAACGCATTTCCTTGCTATTACTTACAATTTCTGTAATTTTAGATGTATCATTTCAGTAGGAGCTGGGGGTTAGTTAAACAGAAATTAAAAGGTACAGTGACTAAAGTGAAATCTGTGCAAGCTGCGTGGGTGCTTTTTAAAGAGACCATAATAGAAGCCCAACTTCAGTGTATACCCCAAATTACAAAACACAGTAAAAGAACTTAAAAAGAGCAAAAAGAGGCCAAATTAAGTGTAAAAATGTAATAAGAAAAGCCAAAGAGGAGTTTGAAGAACGGCTAGCCAAAAACTCAAAAGGTAATAACAAAATGTTTTTTTAAGTATATCAGAAGCAGAAGCCTGCTAAACAACCAGTGGGGCCCCTGGATGATCGAGACAGAACAAAAGGAGAGCTTAAAGACGACAAAGTCATTGCGGAGAAACTAAATGGATTCTTTGCTTTCAGTCTTCACGGCTGAGGATGTTAGGGAGATTCCAAACCTGAGCATCCTTTGTAGGTGACAAATCTGAGGAATTGTCACAGATTGAAGTGTCACTAGAGGAGATTTTTGGAATTAATTGATAAACTTAACAGTAACAAGTCACCGGGACCAGATGGCATTCACCCAAGAGTTCTGAAAGAACTCAAATGTGAAAAGTTGCGGAACTATTAACTATGGTTTGTAACCTGTCCTTTAAATCAGCTTCTGTACCCAATGACTGGAAAGATAGCTAATGTAACGCCAATATTTAAAAAGGGCTCTAGAGGTGATCCTGGCAATTACAGACCAGTAAGTCTAACGTCAGTTGGGCAAATTAGTTGAAACAATAGTAAAGAATAAAATTGTCAGACACATAGAGAGAACATAAATTGTTGGGCAAAAGTCAACATGGTTTCTGTAAAGGGAAATCGTGTCTTACTAATCTATTAGAGTTCTTTGAAGGGTCAACAAAAACATGTGGACAAGGGGGATCCAGTGGACATAGTGTACTTAGATTTCCAGAAAGCCTTTGACAAGGTCCCTCACCAAAGGCTCTTACATAAATTAAGTTGTCATGGGATAAGAGGGAAGGTCCTTTCATGGATTGAGAACTGGTTAAAAGACAGGGAACAAAGGGTAGGAATAAATGGTAAATTTTCAGAATGGAGAGGGGTAACTAGTGGTGTTCCCAAGGGTCAGTCCTAGGACCAATCCTATTCAACTTATTCATAAATGATCTGGAGAAAGGGTAAACAGTGAGGTGGCAAAGTTTGCAGATGATACTAAACTGCTCAAGATAGTTAAGACCAAAGCAGACTGTGAAGAACTTCAAAAAGATCTCACAAAACTAAGTGATTGGGCAACAAAATGGCAAATGAAATTTAATGTGGATAAATGTAAAGTAATGCACATTGGAAAAAATAACCCAACTATACATACAATATGATGGGGGCTAATTTAGCTACAACAAATCAGGAAAAAGATCTTGGAGTCATCGTGGATAGTTCTCTGAAGATGTCCATGCAGTGTGCAGTGGCAGTCAAAAAAAGCAAACAGGATGTTAGGAATCATTAAAAAAGGGATAGAGAATAAGACAGAGAGTATCTTATTGCCCTTATATAAATCCATGGTACGCCCACATCTTGAATACTGTGTACAGATGTGGTCTCCTCATCTCAAAAAAAGATATACTGGCATTAAAAAAAGGTTCAGAGAAGGGCAACTAAAATGATTAGGGGTTTGGAAGGGTCCCATATGAGGAGAGATTAAAGAGGCTAGGACTTTTCAGCTTGGAAAAGAGGAGACTAAGGGGGATATGATAGAGGTATATAAAATCATGAGTGATGTGGAGAAAGTGAATAAGGAAAAGTTATTTACTTGTTCCCATAATACAAGAACTAGGGGCCACCAAATGAAATTAATGGGCAGCAGGTTTAAAACAAATAAAAGAAGTTCTTCTTCACACAGCGCACAGTCAACTTTGGAACTCCTTGCCTGAGGAGGTTGTGAAGGCTAGGACTATAACAGCGTTTAAAAGAGAACTGGATAAATTCATGGAGGTTAAGTCCATTAATGGCTATTAGTCAGGATGGGTAAGGAATGGTGTTTGTCAGAGGGTGGAGATGGATGGCAGGAGAGAGATCACTTGATCGTTACCTGTTAGGTTCACTCCCTCTGGGGCACCTGGCATTGGCCACTCTCGGTAGACAGGATACTGGGCTGGATGCACCTTTGGTCCAGTAACATAGCTAGTGGGGTGCAGGGGAAGCAGCTGCTTCTCCTCAGCACATTTTCTGGGGTTACTGGTGCTGAACTCCTGCAGGCAAGAGGGGGGCAGGGGCTGGTCCCTGTGGTGGTGCGGGGTGGCGCCGGTCATAGGAAGCGGAAAGCAGCAGCGCTAGCAACTGCAGCAGCCGGGCTGGTACTGGGAGCAGCATGGAGCAGCTGCGGGCTCCTCCTCTGCAGCACTGCCTGCCGCGGGGCTGGGGCTCTCCCAGGGCTCTGCCCTGCATGCGCCCAGCACTCCTGGGACTGCTCCTGCCTCCCTGGGCTGGCCCCAGATCCCCTCCCCTGGGATGCTGCAGTCCTGCTGCAGCTTGCGCCCCTCTGCCTCTTCCGTGGGGCAGGCAGCCTCAGGGGGCTGAGGCCATGCCACCCCTCCCCAACTTCCCCCTCCAGCAGCCCCAGCACCGCTCTGCTGGGCCTGTTCTGCTCAGCCCCACCGGGTCCTGCCGTGCCTCATGCAACCAGCCCCTACCGTGAGGCGACCCAGCCCAGGGGCACTGAGGGAGCTGTAGCAAAGCCCCACCCGGAGCTGGTGCAGGAGATGACCCTGGCTATCAGCCCAGGCTCCGGCATCAGCCTGCAGCGGGGAGTGGAGCCACCCCCTGCCGGCTCCGCTCTGCCCAGCCCCACTCTTAAAGGGACACAGACTCCACCGCGGCTCGGCCCGGCCCAGCCCGAGGCACGTGGGGGTGTTACCTCACCCCTCACCTGGGGGGCTCGGCCAGGTGGGTGCTCGGCACCATAGCAGCGCAGAGGGGAGGCTGGCGTGGAGTGGACCTCATGAGGGCGAGGTAGAGGGCAGAGCAGCCAGAGGAGGATCCAAGGGCAGGAGGGCGCCTTTTTTGTGTTTGCTCCCCCTGCTCTTAGAATCTGGCTACGCCACTGCTTTGGGCTGACCCAGTACGGCTGTTCTCAAGTTCTTAGTCTCTCTCTTTGTCCCAAGAGGGAACGACAAACAAAGAGAGCACAAACAAAACCTCCCCACGGCAGATTTGAAAGTATCTTCTTTCCTTATTGGTCCTTTTGGTCAGATGCCAACCAGGTTATTTGAGCTTCTTAACCCCTTACAGGTAAAGGAGGGATTTTACGCTACCCTTAGCTGTATGTTTATGACAAAAGTCCATTGGGAAAAATGAGCCAGCTGACCTGGTGGCTCCCATGGGCGTTGGCTAAAATACCTGCTAGGAGATGAAGGAAATTAGATACTCACTGAGGGGCAAAGTCTTGTTGGGATTTGCACCTAGTCATGTGACAGAGAAGTTTTCACAGTCACAGTGATTGGCTGCTCCTCAAAGAGGAGAGAGAGGCTAAAATGCCCAGCAAAGGGAAGAGGCATTGAACACGTGTCCTTTGGTGCATCCGGCTGGTGAATAAGGCAGGCTGAGGGGGATCAGAGAGGAGTCACTTGTTTTTCCCATTAGAAACACAGGACCTGTCACTGTGATGCCTGGAACATGAGTGAAATATTGGCTGCATTAGAGCCAAGAGAATGAAAATGGAGCATTTGAGAGAAGAAAGGGGTTTTGATCAGACTGTTTAATACTCGGTGCCTCTGCTTTGGTTGACATACACATAACTCCGGGTATGTCTACACTACTCACCGGATCGACGGGTAGTGATCGATCTATCGGGGATCGATTTATCGCGTCCAGTGTAGATGCAATAAAATTGATCCCCAATTGCTCTGCCATTGACTCTGGAACTCCATCGGGGCAAGAGATGGAAGTAGAGTCGACGGGGGAGTGGCAGCGGTCGACTCACCGCCGTCCTCACGGCCAGGAAAATCTACCTAAAATACGCCGACTTCAGCCACGCTATTCACGTAGCTGAAATTGCGTATCTTAGGTCGACCCCCCCCCCCCCCCAGTGTAGACCCTAGCTTCCAATTGCTTATGAGTACTTTGGAAAAAGGATGCAACTTAAGCGTTCGACATGCTCACTCCTTCAGTTAATGTGTCACTGGATACATGCTGGGCTGAATGTGACTTGATTCACTGAATTTTGTCCCTATTTGTTTATGATCCTCTTGAGATTTTTATTCTCTAATTTATTAAATGAGTCACTGAGTAATCCTTGGCCTGCAGCTCATCCGTGAGCTGTTTGTTTCATTCGATATTCAGGATTCATCAGTCACATGCTCTTGTTTCTGTTCACTGGCTGGATGAATGTAATCCCTAGAATTAGGGTTGTGCTGTGATCACTTGTAAATGCAAATACAGAATTTGCTTTTGTAAATATTCTCTAGCATACACTTCAAATATGCTGTTTCCATAAGTGTCCTGGAGCTCTTGCCCACTTCTGTTCTTGTTCTGGGTAAATCAACAAGTCAATGGCTGGAGGAAGAAGCTGCAAGCAAGTTTGTGGTGTCTGTTGAGGATACTAAGGCTCAGTCTACACTAGCATTTTTGTCGGTAAAAATTTTGTGGGTCAGGGGTGTGAAAAAAAACACACGCCTGACCAGAAGTGAAAGCAACTTAAAGGTCTTACCAGTATTGCAGGATGGCTGGGGTCCGGGGCAAGATGGGGGAGGGCAGCTCTGGGCTCCCAGAAGGGACGGGGCCTCAGGAAGAAGGGGCGGGGCTGGGACTAGACTCCCCCACCCAGCCTTTCAGTGCTACTCGGCCCACGCTGCCTGGGGCTCCAGCGGCAATTTAAAGGGCCCAGGGCTCCAGCCGCTGGTGCAGTAGCAGTAGCAGCAGTGGCAGCTGGGAGCCCCAGGCCTTTTAAACTGCCGCTGGAGCCCCGGGGTAGCAGTGGCCAGGAGCTCCAGGGCTCTGGTGGTGATTTAAAGGGCCTGGGGCTCCCAGCTGCTGCTGGGAGCACGGACCCTTTTAAATGGCTGGGCCCCAGAGCAGCTTCCCTTTTGTGCCCTCCCCACCATCAGCGACTCTGCCAGTATGGTCAGCTGTGTTCTGGCAGCCACTTTCTTATTGGTATGCTGGACCGGACCGGGCTGGCTTACTTTCATCTCTGCCCTGACCCACAAAAGTTTCACTGACAGAAGTGCCGGCAGAAGAGCTTTCTCTCACCTGCATAGAGCTGCTACACAGGAGACCTTACAGCAGTGCAGCAGTGCAGCCGTAGGGTCCATAGCGTAGACACAACCTGAGCTGTTTTGGTTAGTTAGGCTCTGTCTACAGCAGAGAGGGTGTGTCCTGTTGGGAAAATCACTTCTTGCCCCCTCACCAGTGTACCCCAAGTGATGTTTCTCCCACTATACAAGTTGCTCTGATGTGAAATCGGATAAGTGTCTATTGGTGTGAGTGCCATTGGTTGAGTGGCAGGGTGCATCCATCCCATGCTGGAGAGATATGGCCATTGCCCATGATCCTTCTTGAAATTTTGGATCTAATTTTTGGTTTTAAGACTCAGACTATGAGTCAGCAATTCGGCAAAAGTAACTATCTCCCAACGTAAATATTTCCTGTACCCTGTACTCAGTGTAACTGGAAACCCTAAATACAATGATGCTTCCTTAATACTACAAACAATGGCCTGTTACTTACAGTAGAGCTAGAAGAAGGACCACCACATCATCCAGGCATCTCATGGTCTTGGGTGTCCGACAGGTCGTCTAAGCTAAAACTCACAGGTGCTGACTCCATTGGTGCTCCAGGGCTGAAGCACTCACGGAAAAAAATTAGTGGGTGCTTAGCACCCACTGGCAGCCAGCTACCCGCTCCCCCTCAGCATCTCCCATCTGCCACTGGCCCTGCTAATCAACTCCTCCCTTCCCTTCCAACGCCTCCTGCACTCCACAGAACAGGAGCGTGCAGGAGGCGCTGGGAGGGAGGGGGTGGAGCGGGGATGGGGCGTGCTTGGAGGAGGGAGTGGGAAGAGGCAGGGCAGGGGTGGAGTGGAAGCAGGAAGAGATGAGGTAGGGATAGAGGCTTGGGGGAAGGGGTGGCATGGGGGAGGGCCTGAGGCGGGGGGCGAGCACCCCCTGGATAGAAAGGAAGTCAGCGCCGATGCTAAAACTTGTCTAAATCCTCCCTTTATGTTCTGTGCACACCTGCTAGCTGCACTTGCTTACATCAGTCAAAGTTCTACTTGTCTCAGACACATCCTCTTGCAGCAGTTACAAGCCTTAATATAATATATGGAGATATACCTATCTCATAGAACCGGAAGGGACCCTGAAGGGTCATTCAGTCCAGCCCCCTGCCCTCACTAGCAGGTTTTAGTTCTAGTGGGTTTCTCCAGCTTAAACTAACACAAAAGCAACCCTTTTTAACCTCATAAAAACAATCTGAATTTGCCTGACAACGGCACAGCTAATTATAATTAGTTTCACCTAACTAACTAGTTATTTTTCTATTAAGTGCCATCTTGCATTACCTATATTCCTTCAGTCCTCCCAGTCATATCCCACAGTGCACTGGTCATTTCAGAAATGGCCTGTCTGGTCTCCCTTCTGTCCTACATTGCTTGGGGTTCCATTTGGCTGGAGCCCCATTGGTTCAAACAGCGCTGCATGCTCCATGGATTTCACATGTGAACCATTTCTGGAGCTAGCTACTTCTGTGTGCTATGCCTCTACCCCGCCCAGCCCTGCTTTAACCATTAGACATTATTGCCTTTTTCTACTAACAATGTTGACTGCATCTGCTGGGGATAAGTACATCTCATGTTTCAGAGCCAAGGTTGATCTGATTATGTGCAGGCATTAGGATGGTCCATGTGGAGCATTTTCCACTTGGCTAAGTGGATAGCTGAGGATCTTTTCCTTGCTCCGTAGCAACGGCTAGGGGCAGGATGTCAGACTAGATGGCCCAATAGTTCAATCCAAGATGATAAGCTGCTATATAGATCCAAATATATCAAAGAGAATCAAGCAGGGAGTGATTTAGGTGACACTAGGGACATGTCCATAGGGGAATATTCATTAAGGGAGCCTCCAGGATGGTTCATTATTTGTGTAAAGATCTGGGCAAGTTCTTGTTTTCCAAGAACATTTTACTTAACCTGTATCAAATTCTGGTTAGGCTGAATTCCATTTCAGCCCTGAGGGAGGACAGCTGAAGGGAAGACAGACTCTGCATTTCTGCAGAGCAAAGTTGAGACGATTCACAGTTTCACAAATTTTTAAGGCCATAAGGGACCATTAGGAGTATTATCTAGTCTGATCCCCTGCATAGCACAGACTAGAGAATCCAACCCAGGAAGAACACTGGGTGGAGCAGAATAGGATAAAGGAATGAAGGGAAAAGAAAGATAAGGAAATGTTCTTCGATCTATCGCCAGTTGTTACTTGGGGGATGGAAGTGCAGGAGGCAGTATGCTCAGAGGAAGATAAAATGCATTGTGAAAGAGCAAAGAAACACAAAATGAGAGATGCTGAGAACCTCTGACTCTATTGGGTCAAAATCAAGAGTGGTGGGATCTCAGAAATTAAAGATGGAAATTTGGTTCTGGAGAAGAAACAGCTGGAAACATCAGCCTCACGGCTGCAGAGACAGCTGATCAAATAAGTGTCCCAGGTTCTCTCGAGTGTGTTCATGGAGCAGGGCACACACGCAGGTAAAGGTGAGCGTGGGAATAAAATGACCAACTGAAGAGCCTGAGAGACTAAATTGTGAAATCTGTCTTCTGTCTTTGCAGAGGAAGAAAATGAAGAACTTCCCAAGACAGGTATCAGTTGCCTCGGTATGGGGCACAGCCCAAAGCAGCGTGGCTGCAACCTGATTCCCTGCTCTCTAGTGAAACACGGAGAGCAGCCCTCTCCAGGGGAGTTTGAACGTCAGTGGGAGGGCAGTGAGTTCTCTTACGGGGAGCCAGCTATCCAAAGACCCAGCAGTGCCCCCTGATTCTCAGTGGGTGTCTGGGGGAAGCAATGCCTGGCTGGAGCAAATCCAGCAAATGTGTGTCTCAGGGGACACCTACACTGGCGCTGGTGGTGTACTTTCTGGTTTAGGTAGACCTACGCAGGCTAAAAACAGCAGTGTAGCCATGGTGGCACAGGTGGTGTTATGCGGTAGCCCGGGGTCTCAGATAAGATTGTACTTGGGTAGTGAGCTCATGCTGACCCCCGCATTGCTGCAGCTACCTGACTATTTTTAGCAAGCTAACGTGAGCACAGTTAGCCTGTGTGCATCTATCCAAGCTGGAAATTACCACCTCCAGCTGCAGTGTAGCCAGTCTGCCCACTCTGCCAGTGTGTGAAAGGGAGAATTCCATGGAGGGCAGAAGAACGGGATTTTTAAGAGGTTGCACATTGAAGCTAACTGGGGCAGGGGAAATAATGTTCTGGTTAGTAAGTGGCTGGAAGGCTGCACTGTCCGTCATTCCCCTGGCAGAAGACAGATTGCCACTAGTGGCACTGGGGTTCTACCACAGCCGAGGGGTGTCCTGAACCTCTTTTACAAGTAACAAAAGCAAGATACCATTGAATCTGTTCCATCTCCCCTTGACCTTCAGGTCTGCTCTTTCCCTTTTATTGTTCATGCCAAACCCACGGTCCAACATCTCGCTCCATTCCAAACCTCTTGAAAAAAGAACATCTCCTCCCAAAGCTCCCAGCAGTGCAATGAGTTTGATGGGTCTTAGTTCAGTTCCTGGTGGCAGGTGCCCTGTCACCACTGTCCCTTGACAGAGAGTCAAAGACTCAGATGGGCCACAGATGCTGAACGCCTCTCTTCACAGAGATGGCCCCGCTCTGGCAGAGGTGGAGCACACACTTGGAGGGGGAAGTGTGTGTTGGCTGCCTGGGATGCCCCTGTCCTGGAGGCACCATGATTCCCAGCAGATCTGGGGGCAGTTGCAGTCCCTGGGGAGCAGGACAAGCTGGGCTTTCCTAGGGTTTCTTTTTTATCCATCTTCTTCTTTGCATTTGATCTCTCATAAATGTGCCTGTAAATTGCTACTTGTTTCCTTGCTTTTTGGCTGCTTCAAGGCATTATTGGTGGCAGGTTTTATGGGTTGTTCTTAGTCAAAGCTGCTAAAGAGGCTTGGGGAGCTCCTGTCAGAGGTGAGTTCAGGGCCCAGGGGAAGCTGTGCTCAGGAGAGGACCTAGCGTGCAGGCTGGATGCAGAGCGCATAGGAGAGAAGTGTGCCTGACTGTAAAATTCACCAGCTGAATGCTACTGAGAGCATTTCTGGGAACGGTGACAATGCTGAGAGCTGGGCTGGGGTTCACACAAGGGCCCAGAGGCACATTCTGGGAGCCAGCTGTGGCCAGCTCCATGGAGATGGCAGCTGGCATTCTCAGCTGCCTGAAGTGGTCCTCCTGGGTCACTGGTCTGCCTCCCCCAACTCCCATGCCCACTGGCAGCAGGAATGCCCGGGATGCTCAGGACAAGAGTGCTGGTTTTTTTATTGTAGGGCTGCTCATGAGTCCTGAGCAGCTGACACTGACTCCCTTCTGGGGAGAAAAGGGCTCTGAGGCCTTTATTTTAAGGGGAAACCCACACGGCATTCCCTGTGCCCTGCAGAGAGGTAGGAGGAAACACAGACCGGGTAGGTTTGCTCCCAGTGCCCTTGCCAACAGCCTGTCAAAGAACAGGGGAGGCCTGGTACAGTCCCCACACCAGAGAGGTGCTGGCACTCTCCAGCCAGCATAGACTGGGGGGTGTTACACAGTGATGTCTGAGGGACTGTTCTGACTGCCTTCGTGTCTTCTCTCCTCAGCACAACATTCCTATGACTGTGACCAACCCTGTGAGTACCCAGCCAAACAGCGAGAAGGAACTAGTGAGAGCCAGGGCAGGGGCAGGATTTTCTGGCTTATCTGAGCAGAAGCCGTGTTCCCCCCACCCACCCCCCGCCAAAATCGCTCCTGCCTCAGTCCAGAGCCTCAGCCCCCATCTCAGTTGCTCATGACGATATGACCTAAAGGCCACTGTGCTTCCCAGCAAGTGCTGCTGACCTGGCCTGCACAGAAGTGGCACCAGAGGAACAGGGCCTGGGCAAGCACATGTGGACTGAGCCAACTGTTCCATACGTAAGGCAGGAGCAGGAGCACAGCCACAGGGTGGGGGCAGCTCCTTGCTCAGCCCTCTGCCCCAGGGCAGTGGTGTAGGGGCTGCACCTAGCTGAGCCACTGGTCGGGACACCACCAATCCTTGACCAACAGAGCCAGTGACAACCCCCCTCCAGCGGTGCTGGCCTTCCGAGGCCTGGCAGGAATGGAGGTGCCCCCTCCCCCAGAACCACGCCATCCCCTTCCCCAGGCCTGTCAGCCTTTAACCTCAATCTGGGGTTATGACAGCCTCCCTTAGTGCTGTGGGGAAGGACTGTGGCCTGTAAGATTTTGGGCTCTATTTTCAGGTTGTCCCATTCCAAGCAGCCATCCCAGGGACTATCTCTCAGGCCCGCAAGATCACCATTGTGGGGAATGTGCCTTTCCATGCAAACAGGTGGGTTTCTGATGCAGCCTGGAGGGGAACGTGGGGGCCTTGGGCAGATGTGCATGGGCTGGTTTGCACCCACCATCACACAAACACAGCTGGTAGGGATGGGGTGGGCAGGAGACTCACCAAGCAACAATGCTTTAGAAATGGAGAGGGAAGGGGGGGGGTTGCGGCACTCAGCACCTGATAAACAAAACCCTTTGTCTTCATTTGTGATGCAAACACTAAGCACCAGGCCCAGCTGGATGCAATCACCCTTCCTAAGATTCCTTCTCCACAAGCAGAGTGGTCTGGGCACAAGATGCTCAAGGCAGATGAGAAAGTCTGGGCTGGGATAGGAATTGCCAGGAGCTGAGCACAGGAACTCCTGGTCAAAATTGTGTGGGCTCCAGTGCCCAGAGGGGAGGGGGCAGGGGTGTTGACGGTGGCCCTGGCTACAGGACACGGGTCTGTCCCACTCTCCAGTGTGCACCATCCTGGTACATTTTTCCATGCACCTCCTGGTACATTTCTCCTTGTCGTGAAAAGCTCTGAACAAGCCCTTTCTCCCTCCTCATAGCTTTCACATCAATCTGAAAAACAGCATGACCGGCAACATCGCCCTGCACATCAACCCACGGCTGAGGGAGAGGGCGCTGGTTCGGAACACCCAAACGCACGGCACGTGGGGCTCAGAGGAGAGGCAGCTCTCCACCCTGCCTTTCGCGCCAGGCCAGGCTTTCCAGGTGAGTCTCAAAGGCAGCTGTTTGAGGCACGCATTGGAACATGTTCTCAGCTTCATGCTGCAGCTGGGGTGCTGTGCAGTAGGGAATCGGGCCCAGTGGGAATCCACAGAGCAGCAGACCCCTGTGGAATGAAATCCTTCAGAGACATTTCATGCTGAGACTGCATCATGACCAACAAAATATTTTCCCATCTTCCTTTCCCCTTTGGGGGCCTTGCCACTGGTGGAGTGAGAGAATTTAAGGTTCACCCATATTAGAGTTGTCCAGACACAGAAACACACAAGGTCAGTTGTTTATTTTTTAACGGGCAAGTGCCTACTAATTAGAGATTGGCTCAGCCTGGAGCTTGAGGTGTTCTATCCCTGTCAAAACTGATGTTAGAATTAACTAGTAGAATGCCAGATTTTTATATTTTTTGTGTGGGGAATCTTGTTAATTTCTTGGCCCCAATGAAAACCTGTGGCAGTGAGCCCTACAGTCTAATCCTGCCTAATGTGAAAATGTATTTCCTTAAATTTCATGGAACATCCCCCTATTCTTGTGTTAAGAGACAGGGATAAGCTCTTGTGCTCTGGCTCTGGATCATTCACTCTTATAGCACTACTTATAATTAAGGTTGTGTGACACTTTCCATTATAAGACCCTGTTTTCAGTTGCTTATAACTTAGCCTGGAATTCAGGGTGAAATTTCCCAGGCCAGGTATCAGTTTCAGACTGAATTGTTTGGTAAGTTTCAGTAGAAACAGTTCAGTCATTTCCAAGAATGAAGCTAGGAAGAAAGAGGTTGTTTTGCTCATGCTCAAGAATTCTTGCAACCACTTTGCTGGCAAGACTCATAAAGGGGACTTAGGCGCTGCACTGCTGAGCCCAGCTTTTAGGTTCCCTGCTGTCCAGCAGAATCCACAGCCTCAAGCTGGGCATTCAGGCTCCCCATACAGTGCAAGGGGAAAGTTAGGTGCCTAAGAATGGGATCCACGAAAGCCAGCAGGCTGAGTGGCAGCTGCCTGAACCAGCCATGTCGGTGTCTCTCTCTGACCCAGATTTAGGCGTCTGTCTGTGGTCGGGATTCTCTGCTGTGACTCTCTCCTGGAGTTAGGCACCTACGCTGGATCAGCTCCTTCTTGGGGGCAGAAAAATTAGGGGGAGAAGGGGTGTTGACACCACCACCTTCTGTATTCCCTGGCCAGTAGAGCACTCACGCAGGATGTGAGAGATACAGAGTCTGTCTGATTTGAACCCAAATCTCCTACTTCCCAGCTACTGGACGACAGAGGACAGGTCACACTCAAATACTCCTGCTGAAGCTATTCCACCTTGTATAAAATACTTAACTAATCGTTGGAGCACATCTCCTTAAACCCCTGGCCTATATAGGGTGATCAGACAGCAAGTGTGAAAAATCGAGAAGGGGGTGGGGGTAATAGGTGCCTTTAGGAAAAAAAGCCCCCAAATATCAGGACTATCCCTATAAAATAGGGACATCTGGTCACCCTAGGCCTATAGGGGAAGGCAGAAGGGCAATGCCACCTCTTTGCATCGGACCCAATCCAGTACATATGATCTAAGGCAGCTTCTTAGCTTGGCCTCAGATATGGCCCCGCAGGTGAGATAGTTGGGTACTGTCTAGTTTGTGTATCCCATTGGATTTAGGCATTAGCCGGGTGCCAGGTGTCAGGCCTTGGCTGCCTGTGCACACACCTACTCACAGGGATTTAGGTACCTAGGAGACTACCAGGAGAAACAGAGGCACCCAGAGGATTCAGGGGCCTAAAGGCTTTGGCAGCAGCTGAGCAGGAGTTTTGAGGCTCTAAATTTTGGACTTAGGTGCCTAAACTGGGAGTTAGGTGCCTAAATCCCTTTGTGGCTGTAGCCCCTGTGCTTTAGAAATTTGGCAGGGGAGGAGGAAATGTTTCTTTCCCTTGTGTCAGAGACATGCCTTTTGCTGTCCCTGCGAAACTCCACCCACATACGGCCAAGTTACACACCAATGCAAACTGCACTTTGCACTTGCTCAGTAGAGGTTTGTTAGAGGCTGCAAGTGTTATTCTCTGAAGAGACTGTCTGCACAGAGCATACTCCAGCCCAGGACTGTAGGGCCATGGGCTTTTCCTGCAATTGCTCCTCCTGGGGGTTGCTGTCCTGTCAGGTTCCAGAGTGGAGAGCAGGGAGACTGTCTCACCTGTGTTCTCAGTGCTCCCCCTGCTGGATCCCGGCAGTGAAGTGGAGGAGGAAGCAGCCTGGCTAATGCAGAGGGATAAAGAGTAGACGCAGGGGTGATTCATAGTATAGTGATTCTTCCGTTCTAGTCCGTGTGGATTAGGCCTCAGCTGGAGTATTGTGTCCAGTTCTGGGTGCCACATTTCAGGAAAGATGTGGACAAATTGGAGGAAGTCCAGAGAAACGCAACAAAATTGATTAAAGGTCTAGAAAACATGACCTAGGAGGGAACAATGAAAAAACTGGGTTTGTTTAGTCTGGAGAAGAGACGACTGAGAGGGGACATGATAACAGTTTTCAAGTACATAAAAGGGTGTTACAAGGAGGAGGGGGAAAAATTGTTCTTCTTTACCTCTGAGGCTGGGACAAGAAGCAATGGGCTTAAATTGCAGCATGGAAGGTTTAGGTTGGACATTAGGAAAAACTTCCTGTCAGGGTGGTTAAGCACTGGAATAAATTACCTAGGGAGGTTGTGGAATCTCCAACACTGAAGATTTTTAAGAGCAGGTTGGACAAACACCTGTCAGAGATAGTCTAGATAATACTTAGTCCTGCCATGCATGCAGGGGACAGGACTAGATGACCTCTCGAGGTCCCTGTCTAGGAACGGGAAGAGTATCTTCGGATACAGACTGGCTAACCTAGTGAGGCCGACTTTTAAGTCCAAAACACAGAGACTTGGGTGAAAGGTCAGAATATTGGGGGAGGGGGGGACTACAAGACACAGACAGTCACAGCAGGGACAATGGAGAGAAGAGGGAATATAGAGGAGAAATCACATGAACATCTTAAATGTCTGTATACTAATGCAAGAAGTATGGGGAATAAACAGGAAGAACTAGAAATACTAGTGAATAATCACAATTGCAACATAATTGGCATCCCAGAGACTTGGTGGGATAATTCACATGACTGGAACATTGGTATAGAAGAGGACAGCTTGTTCAGCAATGACAGGCAGGGAAAAAAGGGAGGAGGCATTGCCTTGTGTATCAAAGATGTATACACTCTAACTGAGGTGGAGATAGAAGCGGGAGACAGACCTGTTGAAAGTCACTGGGTAAGGATAAAAAGGGGTAAAAAACAAGGGTGAAGTCACGGTACAGGCCTACCATAGACCACCTAACCAGGAAGATGAGGTGGATGAGGCTTTTTTTAAACAGCTAACAAAATCATGGAAAGCACAGGACTTGGTGGTGATGGGAAACTGCAACTCACCAGACATTTGTTGGGAAAATAAGACAGCAGGGCACAGACAATCCAACAAGTTCTTGAAATGCACTTTTTATTACAGAAGATGGAGAAAGTGACTAGGGGAGAGGCTGTTCTAGATTTGATCCTGACAAACAGGGAGGAACTGGTTGAGAGTTTGAAGGTGGAAGACAGATGGGTGAAAGTGATCATAAAATGATAAAGAGTTCATGATTCTAAGGAATGGTAGTAGGGAAAAAAGCAGAATAAAGACAACGGACTTCAAAAAGATAACTGGATAAATTCATGGTGGTTAAGTCCATAAATGGCTATTAGCCAGGATGGGTAAAGAATGGTGTCCCTAGCCTTTGTTCATCAGAGGATGGAGATGGATGGCTGGAGAGAGATCACTTGATCATTGCCTGTTAGATTCACTCCCTCTGGGGCACCTGGCATTGGCCACTGTCGGTAGACAGATACTGGGCTAGATGGACCTTTGGTGTGACCCGGTATGGCCGTTCTTATGTTCTTATGACTTTAGCAAACTCAGGGAGCAATTCTAAGGGAAAAAAGAGTTGGCACTTTTCTAAAGAGACATTATCAAGGGCACAAGAGCAATCTATCCTAATGCATAGGAAAGATAGGAAGTATGATAAGAGACCACCCTGGCTTAACCAGGAGATCTTCAATGACCTAAAACTCAAAAAAGAGTCCTACAAAAAATGTAAACTAGGTCAAATCACAAAGGATGGATATAAACAAACAAACAAAAACAAACACAAGTATATAGGGGCAGAATTGGAAAGGCCAAGGCACAAAATTAGATTAAACTACCTAGGGACATAAAGCGTAACAAGAAAACATTTTACAAAGACACAAGAAGCAAGAGGAAGACCAAGGACAGGGTAGGCCTATTGCTCAATGAGGATAGAAAGATAACAGAAAACACAGCAATGGCCAAAGTATTACATGCTTTTTTTGTTTCGGTATTCAACAAAAAAGTTAGCAGTGATTGGACAACTAACATAGTGAACATCAGTGTAAATGGAGTAGGATCTGAGGCTAAAATAGGGAAAGAACAAGTTAAGAATTACTTAGACAAGCTAGATGTCTTCAAGTCAGCAGGGCCTGACAAAATACTTCATAGAATACTTAAGGAACTGGCTGAAGAGATCTGAGCCATTAGCCATTATCTTTGAAAACTTGTGGAGGATGGGAGAGATCCCAGAGAACTGGAAAAGGGCAAATATAGTACTTAGCTCTAAAAAGGAGACTAAGAAAAACCCAGGGAATTACAGACCAGTCAGCTTAAGTTCCATACCCAGAAAAATAATGGAGCAAATAATCAAACCATCAATTTGTAAGAACCTAGAAGATAATAAGGTGATAAATAACAGTCAACATGCATTCGTCAAGAACAAATCATGACAAAGCAACCTCACATCCTTCTTTGACAGGGTGACAAGCCTTGAGAATGGGGGCAAGTGGTGGATGTGATAGATCTTGATTTTAGTAAGGTTTTTGATATTGTCTCACATGGCCTCATCAACAAACGAGAAATATAGGCTAGATGAACATATTATAAGGTGGGCGCACAACTGGTTTGAAAAGTGTACTTGGGGAGTACTGATCAGTGGTCCGCAATCAAGCTGGAAGGGCATATAAAGTGGGGTCCCACAGGATCTTACCTAGGTCTGATTCTATTCAATATCTTCATAAATGATTTGGATAATGGCATAGAGAGAACAGTTATAAAGTTTGCAGATGATAACAACCTGGGAGGGTTTGCAAGTGCTTTGGAGGAGAGGATTAGAATTCAAAATGCTCTTGACAATTTGGATGAATGGTCTGAAATAAATAGGATGAAATTCAATAAGGACAAATGCAAAGTACTGCACTTAGGAAGAAATAATCATTTGCTCAAATACAGAATGGGTACGTCTTAGGGTACGTCTGTACTACCTGCTGGATTGGCGGGTAGAGTTTGATGTATTGGGGATCAATTTATCGCGTCTCATCTGAACGCGATAAATCGATCGGCTAATCGATGCCCGTACTCCACCTCGGCAGGAGGAGTAAGCGGTGTCGATGGGGGAGCCACGCGAGTTGACTTGCAGATGTGAGGACGGCCAGGTAAGTCGAACTAAGATACTTTGACTTCAGCTACGCAAATAGCATAGCTGAAGTTGCGTATCTTAGTTCAAACCCCCCCGCTAGCGTAGCCCAGGCCTAAGAAGGAGTACTGCAGAAAAGGATCCAGGGGTGATAATGAATCACAAACTACATGAGAGTCAACAATGTAACACTGTTTCAAAATAAATAAATAAATAAATAAGCAAATATCATTCCGGGATGTATTAGCAGGAGTGTTGTAAGGAAGACATGAGAAGTAATTATTCCATACAGCACTGATGAAACTTCAGCTGGAGTATTGTGTCCAGTTCTGGGCACCACATTTCAGGAAAGATGTGGACAATTGGACAAAATCCAGAGAAGAGCAACAAAAATTATTAAAGGTCTAGAAAGCATGACCTAGGAGGGAAGATTGAAAAAAACAAGTGTGTTTAGTCTGGAGAAGACTGAGCGGGGACATGCTAATAGTCTTCAAGTACATAAAAAGTTGTTATAAAGAGAATGGTGATAAATTGTTCTCCTTAACCTCTGATGACAGGATAAGAAGCAATGGGCTTAAACTGCAACAAGGGAGATTTAGGTTGAACGTTAGGAAAAACTTCCTAACTGGCAGGGTAGTTAAACACTGGAGTAAATTGCCTAGGGAGGACGTGGAATCTCTGTCAACTAAAAGTTTTTAAGAACAAGTGAGACTAACACCTATCCAGGTCTAGTTCAGTGGTTCTCAACCTATTTACCATTGTGGGCCACATATGCTGCTCTCTATGCGTTATACGGGCTGCACCCACACAATAGATATATACGAACTGAAGAGAAAGCAGAGTACCTGTATGGCCCTGAGGATGTCACATGGGCCACAGCTGTATGCTGATTGGTCCGCAAGTGGCCTGCGGGCCATGGGTTGAAAACCATTAGTATAGATAATATTCAGTCCTGTCTCAGTGCAGGGGACTGGACTAGATACCTATTGAGGTCCCTTCCAGTCCTACATCGCTATGATTTTATGTAATTAAAGACCTTACCATGATGCTCACATACACAAGGCAGATGAATTAAGGTTGCTAGGCAATATTAATCCCTAACATCATCTAATTTTTGAGTGCTTGAATTTGCAACTTCAAAGTTCTTTTAATGTAGGTTTTAAAAGTGTGATTTTATATACTCTGATCTGCTCTCCCCGTTGGTCTCCCAAGCAGGTAAGCTTTCTCCCTGAAACAAATCTTTTAAAGATACTTCTGAGGAAGTGGAGGTTGAGTTGCATATTGCGTCCCCTACCAAAAGAGCTTGAAATAAACACTCTATGATCATGTAGCAAGGAGTGATCTTGGAGATAAGCCAGTGGCTGTTTCATTTCAGGAGCTCTGTTAGAAACTGTTACATTTGTGGTTTTGAGACATGCATTCACCTGGCATCAAACATGCAGGTCAGGAGAAGGTTTTCTTGGCTTCATAAGAACATAAGAATAGCCAGACTGGGTCAGACCAAAGGTCCATTTAGCCCAGTATCCTATCTACTGACAGTGGCCAATGCCAGGTGCCCCAGAGGGAGTGAACCTAACAGGTAACGATCAAGTGATCTCTCTCCTGCCACCCATCTCCACCCTCTGAAAACAAACAGAGGCTAGGGACACCATTCCTTACCCATCGTGGCTAATAGCCATTAATGACTTAATCTCCATTAATTTATCCAGTTCTTTTTTAAATGCTGTTATAGTCCTAGCCTTCACAACCTCCTCAGGCAAGGAGTTCCACAAGTTGACTGTGTGCTGCGTGAAGAACCTCCTTGTATTTGTTTTAAACCTGCTGCCTATTAATTTCACTTGGTGACCCCTAGTTCTTGTATTATGGGAATAAGTAAATAATTTTTCCTTATCCACTTTCTTCACATCACTCATAATTTTATATACCTCTATCATATCACCCCTTAGTCTCCTCTTTTCCAAGCTGAAAAGTCCTAGCCTCTTTAATCTCTCCTCATATGGGACCCTCTCCAAACCCCTAATAATTTTAGTTGCCCTTCTCTGAACCTTTTCTAGTAGCAGTATATCTTTTTTGAGATGAGGCGACCACATCTGTACGCAGTATTCGAGATGTGGGTGTACCATGGATTTATATAAGGGCAATAAGATATTCTCTGTCTTATTCTCTATCCCCTTTTTAATGATTCCTAACATCCTGTTTGCTTTTTTGACCACCTCTGCACACTGCGTGGATGCCTTCAGAGAACTATCCACAATGACTCCAAGATCTTTTTCCTGATTTGTTGTAGCTAAATTAGCCCTTTATCTTCTTGGCTAATGTGCTGCAGGATGAACGGATGGCTCCCCTGAGCCTTGTTATCAGTGTAACAGGTGTTCTTGTATCCTTGGGTGTCAGGGCACACAAATGTAAATCTTCTCTCTCTCCTCCAGATGGAGATAATGAACACGAGGAACTGCTACCAGGTCTCAGTGAACGGGCTGCGTGTATTTGACTATGTCCACCGCCTCCCTGCCAACCAGGTGGACCAGCTACAGATAGCGGGGGATGTGACACTCTCCTATGTGCAGTTCTGATGGCCCCTCCTGGGCCACCAAGTTCTCACTATTTGATTCAACCCACTGGGCTCAGTCTCATCCTCCACTCCAGAGCCCTCTCATCATCTTCATTCAACAGCTCCACTGCCAAGCCCGGAGATCTCAGGCACCAAATCGCACATCATACAGAAACGCTGAAGTCTCACTATGGGGGTTGGGGGAGGGAAGGACTTCTCTCATTGTCTCTTCTTTGTCTATATGCATTTCTGATACTATAGATTAAAGCAGTGGTTCTCAACCTTTCCAGACTACTGTACCCCTTTCAGGAGTTTGATGTGTCTTGTGCATCAGAAGTTTCACTTCGCTTAAAAACTACTTGCTTACAAATCAGAGAGAAAAACACAAGTGTCATAGCACACTATTACTGATAAAGTGCTTACTTCCTCGTAGTAATCATATAATTATAAAATAAATCAACTGGAATATAAATATTGTACTTACACTTCAGTGTGATACTTGAGCCTGTTTTTCACTCGTGAGCCTTGTCTGAAGGCTGAGCCCCAGGTGGCATGGCTAAAGCATGTAACTTTATGGGGGCCTCTGTGGCATGGGGCTTCAGGCAGTTGCCCTGCTTGCCACCCCCAATGCCAGCCCTGAACTTGCGAACTCCCCAAACCATCCAGTAACCTCTCCTGGGTGTCGTGACCTCCAGGTTGAGAAACACTGATCTAGATGATCTGGGTACCCCCTGGAAAGCCTTTGCGTACCCCCAGGGGTATGTGCACCCTGGCTGAGAACCACTGGATTAGAGTTCCAGGGCCTGATTCAAAGCTATCTGATGATGAGTTTGGAGAGAGTGGGGGGTTGTTTGAAAGCCTAACAAAAAACACCATATCACTCATGGGTGAACATGGTTCACGAAGCGATCACTCTATAGCTGACCTCTCAGTCCTCAGCCTCAAAGGAAACCTGCACAACACTTTCAAAAGACGAGCCTGGAACCTTAAATTCATAACTTTGCTAGACACTAAAAATCATGGACTTAACAGAGACACTGGATTTCTGGATTATTACAACAATCTGTAAACCCCAACCCTCCTCTCCACCAAGTCTCACCCGCCTCCAATGACTGGGGAGGTGCTAACAGGCTACTTCACCTTTGAAATATGTGTTATCTACTTATGCTGAACAATCTGTTCCATCTTGTATTTAGCTGTGACAAAGTGGGGGATTTTCTTTGCGTTTTGCATGAATACTATGGGAATCTGAGTTTCCCTGTGTGCTGCGTGTGTAATGAGGCAGTGAGAAAGAGAGAGTTTGTTGTTGAGGGGACTAGGTGTGACATTGCCTGGCAGTCAGGACCCCAGAAAACTGCCTGGAGATGGGGAACCCTAGTGACCTGGTGACCAAGTGGCCCTCCCCAGCTTGGCAGTAAGCTGGTTCTGGCCGCTGGAAGGACAAAGGGCTGAGGAGAGAGGACCCTGCTGACCTGACTTGCTGGTTCCAGCAAGGGGGAAACAAAGGACGGCGGAGAGGAGGCCCAGGAGACTTGTTTACCTGGGACTAAGACAAAGGACAGCGGAGGAGCTGTTGTGGGAGATGATATAGGATGGTCAGCTGGAGGAAGGGGACAGCTGGACTGTGGAGAGAGAGCAGCCAGAGCCCGCCTGGGTGCAGGAGAGACCTAGATGTACTGTGCTGAGGGTTGCTAGGCCTGAGGGCCCAGAGAGTTTCCTGTGCTGGGTTCAGATGCTCAATAAACTCTTCTGCTTTATGCTGAGAGCCACTGCAGGCTAGAGATTGGGGTTGCATTATTCCCTCTGGGCATGGAGGCCCTGGGGTCCAGAGCGAGTGGACTCCCTGAGGGGCCCAAAGCGAGAGACAGGTGTGCTGAAGGCTCAGAGAGGTTCCAGAAGGTGGAGGGGCCTACGGCTTAACCCCCAGGAGAGAGTGGACCCCCAAGAAAGGCTGTCGCACTGAAGGGGGTTCCTCCCAGGGACAGTATGGAGCCAAGAGAGAGTATGAGTCCTGTGAGTCCATGACAGTGACACTCTGAGTACTTTTCCCAAACCTGAAGAAGAGCTCTGTGTACAGTTGAAAACTTGTCTCTCACCAGCAGAAATTGGTCCAGTGAAAGATATTACCTCGCCCATCTTGTCTCTCTAATAAAATTAACACGGCACACATTCCATGGATTAAAAACTGGCTAACTGATAAGTCTCATCTTAGGGGAATCATCGAGTGGGTGTGCTTCTAATGGGGGTTGTCGCAAACAGATAGTTAAGGGATTAATGTCTCTATTACCTTGTAAAGGGTTAAAGAAGCTCAGTAACCTGCTGAACCTGACCAAAGGACCAATAAGGGGACAAGATACTTTCAGATCTTGGTGGGGGAAGTCTTTTGTTTGTGCTCTTGTTTTGGGGGTTGTTCACTCTTGGGACTAGAGGGACCAGACGTCAATCCAGGCTCTCCAAATCTTTACTGAATCATCTTTCATGTTCAACTGTAAGTAATAGCCAGGCAGGCATGTTAGTCTTATGTTTGTTTTCTCAACTTGTAAATGTTCCTTTTTGCTGAGAGGATTTACTTCTGTTTGCTGTAACTTTGACCTAAGGCTAGAGGGGTTCTCTGGGCTATATAAATCTGATTACCCTGTAAGTATTTCCATCCTGATTTTACAGAGATTAATTTTTACCTTTCTTTCTTTAATAAAAGTTTTCTTTTTAAGAACCTGATTGATTTTCTTGTTTAAGATCCAAGGGGATGAGCTGGACCACCAGGAACTAGTGTGGGAAAAGAGGGGGGTGGTTAATTCTCTTGTTTAAGATCCAAAGGATTGGATCTGTGTTCACACAGGAACTGTGAACAAAGCCTCTCAAGGTGCCCAGGGAGGGGAAGGTTTTGGGGGACAGGAAGTGACTCAGACACTGAAATTTCTGAATGGTGGCAGTGTTACAGAATCTAAGCAGTAATTAAGCTTAGAAGTGTCCATGCAGGTCCCCATCTGTACCCTACAGTTCAGAGTGGGAGAGGAACCTTGACATGGTGAGCAGTGGTGAGGGATTTTTTAGGAACCACAAGCCATAGGATTTTTTATTCTCCTTTCTAGCTGCTAGAAAGCAGCCTGAAGGCAGAAGGTGTTAAGTTTTTTATAACAAGGGTCTTTGTTAAGAGGACGGCTTCAAGCTGTGAGCAGCGCCAGCAAAAAGGAATTACAAGCTGAATTGTTTTCTTTCTTCTACCTCCGGGTATAAGCTAGTCAGAAAATCTCTGTTAACCAAGCAGCCCTGAGCTGAGTGCATCCAGTTCAGGAACGCAGAAGGGATGTACCAGCACAAGAAAGCAGAAAATGGAGTACCATGGAAGCCATAGCAAACTAGAGTACTAGCTAGGCTGATAGCAACAGAGGAAGAACGAACATAAAGAATGGATGGAACTAAAACAATTAGAAATTAATGCAGAATAGCCAGGTGAGAAAGCGGGCCCACGAGAGAGTATGGAGATGAAACAAAAAGAGATGGAGATGAGATAAAAAGAGATGGAGGAGAAAGAAAAGGGAGAGAAGAGAAGAGAAAGCAAAGAGGCCCACCGGAGGGCTCATGGAGCTCCAGAGGAGGCCACAAGCAGGCCTAAATTAGCAAAGGGCAAGCAGGATGTACGCAGCCAACCCTAACAACCCTCTCCAGGTACTGTTTCCCATCCCAGAAATAATCCCCACCTACAAGGCAGGTGAATACTGAGGCCTTGCTTAGAAAATTTGGAAAGACCCCTGGTGTGATGGATAGGGGCTGTCGTATGGGGAATGGGAGAGCAGGGATGCTTCAGGGCAGGACAGGATCTTTAAGCGTAACCTAGCAGTGCAGGGGGAACATGAACGATTATAAACTTTTCAAACCAAGGCCAGAATCAGAATGGGGCTAACACCTGAGCATGCCCGTCGGCGGTTCAGAGCCCTAAGGTGAAACCAGATGTGTCATTTACCCGACACGCCTACCACATTGGAAAGAATTGGGATGCCTGGATATCAGGAGCAAGTGCTAAACTCTCTGGAAGAGCTGTCCTTCCTAATGCAAATGGAGCAGTTCTTAGAGGGTGTTCCTGAGGAAATAGAAAGGTACATCCTAGATGGGAAGCCCAAAACTGTAACGAGGCAGGGGAGATTGGAGCCAGATGGGTGGAAGTGGCAGAAAAGAAAAAAACTACTAGCAAGGGAGCGAATATCAGAGGGGGCAAACCGAAAATAAACCCTATCACCGGGGCAACCCAAGACCCCACCTACAACCCAAGGAAAGCCCCAGACACCCTATTGTCCCACCTCACCAGTCTCCAGCAACCCACCTCGGCCCAGTGACCAGTCAGCTGGGCGATGTTTTAAATGTAATGAACTGGACATATAAAGGCCACTGCCCAAGAACCCCAACCAATTACAGTTCATTACACCACATCACACCAAAGATCCCCAGGCCCAGATGCCTCTCAAATACCCTCAGAGCGAAGGGAAACTTGAGAGTGGGGAAAGAAGGTTATCGCGTGGAGAGACACGGGGCACAAGTGTCAGCTATCCACCAATCCTTAGTGGACCCAAATTCATCAACCCAGAGGCCCAAGTGACAATTCACCCATTCATGTCAAAATCTGTAAACTTGCCTACAGCTGAGTTGCCTGTCCAGTACAAGGGCTGGTCAGGAATGTGGACTTTTGCAGTCTATGACAATTATCCCATCCCCATGCTACTGGGGAAGACTTGGCCAACCATGTGAAGCTGGCCAAGAGGGTGGGAATGGTCACACGCAGCCAGCCAAGCAAGCTTCCACACCCATCCCTGTTCCTGAGCTGTCCACAGGCCCGTCTGTGTTACCAGAGACCCAGACAGAGGTGGTGGAACTGGATCCCCTGCCAACGACTGCAACAGCCACAGTGCATCCAGTCCCAGAACCGGAACTGGAAAAGCAACCAGCACCAGAACTGTTGCCAGCACTGACTCCAGCGCTTGCAAACCCATCTACAACTCCAACGCCAGAGGGCACCAGCGGGCCTGAACTGGCAGAAGCAGCAGCAACCCTACCCAAGAGGCTCAGCCAGAGCCTGAAATATCACACAGTGCACCAGCGGAAAGCGGTTCACAATCAACGAAAACAACCCCATCACCTACAACGCTTCCAGAGGGACCAAGCCCAAGTCCACAGTTTAAGGAGCAACTGATGTCTCCAGCCTCAAGGGAACAGTTCCAGGCTGAGCAGAAAGCAGATGACAGCCTTCAGAAAGCTTGGGTGGCAGCACGAAGCACCCAACCGCCTCTCAGCTTTTCTAACCGATCCCGGTTTGTTGTAGAACAAGGACTTTTATACAAGGAGACTCTTTCTGGTGGACACCAGGAAGACTGGCATCCTCAAAAAACAGTTGCTAGTTCCAACTAAGTACCGGGGAAAGCTCTTGAGCTGAGCTCATGATCATCCCAGTGGCCATTCTGGGGTGACTAGAACCAAAGACCGTTTGGGGAAGTCCTTCCACTGTAAGGGAATTGGCAAGGATGTTGCTAATTATGTTCGGTCTTGTGAGGTGTGCCAACGAGTGGGAAAGCCCCTCTCCAGCCACTCCCCATAACTGAGGTCCCATTTCAGCGAGTAGCTGTGGATATTCTGGGTCCTTTCCCAAAAAAGACCCCCAGAGGAAAGCAGTACACACTGACTTTCATGGACTTTGCTACCCGATGGCCGGAAGCAGTAGCTCTAACCAACATCAGGGCTAAAACTGTGTGCCAGGTCTTAGCAGACATTTTTGCCAGGGTAGGTTGGCCCTCCGACATCCTTAAGAGATTTGGGAACTAATTTCCTGGCAGGGACCATGAAAAATCTGTGGGAAGCTCATGGGTTGAATCACTTGGTTGCCACCCCTTACCACCATCAAACCAATGGCCTGGTGGAGAGGTTTAATGGAACTTTGGGGGCCATGATATGCAGTGCAGGGTTTGTGGGAGGTGCTGGGCAGGTGTGGGGGCAGAGCTGTATGGGGCTATCGGCAGTGGGAGGTCTGTGGGCAGGGGGATGCTGGGCATATAGGTCTGTGGGGAGTCTTAGCACGGGCACTGGGCATAGGGGACTGCGCAGGGTGTCTCTGGGCAGGGGGGCACTGGGCATAGGGAGTCAGGGAGCACTGGGCAGGGGGTTGGTGTGGCGCCTGGCATGGACCTGTCCCCGAGGGGAAGGGGCAGGCTGGCAGCACAGGGCTGGGCAGGCCAATGTGTGTCTGGCACAGTGGTTCTCAACCTGCAGCCCACAATGGTAAATAGGTTGAGAACCACTGGTTTAGTGTCTGAGTGGCTGGAGGTACAACTGCAAGAGATGATATTGCATCTGATGTTCCATTTCTCAGTGCATAGCTGATTTAAAGACTTGGTATCAGTGACTTGTTCTCTTCACTAGTTACCACTCTCCCAGTCTCTGTGTCGTCTACCAGCTTTACTAGTGATGACTGTATGTTTTCTTCCAGGTCATAGATAAAAAACATAAATAGCATAGGGCCAGGAATCAATCTCTGCAGGACCAGACAGCAAGTGTGAAAAATCGGGAGAGAGGGTGGGGAGTAATAGAAGCGTATATAAGAAAAAGACCCAAAAATTGGGACTGTCCCTATAAAATTGGGGCATCTGGTCACCCTACAGGTAAGGCAATGCAGTACAGCTGACGTGTACATTTATAACGCTGTGTCCACTGACCCATAATGCGAGGTAACCAGAAAGATTTCTTGGTTAATTTTGGTAGTGGACTGACTTTTTACAGCTCTGCCTTCACAGATTGTTGATGGGCAATTCTGACAATAATTTTTTTTGGTAACAATTTAGGCTTAGCCCTACTGGAGACATACTGTATCCATTCATGTTTATATATATCAAACAGAGATCTTTTCTGTTGTTTTAAAAGGTGTTTCAGCACTTTAACATTGCCTGACACTACCCAGAACAATTTATGTTCAAGTGATGCTAAACTAAGAATTTGCATTTCAGTGCATTCCATGGCTAAGGCAGTTTTATTTTTTTAATTTCAGCTGTTTTTGTGATGTTCATAAGGTGAACCTTCAGTTCCACTTCCCCATTCCAGGCATAAATATTGGTATTTCCTAGTGGCCGAAGGATTTGATTTGTATTTTTATTGTACCATTGTAAGAGGATTTTTAGTTCCCTGATGGGGATTCACGATTGATTAGTTAGGGGAGGATTATTCTTGGCCAGGGGAGAGGTGGCAGTGGGCTTTCCCAGAATACTCTTAAATATCTGGGACATACAGGCCCCCAAGAACAGGGACTGCCAAAACTTATACTGAGGTTTCATGGATTTGCAAGTAGTAGTGGTTGACCAGCATCTTATGTTTTGAATTCCAGGGGTCCTTTTTTGTAAAAAGTTAAAGACATTATTAATCATGCAGAGGGTTTAATCTGTGAAACGTTACCCATTTTAAGTTTTTATTCTTTTTAATACCAATGGGCTGAGGCAGTCCACTATGGGATAGGGTTCTAACCATTTTGATTTCAGGGAGTGGTGCCTTTTTTTTAATTTAAGGTACATAACTTGATCCCTTGTTTTCCATTGGGCCACTCTGATATACTTTTGTACATGAATTTTTTTATTTCTTTGTTTAATAGCTTGATTGACCCTGTATTGAAGAGTGGTCTTATCTTCTTGCAGCTGCTCAAGCCACTGCAAATGTTTATGCTGTGTTACATTAGGGGTCTTTCCCCCAATCTTGTGTTGAGTGGACAGAATCAATCACAAGATGCATGGAGTGTCCAAATATAATTTGGAATGGCTGAATTTTGGTTTTTAATTTGTTGCTGCTGCGGAGAGCTGCTAAAATTAGAGGTAGCTTGTCTGGCCACTTTTTTGCGGTGTGGTTTACTACCTTCCGCAGTGCTTCCTTAAAGGTGCGGTTCATGCATTCTATCTGACCCGAGGATTGGGGTCGGTATGATATATGAAACTTTTGTTTGATTCCTAAGGCTTGCAACATCAATGTGAATTTTTTTCCCACAAAGACCCCCCCGTTATTGGAATCTATTATTTCAGGGGTACCATATTTACACACCACCTTATTAAAAACTTTTTAGCTACCACCTTGGTGCTGTTAGTATTAGTAGGAAATGCCTTTATCCAGCCTGGAAAAGAATCAATTATTACCAATGGGTATTGAAATTCTTTTTCTCTTTTAGGCAACTTGTCAATAAAATTAATCTGGCTTCTATGCCAGGGCCCGTGCCTTCGTTGGTGCATCATGGGTTGCCAGTGAGGGGGTCGTGCTTTATCCTGTGCACACCGCATGCAATTCCTTACCCATGTTTTAACATTAGTCTCCATGTTTTTTTATTTTGCAACTTGTTTTACCCTATTTAAGGTTTCCTTTACTTTTTCATACGTGAACTGATGGGCTCCATTAATTAGTTCTTGCCTCTATGCCTTTCCTGGAGTTCTGTGATTTATAGTATCATCCGTTGGTTCAGGGGCCTCGGTAGGGGAGCCTTTAGCTTGGCTTCTAGTTACAATTGCTATACTGTGTTGCCTGGCTATGTTATTCACCCGACTGTTCCAGACAGCTTCCTCGTTTGTTTCCTTGTTATGGGCTTTTATGTGTTTGATTTTCAGTTGATTGGGATTTTCTGTTACCCACTGATAAATCCACTTTTATTTATTTAGATGTGCAATATCTTTACCATCTGCCCAGTGGCGTAGCCAGGTTCTAAGAGCAGGGGAAGCACATATAAACCCCCCCGCTCCCCCAGCTCCTCCTCATGGGCCCACGAAAGTTTATGCTCAAATAAATGTGTTAGTCTCTAAGGTGCCACAAGTACTCAGGTTATTTCTAAATAGCTGTACACAGATCACATTCCCTTTATACATTTGGGAGCAGTTAAGTTCCAGTAGAAACCGCTTATCTTCTTTTAGCAAATTTGACTAAATTGTTTATAGTCAAATGATTTAAATCAGATTGTTTCTTTGCCTGGCTTATTTACAGACATTCCTTTGGAAAAGGGCCCATTTTCCCTTCAGAATGGGTGCAAAGAAACCAAGAATTTTCTTTCTATAATACTTTAAAAAAAAACATTTTTACAACGTTTAATTGCTTAATATCCTTCAGCCTCTGCAGTATTAACTTCTTACTTTAAAAAAAAAAAAAACTAGCTTATCTTCTAAAATGACACCTTAATCAACTTAGATTTTTACCATTCCCAGTACTGTTGCAGGGATTTAAATTCCCCATGTCTGCACTTACTCCTGCCACAATGCCTTCAGGGCTTCCAACCTTTTTCAATTTTTTTTTATCTGTTGCCTGCCTGCTTGTCTGGACCCAATCCTGTTTTCCTCGCTGAACTGTCCCTTTTTACGGACACAGGCTTTGTTCCACTACCAATTTAGCAAGGAGGGTGGGCTCCTTAACTATCCCCCACCCCTTCTGGTCCCTTTCCTTAAACATATTTTTTAAAACTGTGAAATTACCATGATATCGCTCACAAACAAACAAAAAAATACCACAGTGCCCAAACTCCTATATTTTTCAGTGTTTGGTTTAACAGAGCAAAATCTGTTGAAAAGGAGTAATTTCTTGAACAAAGTAGCATCTTTGGATTGCTTCCTTTCAAACATTTCCTACATAGGTGTTACTACTATTTGCCCTCACTCCTATATTCTTCAGAGTTGAGTCTCACATAGAAAATACCACCTGAACATTTCAGGGCTGCCCAGAGGATTCAGGGGGCCTGGGGTCTTCGGCAGTGGGGGGCCCCCACTGCTGAATTGCCACCAAAGACCCGGCACTTAGGTGGCGGGTCCTGGGGCGGAAGGACCCCCCGCCATGGGTCTTCAGGGCACTTTGGTGGCGGGTCCCGGAGTGGAAGGACCCCTGCCGCCAAATTGCCGCTGAAGACCTGGAGCAGAAGAAGCTCCAGGGCCCGGGCCCTGCAAGAGTTTTCCGGGGCCCCCGGAGCAAGTCAAGGACCCTGCTCCAGGGGCCCCAAAAAACTCTCATGGAGGCCCTGCGGGGCCCAAGGCAAATTGCCCTACCTGCCCCTCCCCACCCCCAGGCGGCCCTGGAACATTTTATGAATCTTTTACCTTTATAACTTTTCTGTGCCCATGCTCGTGCTGGGACTTACAAAACACAAAAGTCTCTACCCGCTAAAAAGAACTCTGCCTGACAGAGCAGAAAGGGGATCGCTAAGCCCCCTACCTTTTGGGTTCGATCCTGCTATGACTAAGGGTATATTTACCTATGCAATTTTCCCCAACACATGGGTAGGAGCGAGGACTCTAATCCTCCCCCTTATGGCCTGGCACCTCTATGACTGGGGGTTTATACACCAAATATAAAAACCCCTTCTAGGGATCAGAGCAAGAAACACTTAAGTTCTCCTCTTGTGCTCAGTCTTGCTACGGCTGAGGGTCTACACACCTAGGATTTTTCAGTTTGGAGCGAGGATCTCTAAGTCCCACTCCTACTCCCTGACCATACTACAATCAGGGGCATACCCACCTCCAATTATTTCCCCCCAGCAGTCTGTTTCTCAGCCCTGCTACGACCGAAGGTATGTATACCTTTTAATCACAAACATTCTCAATTCATAAAATACCAACAGTGAATACAATATTAACCACACCTGGTTCCCTCTTTACTGCCCAGTATCTTTGTGACCGAGGGTGTGCACACCTGAATGTATGCTATACCTTCTTAGCAGTACTGTCAATAATTACAGCACATATTCTTCTAAACTCTCAATTCTATTAGACTGGGCAACATCCAGATTAAGCCATTTTTCTCACCCCGTTGGATATTGCAGTTCTTAATGTACGGGTTTGTTCCTTAAACCTGGGCCAATCTCCGTTGTTGGAGTCTTTTCTTCTCAGTGTCTCGGTTGCTTGCAGCATAGGTGAGGGCAGGAGAAGGGCCCAGCCTGGGCGTCATGTTCAATTTATACCCTCAGTCCATGTGCTTGTAAAGCACAAGTCCAGGCATGTCTGGGGGCATTGCTGAGGCTTTGGCTACACTTGCAGCTGTACAGCGCTGGGAGTTACAGCTGTCTTCATACAGCTGTGTAGGGAAAGTGCTGCAGTGTGGCCACACTGACAGCTACCAGCGCTGCAGTGCGGCCACATTTGCAGCATTTGCAGCGCTGTTGGGAGTGGCCGAACAGGCATTCTGGGATACCTCCGAATACCTCTGGAGGCCAATTACAGCGCTTTTGGTGGCCACACTGGCGGAGCAGTGCTGCATCACCAGCGCTGCAATCGTTATACCCCAGGCAGAGCAGGAGTACAGGCAGCGCTGCAGCCAGGGAGATGCAGTGCTGGATGTGCCTTGCAAGTGTGGACGGTGAGTAGTTGCAGTGCTGTAAACCCACCACCAGCGCTGCAACTCTCCAGTGTAGCCAAGCCCTTAGTCTCCTGGCAAGATTGGGCAATTCCCCTGGTCTGGCCTCATGCAGGTGAGTCATTGTATTGTAGCTCCCTTGCTGGACAATGGCTGTTGATGGTTATTTGACACCCTTCCTGGGCATTGGTTACTTTCCTTGTTGCCTCTGGGGAGCTAATATCTGGCTGATTCCTCAACTTACAGAATGCTTTAGTGACAACACAATCTCATAACTTCATACACATTAATGATCTACATATACGGATAGAAAAAAGACTTTTTGCAGATCATAACCTCTCCCCGATACCTTATAAGGCCTGCTTTATATGTAAGATCACAATTATATGTAAATGAGGAATATGGGGTTACAGGACGCTCCCCTAAGGTACAGGATGTCACAGTTGTGCCCAGTCAAATGCCTTACAGAAGTCTAAGTGTACTACATCAACACTGCTATCTCTATCAATCAGACTCGTAATCTCACCAAAAAAAGGGTATCTAAATTAGGATTGGATCTTTACTTTGTACTTCCTGGTTTTCAGACGTTTGAGTGTAGCTGGACTCAGTGTTCTGGAAGGGCATGAATGAGCCACAGGCAACCTTAGCTCTGTATTAACCAAGTTTTCTGCGTGTGAACAGGAGCGGCAGAATGTTGTGGGGTATAATCCCTCACACGTGGGCTCTGGCCCCTTTTTCACACTTTGGAGCCGCGACAGGTATCTGCTGACTTCTTCGTTTCCTGCCATTATTTGGGAAGCTCTGACAGATGCCACTGGGCCACGCTAAAGATGCAAAAAAATATCCTAGTGGCCCAGTCCTGTGAGGGACTTAAATTGCTAGTAGTGATTCATTTTAGACCAATATTGCAATACATCCATGATATACAGAAAGCTCAAACTCTCAGATCACCTTTTTTGGATGCAAATGGCTCTTAGGAATGTGTGCCAAGCTGGGGCTTTCATCAGATCCCATGGCCTGGACTCTGATGGGTGGAGAAAGCAAGAGAAGGAGCCTGGGGGAGTGAGCATGGAGCTCAGAGACAGCAAAGGGGGCGCAGAGCAATGCCGTGCTCTGACCAGCTCTACACAGCACGTTTTATCAACAAGCCCTTCCTGTGGCTGCCCTGCATGGGCTCCTGACAATCTCTCTCTTCTGCTCCTCTGCCTCTTGTGTCTCTGTGGATTCATTGCGGTTCACACTCCGTACCTCACTGGAAGTGTGGCATCACCGAGGCTAGGGTGTGTCAGTGGAGGAATCAGGCAAGAGGCAGAACCTAGGACAGGGAATTACCTGGGGCTGTAGCCATGCTTGGCACCTGGCAAAGCTGCCCATGTCTGCCAGTGCCCACACACGGACCTCCACTGCTCAGGGCCTGCAGATGCTGACAAGCTGTCCCAGCAGAGAGCTCCAGAGAGAACACACGTCAGGTATTTCCCCTACAAGGAGCAGTGGCAGAGCCGAGGCCGCCACTGGCGTCTGACAAGGGTACCTGGGGCTGCCTTTCACTCTCGCTACAGTAGTCCTGCGGTCCCTGCAGGCCATACTCCATGTGAATTGGAGCCCTGATTGCTGGGCCTGGAGCAGAGGTACTGACTTATTTTCCCTCGGGAGCACTTCACCCCCAGTCTGCCCTGAGGTCCTGTCCCCACTCTGAGGCCCTGCCCTTGTTCTGACTCTTCTTCCCCCAGCTCTGCCTCTTCCCACCCCTGCTCTGCCCCTTTCCCCGAGGCCCCGCTCTCACCCCACCTCTTCCTGTCTCCACTCTGACCCCTTCCCCAAGGCCCCTGCCTGCCTGCTGCTCTCCGTCCTCCCCCAAGCTCCTCCCAAACAGCTGATCTGTGGCACCACCGAACAGCTCTGGTGGGTGCTGAGCACTCACTATTTTTCTGTGCCCCTCTCCCTCCCACAGGCTGCAAGCAGCAAGAATCAAAGGCCAGCAAGAACTCACAGGCTGGAAAAGCCAAACCCCTGATCGTGGAGCCACTCCCACTATCACAAAGGAACAAATGGTTCCACCTCCCATCTCTCCTCCAACAGCTGTGTTGTGAGCAAGACACGAGAAATCATTCTTCCACTCTACTCTGCGGTGGTTAGGCCTCAGCTGGAATATTGTCTTCAGTTCTCGGCACCGTATTTCAAGAAAAATGTGGAGAAATTGGAGAGGGTCCAGAGAAGAGCAACAAAAATGATTAAACGTCTTGAGAACATGACCCATGAAAGAAGGTTGAAAGAATTGGGTTTGTTTAGTTTGGAAAAGAGAAGACTGAGAGGGTACATGATAGCAGTTTCAGGTATCTGAAGGAGGAGAGAGAAAACTTGTTCACCTTAGCCTCTAAGGATAGAACAAGAAGCAATGGGCTTAAATTGCAGAAAGGGAGGTTTAGGTTGGACATTAGGAAAAGGTTCCTAACTGTCAGAGTGGTTAAACAATGGAATAAATTGCCTAGGGAGGTTGAGGAATCTCCATCTCTGGAGATATTTAAAAGTAGGTTAGATAAAGGTCTATCAGGGATGGTCTAGACAGTATTTGATCCTGCCATGAGAGCAGGGGACTGGACTCGATGACCTCTCGAGGTCCCTTCCAGTACTAGAGTCTATGAATCTATGAATCCCTGCTCACCCAGAGACCTGAGAATCACTCCCAAAGTCTCAGGTCACAGCCACCACTTTTCTGCTACTGCACCTTGGACAGGGAAGGATATTCTTCACAACCCAGCAGTTCGAGCTCATTCACTTCCGTGTGGCAGTAGTAGAACACCAGCATTAGGCTGCCAGGTCAGCCCCACACCTGACCGAAGCTGGCTGGTTACAAAGGAGATCAGCATAGACGAATGGAAATCAAAAACACTTTATTGCAAATCTATGACATCCTGGTACCCAGAAAGCAGAAACCAGCTCCACTGAAATGGGCTGCAGCTTGCTCCACTGTCTCTCTTCCACCCGTTCCCAGCCACCAGCACCAGGTCAGGATTTCTGAATCACCACTTGAAATTTACCTGGCAGAAAGAGAAAGCACTGAACGTGCAACACAGGCCCTTCATGAAGGGTAGGACACACAAAAAGGGAAATGCTGCCATGGCCATAGGCGCCGACACTGTGGGTGCTCCAAGGTTGGTGCACCCAGGGGGAAAATTTGGTGGGTGCTCTACACCCACTGGCAGCCAAGCTCCCCCACACCCAGGGCTGGTGCAACAATTTAGGCAAACTAGGCGGCGGCCTAGGGTGCCTAGTGGTTGGGGGCACCTAAAAGTCCCCTCAGGCGAGGAGGTGGAGTGGAGGTGAGCTGGGTGGGAGGGCGCGCGGGGAGGGCTGCTAGCAGTAATGGGGCGGGTGCACAGGGGAGCCGCTCCCCACCCCAGCTTCCCTCCACTCTGCCTCCTCCGCTCAGCACACAGCCCAGCTCTAAGTCTCCTCCAATCAGCGTCGCAAGCCTGGGCGGGGAGGAGAATTAGAGCAGCGCCAGCGTGCTCAGTGGAGGAGGCGGAGCCGAGGTGAGCTGGGGAGGGCTACACAGGCAGGGTTAGCTGCGGTGGCGGGGGGAGGAGAGGGGGGAAGTCTCCCCAGGCAGGGTTAGCTGCCGTGGCAGGGGGGCGGGGAAGGAAGTCTCCCTGGGCGGGGTTAATTGCCGTGGGGGGACGGGAGGAGGAGAGGGGTTAGCTGTCATGGTGGAGGGAGGTAGCTGCCGTTGGGGGAGAGGGGGGCTCCCTGGGTCAGGGGCTGAGTTAGCTGCCGTGGGGGGGGCGGGGTTAGCTGGGTGGGAGGGGCAAGGTGGAAGTTTCGCCTAGGGCACGAAACTTCCTTGCACTGGCCCTGCCCACGCCCCACCTCCTCTTCCTCTGAGCATGCTGCATCCCCGCTCCTCCGTCTACCTCCCTTTGCTTCCCGCCTGGCTGCTGCCAAACAGCCGTTTGGCCGCTCTGGGGTGGGGGGAGGAGCGGAAGGGGCTGGGGTGGGGATTTGGGGAAGAAGGGAGGGGGCGGAGTTGGGGCAGGGACTTTAGGGAAGAGGTTGGACTGGGGGCAGGACAGGGCCTCATGGAAGCGGTGGAGTCGGGGCGGGGTAGGGGGTAGATGAGGGTCTAGCTCCTACCGACGAGAGCAGAAGTCAGCGCCTATGACCATGGCAATGGCCATGGAAAGGGGCTGGTTGAGAGAGATCTCATGGTTGAGATACCTCTGCCCGGGAAATCACTGTCCTGGCTTCATCCATGCAACCCCACCAAATACTGAACCAAGAGCCCAAACCCGACTCTCTGGGCCTCTCTTTCCCTGGACACATCCCCAGACACCTCCTCACTGAGCGCTAGCTAGGAGGGGTCCCTTTCAGAAGTGAATATTGGGCAGGGAGAAGGTTGGCCCTTCTGGCACACTCTTCTGTACTACATAAGCGGCAGCAGGCCACCTTCCTCCACATGCCTCAGCCTCTAGGGTCTCTCCAAGAGAGAAGTTCAGCCTGCCTGGCCTGCTCCATCCTGGGCCCCTCTCCAGAGGCCATCGGCCAGGGGAGCCAGCTGGGGCCAATGGTGACGATAGCTTTGTGACAAGAGCTAGCCCGTTGCCAAGAACTGGACTCAGACTGTCTGTTTTCCTTGTTCCACTCAGGGCCACAGAACAGACATCAGCTGGCTGGAACATCTGGGCAATGCCCAGCGCATCACACTGGGACCCATGGCTCCCCAGGACTCTGACAGGCAGGGAAGTAGGGAGCAGGGTGCTCGCTGGGGCCACCCCCTTCTTCCCTAGAGCAAGGATGGGGGAGGGGTATATCCAGTACAGACTAAGGTGCCCTGGCTTGCATCCTACTGGATCTCAGCTCCCTCTCCCCACGCAGAGGCTAACTACTTACTGGACGGCATCACCGCCACCTCGGCAGTCACAGTGCTGTCAAAGCCCAGGTTGGAGAGAGCTCCTTTCACAAGGCCACATGTAAAGGCGAGAAACTACAGGGAAGGCAGAAATCCAGTCAGTTCTCCCCCGGGGGGCCTTCTGGAGCAGCAATACTTGCCCTAGACAGAGAGGGATCGAGCTAGGACTCACGAGCTAGCCTGGGAGTGACTCTTTCTCTGTGTCAAGTACCAGAGGGGTAGCCATGTTAGTCTGGATCTGTAAAAGCAGTAAAGAGTCCTGTGGCACCTTATAGACTAACAGACGTATTGGAGCATGAGCTTTCATGGGTGAATAACCACTCCGTCGGATGCATGTAGTGGAAATTTCCAGGGGCAGGTACATATATGTAAGCAAGAATCAGGCTGGAGATAACGAGGTTAGTTCAGTCAGGGAGGATGAGGCCCTTTCTAGCAGTTGAAGTGTGATCACCAAGAGAGGAGACTGCTCCAACGGTTAACCAATGGAATCATAGAATATCAGGGTTGGGAGGGACCTCAGGAATTAGGGAATTATCCTCACAGTCATGGACTCCTCTGGTGAAATCCTGGCTTGCCTATCTCAGTGGGGGGTTCCTACCATTGACTTCAGTTGGCCCAGGATTTCACCCATATATTGTAAGGCCACAAATAACAGTTAAGATCATCTGCTCGGATCTCTTACATAATACAGGCCAGAAAACCTTCCTCACTGATTCCTGCATCAAGCCCCTAACTTATGGCTGAGAAGATCTTTGTAAAATGTCCCATTTTAATTTCAAGACTCCAAGTGGTAGAGAATCTGCACCACCCTTAGGTGAATTCTCCCAGTGGTTAGTTACTCTGACTGTTAAAAATTTGTGCCTTATTCCTACTCCAAGTTTATCTAATTTCAGCTTCCAGTAACTGGAACTTGTTCTAACTCACTTGACTAGATAAAAAAACCAGAAATCTCTTCCACATGTAACCGTAACTGTCTTTTGGATTAACGAAAGAGACTGAACTCTTCAGTTTCTTCCCAATCATTCCCGCAGCTCTTCCCTGCACTCGCTCCAATTTTTCCAACATCCTTTTTAAACAGTAGACCCCAGACTTGGAGGCAGTATCTCAGTACTGGTCTCATCAATGTTCTGCAAAGGGAAAAATCATCTTCCTGCTCCTACTCACTACTCCCATTAACCATGGGCGGCGGGTACCATAGGCCAGAGGAGGCTGAGCCTCCCTAAACAGCCCAGCATGGCCCTGCCCATGCTTCGCCCCCAGACCACCTCCTGCCTGTTTCCAGTTCCTGCTCTTCCCTCATGGCTCAGGTGGGGGTGGGCCTGCCTGTGGCTGGGACTCGGAGTGACTGGGGCCAGTGTTTGCATTGCCCGGTGCGTTGGGGTTGGAGGCCGCCCGCCCGGCACATCCGGGGCTGGGGGCCACTTGGCCGCCCGCCTGGCACTCTGGGGCTGGGGACCACGCATTTGTTATTCTGGGGTTGGGGGTGCTCAGGCGGCCTGTGGAGCCAGTGGCCATGGTGGGGGTGCTCCAGGCTCTGGCAGGGATGGGGAAGGGCCTCAGGCAGAAGAGGAGTGGCTGGGGGCTAGCGTGCCCCAAGGGGCGGTTCATGCACCACCCATGCCATTAACGCATCCAAGCATCCCGTTAGCTCTTATATGGGCTTTCAAGAGTTACACCAGCTCCAAGTTCAAAGCCCAACAGTGACGGACTTCACCAAAGGACCTGAAACCCAGAGCACCTGAAAGCAGGCCAGTCACAGTCCATGCAGCTGTGTTCATTATTTTAGAACATCCAAGGTATGCTGAAGCCCCCCAGATGAAGTAGAAAGGTCTGGTCCATGCCCCAAAGATCTTACAACCTAATATGGGCTATCTGAGCTTGAGGGGGGCAGTCAGTCACAGAGCAAAAGCAGCCACAAGGCCTACCTGGTTCAGATTCAGCTTCCAGCTTGGCTTCCTAGACAGCATGTCCTTGACTGCTTTGGAGAAATTTAATCTGTTGGGTTTTATACCGGCGATCTGAACACTGAGAAGGGTTTTAGCCATGATGACAGAGGTCACAGTGCAGCCTTTCCTGGGGTGCTGACAAACAAGGAAGAGATGCTTCTACTGAAGGATGTCCCCACGTTGGGCTTACCTTGGGTGCCTCCTCCAGGTACTGCTTCCCATCGGACAGCTGGCTTAGGAGGAGGAATTGATTGTCTTGCAGCATGTAGGTTCCCTGTGGGAATGAGAGATCTGTGGGTTTGAGAGTCAAAATAAGTCAAGATGGCTGGGCCTCAGAGCTGCTAATACTAGGCCCATTAGAAATTAAACCAAGAGTCGGACTGTGTGAGCAGCATGTACCCGGGAGCCCCCTGCACAGCACATGAGACCATCAGCAATTGCCTAGAAATCCATCACTGACTGCCACAGGCTCACGCAATGCCAAGCCCCCAATCCTAGCACAGCAGGAACAGCACTTCCTCCCACTGCTGCTTTGCGGGGGGAGTACTCCAGCTGCCCCTTGGTCAGTGCACTCGCTGTCTCTGAGGCACCTCAGAATCTAAGTCAGGTCAGTTCCAGAGCAGGGACAGGCACAGGACTCCCAGAACACTCTGGTCCAGTTCTGGATACACTTCATGGTCTTTGTATTAATCTCTGAGCTCTAATGGGCTAGGACTTGCCAACCTCAGTGACCACCTCTCTCCCCAGGACAATGGGGACAATAGGGTGGAACTCCGGGGCTGGGCATTCTTAGTGGAGGGTCCTCAGCTGAGAGGCTCTGTTCTGGAAATAAGGCTCTGCTTGTGCCACACACCCCTCAGCCACAATGCCAGACTCAAATGTTTGCTCAGGCCTCTTGATACCACCTGAGGCAGCAGCCTAGTCCTTCTCCGCCCTCCTCTTGGAATCAACTGTGGAGCAAGAAGTACTTTGGGGAGAATTAAGGCTTCTCTTCTCACCCGTCTGCATCGTGCAGCAGGGACACTGAAATAGCTAGAGAACAGCCTGCAAAGGCCAAGACAAAACTGTGGGAAGGCATCCAGTCTTCCTGGGAGCAGGGGAAAGCCTCTCAGCTCTTACCTGATGGTTGGTGCGCAGATTATCCACCTGCTTCTTGAAGATGGTTATCCACAGATCCTTGCAGAGGAATTTCAGGACATCCAGTTCATCCTTGAATGATGGCATCTCCTTTGTCAACCTTCAGCAGAAGGGGGAAATCACAATGTTTGGTAATTGTCTCTTTGAATGGATCCCACAGTATCAGGCAACAGGACCAGAGAAAACCCGGAGCTGAGTCACCTGTCAAAGCAATGCTGACAGGATAATTGCCAGACATCCCGGGCTCATTTCCTGTTTTCCCTGTATCTTGTGAAAAGAGATTAAGCATTAGATGTATCAGAAGGGAAGCTGGATTTACTGGGCTTCAATCCCTGCCTGGGAAGGGAGCTGGGAGCTCCTTAGCACAAGCAAGGGGGATTGAAGCCACTCCAGCATTTGGAAGTGCTTTTCACTTAACGGCTCAACAGCACGGAAACAGAAGGGCTAAACATTTTCAAAAACAATCAAGTCACTTAGGAGCCTAAATATCATTCACTTTCTGTGTCTATTTGAGTCAATGAGCTTCAGGCTCTTAAAGCCAACAGACTCACCAGCTCACTCTGCAGGAGGAACTGCAGGAGGGCAGACAGCCCAAGCAAGGGGAGCCCAGAGCAAACGGTGCCAAAATTAGAAGTGAATCCAGCTTCACGACCTCTGCCATGTCCCAGCCCCTCCTGGGGCCTTCCCTCCCTGGTGCTCCTCGGGCTCCATTTCAGACTCTGATTCACTCCCAGTTCACAGGGACCGCTTTGTACTGGGAGTCGCTCCTGCTGATCTGTCCACCATGTTAAGCTTCGTCCTCCACCTTCACTCCATGAATCTCCCACCCAGCCCCTCCTGTGCTCTGGTACTCTGCACTCACCTCTCCGAGAGTCCTTGGCCCACTCGGAAACCCACTCCCTCCAGGGCACCAAGACCTTTCTCCTGTTCCTGTCAAACACCACAGATGAAAAGGCTCAGAATCGGGTCAGTGCATGTAAGCCATTTGTCCGGCGCTGGGATTAGCCTGGCCTAGCGGCCCCTCCATGGTTTCAGAAGGGTCGGAGAAGGTCTCTGACCTGGCAGCATCAGGGCAAGATGCAGCGTGGTGAAGCTGACGCTGAAGAGTGGGGTATGGTGTGTTGGGGTGGGGCAGGGGGAACCTGATGCTTGCTCCGAAGTTTCATCAATTCGTTGACTCCAAGGCCAGAAGGGACCAATGTGATCATGTAGTGTAGAGTGACCAGATGTCCCAATAAAATCAGAACTGTTCCGATATTTTTAACCCTTTGTCCAGCACAGAGCCCCTCCCCTCCCCGACCCTCTGGCACAGAGCCACGCCCCCAGCACAGAGCCCCACCCCACCCCTCTAGCACGGAGCCCCGCCCCTCGCCGCGCGCCCCGCCGCAGCCCAGCGGCTCGCCCCCCCGACACGGAGCCTTGTCCCCTGCCCGGCGCTCCCTCTCACCCCTCCCCTCACCGCACACAGCGCATGCGCCATCTCCGTGTGCAGCGCCTGGAACAGCGGCGAGTCAGCCATAGCCGCAGTCGCGACTTCCGGGATTGGACACCGTGTGACTGATCATGTGACCTGCCTGCAAAGGGACCATGTGACCTGGACTCGGTCCGTGCCGTTCCTGTCCGGCCTCCGCGTTAGCGGGTAGCGAAGAGAAGCGGGTGGGGGTGTTTGAGGGGCTCTGGGGGGATGGGTGGTGGGCACACGGGGGGCGCTTGGAGAGGGGAACAGAGGCGATCTGGGCAGGGAAGAATGGGCGATGGGGGAAGAGTGGGCGCTCTAGGGGATGGGCGGAATGGGGAGGAGGAGGAGGCACTGGGGGAAGGGATTCGGGTCGCTCTACGGGGATCGGGTGGGATGAGGGGCATGACTCTCGGGGAGGGGAATGGGCAATCTGGGGGAAGGATTGGGCGGCAATCTAGGGGGATGGGCACGATGAGGGAGACTCAGGGGAGGGAATGGGGGCACTGGGGAAAGGAGTTGGGCGCTCTAGGGGATGGCGAGATGAGGGAGGAGCTTACTGGGGAGGGAAGGCGGCACTCTGGGAAGGAGTTGGGGTCTCTACGGCGGGATGGTGGGAGTGGGAGGGATATGTGGCCTGCGAGAAGCGGAGTTGGGCGCTCTAAGGGGAGGTGTGGATGAAGGAACTCTGGGGAGGGAATGGGGACACTCTGGGGAGAGGGAGTCGGGGCGCTCTAGGGGATGAAGTGGATGAAGGGAGATCTGGGGGAGGGAATGGGCAACTCTGGGGAAAGGAGTCGGGGCCGCTCTAGGGGAATGAGTTGGATGAGGGAGATGACTCTGGGGGAGGGGACACGGGGCGCTCTGAGGGTAATGAGAGTCTCTTCGCGGGAGCGGTGGAGATGAGAGGACTATGCCTACTGGAAGTATGATGTGAGGGAAGTGTGGGCAACTCTGAGAGCAGGGGTGCTCTACAAGGGATGAGTAGGGGGCTGGGTTGGGAGGGCTTGGGTAGGGACGTAGGGGGAGCGGTGTGCTTTCCTGGAGAGGGCTGAGGAGAAGGCTCTGGGGGAAGCGTGGATAGGGATGTCTGTGAAGAGTGTGGGATCCCTGAGAGAACGAAATACAGGGCCTGGGATCTGCCCATCGGCAAATCTGTCACTGTGTGATGTACGTACATGCCATGGCTGGTGTCCCCTATCCTGTTACTGTTTGATCCCACTTGGGTCATTCACCACCTCTCTCCTAACTGGGTACCGCCACAGCGGCTGTTTGGCCTGGCTGTTGCAGCAACGTAGCCACTCAGCTAACAGCCACCTAGCGCTCACCCCTGGAACTTACACCAACCACTTGCCCAGCTCTTCCAGGCTCCTGGGACCATTCCATCTGAGCTGTCCACAGCTCCTTCCTCCATTAGTTTCCAGTATTCCTTCTGCTGCGCGGATGAACTGCTTTGTTTTAGGTGGCTGAAGCTCCAAGATGGCAGCGCCCCACTTGTACAAAGCAGTGGTTCCAAGGGGAAGCATCTGAGACCGATTTCTGAAATAAGTTCATCTGTCATCTGTTCCCCAGCTCCTTTCCCAGCCTATCTGTGGAAAGTCTCGGGAAGCGTCATGAGACAGATGCGAAACGAGCAAGCCCAATGAGCACAAAAGTCAGTCTCAGCTAGTCGACCTGGACCTGCCTCCCCTGATTGTCATTAGGAAGGAGGAGCCAAGGTCTCCCGTGGGAGTAGAAGAGAAACCCGCCCTTCGTATCCAGCACCAGGGGCGCTACAGCACCTTGCTGCAGCAGAAGCTGATTGAGAGCAATGCCCGCTTGTGCTATGATGTCAACAGCACCATCAAACAGGTGTATCAAATTGCCACCAAGGAACTCAGCACCATCACTGCACAGCTCAGCAACTCGCAGAGCGGCATCATCAATGCCTCGCACAATATCCGCCTCGTTCTGGATGACTTGCAAGCTGTGGCTGACAAGATGGACATCGTCACCAGCTGTAACCTGCTGCCTGATATCCAGATGGAGCTGCCTCCTGCATAACCTACCCCTTCTCTTGGAACTAGGGGACCTGAGCTATCCCGCTCCACTGGCAGCTTGGAGTGCTGGGTTGGTTGGTTACTGATGGGTATTGGCTTGTCACAGGGAGGGGATATGGAATATCAAATGGAGCTGCTTTAGCCCTGAAAGGTCTTTGTTGTTTTGATAATGACAATACTCCCCAGCTATTCCCAAGCGAATTAATGACCAAGATCTCAGGGAACACCACTCCCAGCATGCACAAAGGTCTCATGCAACTGCTGCTTAATAGAACTGCTGTTAACATTATCATGTGGCTGGAGCTAATCCCAAGAAATAAGTGCAGTGGATGCGCTGTAAGGTCTGTGCTTTAGGGTAACACTTTCAGAGTGGTATGTCCAGCGCGTGTCTGAAGGCCAAGGACAGTGCCTGTCCCATAGCTGATGTAAATAAACAGCTCTAAGCATAGAATGTGTGGGTTCTTTTTTCTGAAGCATCTCCATGCCCCATCTGGTCAGCGAAACTATTAAGGGGGCTAACTGTCATGTGGGTATGTCCCCTAACATGGAGCAGTTGTCAGATGGTCATTTCCAGTCATCCCTCCCCAGGATGGAATTTAAAGCAGTGATTTCTCAGTGAAAGGTTTCTCAGCCTGTTCCCTGGTGTTTTATCATTTGTGAAGCTAATACAGGCTCAGTGCTGCTGATAAATACCCTGTCAGCTCTAGTTCTGCCATTTTCTTCACTGCCGCCTACTTCTAGGAGGGGTTACACCGGGCGGTGTCCTTGGCCTTCTCGTCTTCTCTCTCTACACCCTTTCTTGGTCATCTCCTCCACTCACCTGGCTTCAGTTACCATATTTACACGGATGACTTAACCCTATTTGTCCAGTCCCACATCTCCATCTGTCTCTGTATCCTTGGTCATGCCTTCCTTTAGCATAGCGGTGAGTATCCCTGGCTGTTATGCGGGAGACAGGGTTCGATTTCTTAACAGAGAGGCTTCACTTGATTATGTAATGTGGTAGCCTGCAGTAGCAGAAGACTGGACATGATGACTCAGGAGGTCCCTTCCAGTCCTATGTATCTTCCTCCTGGATGTCTCGCTGCTATCCTAGGCCCAGATCCTCAGTGATATTCAGGTTCCTTAACGTCCATTGATTGCGATGGAAATTAGGACCCTAAATATCTTTGAGGATTTGGACCCTAGCAACCAAAGTCTCCTCTTTCCGTTTCTCTGTCACTGCACAGTACACCACCATCAAGCCTGCCACTTGGATGTCATCTGTAACTTTTCCCACATCTCACACATCCAGGTAGTGCCTAAATCATGCTGCAGCTTCCTCTGTAACAGCTTGCCTTTTATCTCCATCCATCCTGCTCACTCTCTCCTCTGGGCCCTCACCATCTCCCGCGTGGCTCCTATAACCTCCTCCCTGGCTTCCCTAAAACCAGCATTGTTCTCCCGGCCATTCATTTTGATTTAGTTGGGGGATTGGTCCTGCTTTGAGCAGGGGGTTGGACTAGATGACCTCTTGAGGTCCCTTCCAACCCTGATAAGGCAACATGTGATCATTATGATCATCTAGTCTGGCTTGTGTCATGCAGGTCAGAGAACTGCATCCACTGATTTCTGCCTCCAGACCACAAACCTCAATTCAAAACTCTGCTGCTAAGATTATTATTTCCTTGTATTAGTGTAGTATAATGCGTAGGTGCCTTAGTCATCCTGGCCTATTACTCTAACCATCTCAAACCTGCTTGAATCCCTCTGCTGGCTCTCCCCACTTTTCTGCATGAGATTCAAGCTTCTTGTGCTCACCTTTAATCCCCCCCCTCAATTACAATTAGGGTGTGCGCATGCCGCGTGCACGATCCCCCCAGTCCTTGCCTGTTCCTCTGCTTTTGTAACTTACTGATTTTGTTCCCCCTGTCTCCCCAGGAGTCTCAGCCTCAAATTTCCTTCCCCTTTTGTTCACTTCTCCTACAAGCACCTTTGCCCTATCTTCCATGGCTCTCCTTATTCAGGGAACACTCTCCCTTAATTAGTCTGTTTAAAAACAGCTCCCCTACCCAAACCAAACAACCCCCACCCGAGCTTGTTCTTCAGATCCCTTCTTAAGATTCCCTTTTCTTCTGCCTACATAAGAGCTAATTGGCCAAGCAAAGGGAGCCCTTGCACTCAGCTTGGCTGTAGCATGATCACTTTTGAAGACCGCCTCCAGTTCACTCTGGAATTTCAGAGATTGTTCTAAGTATCAATGGCAGAACCCTGTTGATTTCGATGAAAATCAGAAAAGTGGAAAAGTCTGATTTCTGCCAATATAAACGGTATGATTCTGTAGGCTCTAGACACATGGGCGAGGCAGTTACCTCCCCCAGGCTTGTGGCAGGGGAGCATCACTCAGTACAGGCATGAGGCGGTGACATCAAGGTGAGGTGAGGTTAGTTTTAGGGAACCGTAGGGGTTCCTCTGCTAGCAGCACCCAATGAGTATGCTATGGGCCTGGTTTTAGTGGAACTCATGCTGCCAGAAGCCTGTTGCCCCTGCAGTCTGGCGAGCACCCCACCCAACAGACCCTATCCTCCAACTCCAGCCAGCTGCACCCCCACTTCAGTTGGCACCTTTGCACTGGGGAGACGAGTGTCTGGGGACAAGGGGCCCTCATCTCAGCCTGCGTAAGTAACAAGGTATGACCCTCTAGTTATTGTCTCACCAGGGTTAAGTAGACTAAGTAAGAACTGAGTCAAATTTATCTTTTGTGTCTCTGATTACATACAAAAACTACGTTAAAAGAATGGTCAGTTAACAAAGTCACGCAGTCAAAAGTTATGCAATACCAGAATTAAGGTTGTCTCTGTCTCCTTGTACTTGTGTATTTTGATTCCCATCTTTAACTATATACTCACATAGTAATTTTCCACAGTATGTCTCCCTCCATCAGGGGACTGGCTGGGTGGTGCTAGCTGAATGGGTAATTGTTCAGTATTTTATACAGGCATATGATTCAGTGGTCTCCTGTATTTACTGCTCAGTAGCCAAACACTAAACACCGAATTACTCATTTCCTCACGGGCTCTTCTCTGGTACCCATCTTTATAGTAGCTGAGTGCTTCTTTAAATTATTTTTCTTCACAAGAGCCTGGGAGATATTTACTGTGCTTGGCTCACAAGTGAGGAACTGACACACGCAGAATTGCGAAGTGTTTGCTCATTTTGTTTGGGTGCTGAACTTGAGACACAGTCAGATTTTTGAAAATGTTGCAGCTGCCGTTGTCTTGTCCAGGATAATGATCTCAGGCTATGAAGTTCGAGAAAAAACATGGCGACTCTCAGAGGGTCCTCTGTAAGGGCTTGGTCCAAGGTGTCAAATCCAAAGAGAATCACTTGCCTTACAATATGACATTCAAAAGTGTGGGCAGTGTTAAAGTCTACTCTTGGCTGTGACAGATGTAGCAATTACCTGCAATATGCTGGACAAACCTTGTTGAACAAAGTTTAAGTATTTTAGGAATTCGTTGTATTAAAAATGCGAATGTTTGTGGCGTTGTGGGATTGTGGTCTAACAGAAACTGTGGGAAGCGTTATGAGCTTCAGGGGACTCATTTAAAACAATGGCCCAGACAAGATTAAACTTCTAGATCAGGGGTGGCCAACCTGCAGTTCTGGAGCCACATGCGTCTCTTCAGAAGTTAATATGCAGCTCTTTGTATAGGCACCGACTCTGGGGCTGGAGCTACAGACGCCAACTTTCCAATGTGCCGGGGGGTGCTCACTGCTCAACCCCTGGCTCTGCCATAGGCCCTGCTCCCACTCCACCACTCCCCAGAGCCTGCCCTCACTCCTCTCCGCTCCCTCCCCAGACCACCTGCATGCCACAAAACAGCTGATTGGGAGGTGCAGGGAGGGAGGGGGAGGTGCTGATTGGTGGGGCTGCCAGTGGGTGGGAGGCACTGGGAACGTGGGGGAGCTGATGTGGGGGGGCTGCTGACATATTACTGTGGCTCTTTGGCAATGTACATCAGTAAATTCTGGCTCCTTCTCAGGCTCAGGTTGGCCACCCCTGTTCTAGTGAGTGGCTTTCCTAAGAAATACGTGGGAGAATGGGAATGCAAATTACCCACCTCTGGTCCCATCCTTCTGAAGCTGCACTCTGAGGAGAAACACGTTTTCTGCTGATCACTCATTACATGAGGACAAGTTCAGCAGCCCAAACTGGATAAAAGAGTGACTCACATTCATGGGGTTGCTTGTTCTGAGCTAACAGCTGTTATGAACTTGTTACCACAGAAAAAAAACCCATGCAGGTGGAGTGTGGAGGGTTGGGTTTGAAACACTGTTTACGGGCTGGAGGCTTTAGTGAAGTTCAGGTTTTCATATTTTCTTTCTCATACTTTTACCTTAAAAAGAAATGTACTTGCTTAGAAGGGGCTGCGTTGTAGCATAACTGTGGCAATTGCATGGTTTATAGCCTCTGAGGGGAAAAGCAGACCAGGGTGCTTGAGCAGTCTGACTTTGCTGGGGAATTCCCAGTGTAGGCAGGGAACCGTGCAGCCTGGAAATAGCCAAGTCAGGTGGGAGAGAGCATTAGAAGTGTTAGTGACAATGTAGGATTTGGGTCTGTATCTTTGCCTGAAGTGGAATTTTGGGTTTTGTTTGCCTGGTTGATTTTTGATATTCTTCTATCTTATACTAATGTGTGCAAATGAAGGACAAAGATTCTCTGTGTGTTGCTTCTGCCTAGCCAAATGGGTTTGGTAGTATAATGGGAACTAAGTGTTACTGGACATGGTGGGAGTATAATATACAAGCGCACACTTTAAGATTGCCTCAACTCCTACCTCAAGGCAAGGTCAAGCACCCAGTGGGGAGGGGCAAAGAGGGGTTGAGGGGAAGGTATAAAACACTGAAAGGCCAAAGAAATGCCTGTCCTTGACCATAGCACAACCTCATTCCTCACCCCTCCCATGGGATATAAAAGAGGTGGGACAAAGACCCCAGACTCGCAACCCCCAAAACAGAACATGACCATAAATTGTCAGCGATGGGACTGAGGACGTGCATTTCAGGTATAATTATGCTTGCTAAGGAGTGGGGAGAAGGGGACCAAGGCCGTCCTTAGGCAAATGCAGCATACGCAGCTGTGTAGGGCACCAAATTGCCCCAAATTTCATGGTGCCCTAGGCAGCTGCATGCTGCATATGCAGCAGTACCAGCTGTCCCTTGGCCGGCCCCACTGTGGGCTGCACCCACTGCAAGGGGCACGTCCCTAGGTGGGTGGGGGGTCCCGGACAACTCCCTCCGCCCCACCTCTTACTCTTCCCTCCCAGACTGCTCCTATTCCACCTCTTCCCCCAGTGACCCCACAGTCACCGGCAGTGGCAGGAAGTGGAGCAAGGAAGAAGAGAAGTCCTGCAAGAAGAGAGGAAGAGTCAATGAAGATTGCAAGAGTTCAGAGCTCCAAGAGGATAGAGAATGACTCACAGATGATAGGAAGGGAGAACAAAAGAAGGACTTGCAGTCACAAAGACCAGGAGGAACAATCAGAGTGTCACACCAACACCAGAAAGAGGCAGGACTACACGACTGGGGAGGGGACTCCTGTGACGTTACAGTCTATATAATTTTATAAAAATATGCTAATAAGTGAATATAATGTAACTGGAATATGCTTCGTGCAAAAGGTCTCTTGTAAGGTATAATTACAAAGCTTGTTATCTACTGAGTATGGTCATCCTATTTGTATAAATGTACCACTCCTGCATTTGAAACTAGAAATACGAAATATAACTCTGAGGGCCTGTTGTAATTATGCAAAGTGTGGGCCATTAATGGTGGTTTGGAATCTTGACGACGCTCATTAACTAGGACAATTGTCTGCAGATGGCTGTTTTACCTATAAGTCTTCCTGTATATGTGTGTGCTAGCAAGTGGGCAATGAAGTCTTGCAGTGACATGTGATCATGTCACCTGAACTGGAATCCATCTTTAACCTGGTGTATTTCCATTGAGAAAGAGGGGGTGGGAACCCAGAGAGGGACAAAGGATTCGTGCCTTAAGCAAAAGATATATAAAGGGGTGGAACAGAAAAAGAAGAGAGAGGCACCATCATGAAGAATCCCCTAGCTACCACCTGAACTGGAACAAGAGCTGTACCAGGGGAAAGAATTGTGCCCAGTCCTGGAAGGTGTCCACTCTGAGAAAAAAAACTTACTGAAGCATCTCTGAGGGTGAGATTATCTGTATTCAGTTTGATCAGACATAGATTTGCACATTTTATTTTATTTTGCTTGGTGACTGACTTTGTTCTGTCTGTTACTACTTGGAACCACTTAAATCCTACTTTCTGTATTTAATAAAATCACTTTTTACTTATTAATGAACTCAGACTATGTTTTAATGCCTGGGGGAGCAAACAACTGTGCATTTCTCTCTCTATCAGTGTTATAGAGGGCAAACAATTTATGAGTTTACCCTGCATACGCTCTATACAGGGTAAAACGGATTTATTTGGGTTTAGACCCCATTGGGAGTTGGGCACCTGGGTGTTAAAGACAAGCACACTTCTGTGAGCTGCTTTCAGATAAACCCGCAGTTTTGGGGCAAGTAATTCAGACCCTGGGTCTTTGTTGGAGCAGACAGAAGTGTCTGGCTCAGCAAGACGGGGTGCTGGAGTCCTGAGCTGGCAGGGAAAACACAAGCAGAGGTAGTCTTGGCACATCAGTTGGCAGCTCCCAGGGGGGTTTCTGTGATCCGGCCCATCACAACTCCCTACCAAGAAAAACACACAGACCAGTCAGAGCTGATCTGGAGAACACCAGGGTGTGCTTTCTGCTGGGAGCTAATATACAGGATGCAAATCTAATGCTGAAGAAGGTCCTAATGGGAGCAGGAAATAATCCACTGACTGTCCTTCATCTAGGAACAAATGATACTGCTAGATTTTTGTTGGAATGCACTAAGGGAGACTCTGCCAGGCTGGAGAAGACACTTAAATAAATGAAGGCTCAGGTGATTTTCAGTGGGGTTCTAGCTGTCCCTAGAGGAGGAGAATGAAAGCAAGACAAGAATGTGATGATCAACAGATGGCTCAGGCAGTGGTGCTATTGGGATGGCTTTGGGATGTTCGACCACTGGCAGGCATTCATGGACAGAGGACTGTTCTCATGGGATAGACTCCACCTGAGTAGGAAGGGAAGTACACTTCTTCTGGGATGGAAGTTGGCACAACTAATTAAAAGAGCTTTAAACTAGGAATTCAGGGGAGATACTCATATAATCTCCACCCTCCAGTCTAATATTATGTGTCTCCCTTAACAGGGAGTCATAGACGGTCCCCTTGGGTGTGCCACTCTATCTTGAGACCCCGGCAAGCTTGACTCCGTGATAGATGGTCACTTCACGTTAAAAAACAAACTCACACACACAACAATATTCAGGTTACTCCTAGTCCCAAAGGACCAGTCTCTTACCCCAGGTCAACTGCACTTCAGATCTCATACCAAAGACAAGGCCTGTAGCCAATCCTGTAATAAACTAACTAAAGATTTATTATTACAAAAAGAAATGAGAGTTATTTAGACGGTTAAAACTGGAAACATACACACACAAATGAGTTACAGCCTTAGATTTAAAAAGATACTATAAGGTTCTACAATAGGATGACCAGATGTCCCAATTTTATAGGGACAGTCCCGATTTTTGGGTCTTTTTCTTATATAGGCTCCTATTATCCCCCACCCCCTGTCCCAATTTTTCATACTTGTTGTCTGGTCACCCTATTCTACAAGAAGCAGTTCTATGTCCTTTAGGGCTGACCCATACTAAGCAGCAGGGGGATTTGTGACATACCAGGGCACAATCCAGCCTAGTGGGGGACTGTGACACCCCTACCCTGAAACCTTGGGTGCCTTAGTTACAATGCCTCACTGAAGTAGCTCCCACCTGGCTGCTCACAAACAGCCTTCCAGCATGCAACCCACACCCCCATTGCCTGTGTGTAACTGCAGCCTGCCAGCTACACCCTGGCTTTCATCAGCCTTGGTTATATTGAACCCAACACACCCCTAATCCCAGATCTTGCCCCAGAAATGTAGGTCCTGTACTGCCCAGCCCTCTCCTAGACAGTACAAATATATGAAGTCCTTTAAGTTAACAGAATGCCATCTTAATACCTCTGATAGTTAAACAGACACTTCAACTTAAATATACCAAATTAGATACCAGTAAAACAAGTTTATTAATTACAAACAGATTTTTAGTAAGAATAAATAATGAGGCACCAAAGTCAGAAATGATTACGAGAAAAATAAAGACAAACTGCTTACTAGTGCCTAACTTCACAGACTCTATCATATTCCAGCAAAATTTCTCACATGCTTCCAGCAAGATTATTGACCAAACTCTTCAGGTCAGGACCTTGCCCATAAAGCCCAATGGCTGTTTCCTTTTGCCTTCTCGGGTGCAGAGAATGTGATAGACAGGGAGAGAGAGAGAGAGAGAGGTGTCTGCCCGTTCTTTTATAGTCCTGTCCCCCATTTGAGAAGCATTTCCAGATGGGAGCAAGGTGACAGGCAGTCTGGTGAAAAAAGGAAACTCCATGTTGTTTCTTCCTATAATGTAGATTTTGTCCCTGCCAAAGAAAAGCCACTTAGCAGGGGTTGGCTGAGGCATCGGCTTGCCCTTTGTCTTGGAAGAACTGATTTAGGAAACATAGTTCAGTCATGATTTCAGTTTATGTTCATAATTTTACATATAATGTTGCTAGGGGCATTATATCATAATTGATATTGGATTGGTCAGCAAGTTTTCATGTATCTTTATCCTGTTATAATGTAGCAGCAAAACACTGACATTGTTTATACTCTTGTAACTAAATAACCCATCAAAGGAGAACGAAGGCTTGTAGAATGTAAATGAAGAATTCTAAGAGAAAAGACCTAATTTCGACGCGAGTGGTCATTATATGTGATGACTGGAGGTCAAAGACTCTAAATGCATTCCTCACTCTCTGTCATCAAAGGAGAAGCTCACGTGGGTAGTGATCCTGCCAGCTTGTTTTCTGCGAGAAGAAGCTGTAAGTATGGATTCAGGGGAAGACCCTTCACCTCTGGACTGTTTGAACTCTTCCAGGGAAGTGTACCAGATGCAAAGCAGAGATCCCCAGAGACAATCTGGGAAGCCTGAAAAGACTTTTGGGAAACTGACCGTGTATTATATCACTGCCAGCATTTGTAATTACAAACTGTGACTCACTTGGATATATATTTTACCTGCTTTAATCTGTCAATAACTCTCACTTTCTTTTCTTAGCTAATAAACCTTTAGGGAATGTCTACACTACCCGCCGGATTGGCAGGTAGTGATCAGTCTATCAGGGATCGATTTATTGTGTCTAGTGTAGAGGTGATAAATCAATTCCCGATCGCTCTGCCGTCGACTCCTGTACTCCACCGTGGCGAGAGGCGGAAGCGGAGTCGAGAGGGGAGCAGTGGCAATCGACCCCGCGCCGCGAGGACATGAGGTAAATTGACCTAAGTTATGTCGACTTCAGCTACGCTATTCTTGTAGCTGAAGTTGCATATCTTAGGTGGATTCCTCCCCCTAGTGTGGACCAGGTCTTAGTTACTTTATTATAGAATTGGCTACCAGCATTGTCTTTGGTATAAGATCTAGAGTACCAATTGACCTGGGGTAAGTGACTGGTCTCTTGGGACTTGGAGCAATCTGCTGTGGTGTGATTTTTGGTTTAAGTGACTGTGACGATGAGGTTCTGGCGGGACTCAACTGAGAGTGCCAATGCAGGGCAGTTACAGCCCAAGGCTGGGGTTTTTCCACCTCTAAGGCAAACCAAACCAGCCAAACAAAGAGGACTTTGGTCTCACCCCACTGGCTAACCACAAGACACACGAGCAATTCCCTTAGACACTCCAGTTTCCCAGTATCACCACCAGTGCCTCTCATCCTGGGGATGAATGGTTATGAAAACCAACACCCCAGTAAAAGAAAAAGGTTCTCTCGATCCCAAAGAATCAAGCCCCAGACCCAGGTCAATATACACATCAGATCTTACCCACAAATCACGCTGTTGCCAATCCTTTAGAATCTAAAATCTAAAGGCTTATTCATAAAAGGAAAAAAAAGAAAGAGACTCAGATGACGGTGAGCCCCTCAGTCCCAGACAACCCGCAAGTCCTCAGCCCTATGGGTAAGTACACTCATTATGCACTGGGTCTGCTAAATGAGTGCATCTACCAAGGTCTTTGGGCTCCTTATGAGGGTCAACATCACTGCCTGCCTTCACCCCACTGCACATTTGGGTTACACAATCTCAACTTCTCTGCGGAACCCTCCACTAATTCTATCTCCTTCCAGGACCACGATCCCCTTGGGTCTCTTTTTCATAGCGGACCTACTGTCCCACAAGCTGCGAAGCCCCATGTACAGTGAAATCCTTGGTCTTGACCACTAACGCAACATTTAAGACTCAGGGACCTATTCCATAGAATTGCTCTAAAAAACCGATCAGGTTGATACAAAGATTCCAGGATAGTGCACACGGTACCGCTTTCACTCACTTGGTTGGGATTACACCCACCTCGCATCTAACCATCACCCCTTTGTATTTTGCACACTGCGAACACCTTCTTATGTAAGAAACTCAGACATGAGGAACCCATGCTCTCTTGGACCTGTTCCCCGGCACCAATCGTCCCAGCCACCCAGTTGCTAAAAACCGCACGTTAGCTGGGCTAAGGGACACAGCCAGCTGCAGGGGAGGATTTAGTTCTGTCAAAACCTTACTCAAAAGGGTTGAGGTGGGCATTGTCTCTCCAGGAACCCTGAGGCCAATTTTGGTGCTATTGCATCCCCTTTCCCCACTCTGACCCCTGAGGCACGGGAACCTAGGAACAAACTATAACCCGCTGGATAGGGAAGAGAAACCACTTGAAGCTCAGGGGTGCACCAGCCCAGCAAGCACTGGCCCAGCTGCCAGCAACCTATGGGAGGCGTGGGGGGGGGGCATCTCCCCAGCGGTGATAAAAAAAATCCCACTATTGCCTGAAAAACGACCAACGAATTATCGGTTTAATTTTTGGTCCTGAACTATCGGTGCGCTTGGGAAGTTTTGGGGCGGGGGACGCTGCATGGACGCAGCCCCGCACGCCGCATTCTGCGTTTCCCTGCGCCGGGGCAGGGGAACCACCCGAGAAGCTGCCCGCCCGGAAGACGCAGGGAGCCGGCAGCAGGCTCGTCACCACAGGGGCGCCTTGGCGACTGAGAACGGGAGCGGAGGGCGGCCGAAGCGGAGGAAGCCCGGACCGGCTCGCTCCGAGCAGTTGCAAAGAGCGATGGGGCTGGAGCGCAAAGGGGCTGCCGGTGCTCGGCGTAGCTAGACGCTGCTGCTGCTGCCTGCGCCTGGGGTCGCCTGGACGCTTAGAAGGCTTCAACCTATCTGAACACTCAGTATGTTCTAAATTATAGTAACTCATGGACTGCGAAGAAGACCTCGAGATGTCTCTACTTCAGTCCCCTGCATCATTAGAGGACTAAGTATTATTTAGACCATTCTCTGAACAGGTGGTTTGTCTGGACTTGCTTCTAAAATCATCCCAACGATGGAGACTATTCACAAACCTCCCATGGACAATTTATTCAGTGCTTAACCACCCTGACAGTTAGGAAGTTTATTCCTAATGTCCAACCTGCTAAACCTGCCTGCTGCAATTTTAAGCCCATTGCTTCTTGTTCCTATCCTCAGAGGTTAAGAAAGAATAATTTTTCTCCCTCCTCCTTGTAAACATACCTTTTGTACTTGAAAAACTGTTGATCACGTCCCCTCTCAGTCTTCTATTCTGCAGACTAAACAAACCCAATTTTTTTCAAATCTTCCCCCATAGATCATGTTTTCTAGACATTTAATCATTTTTGTTTATGACCCCCAGATCCCTTTTCTGCAGTACTCCTTCCTAGGCAGTCATTTTCCATTTTGTATGTGTGCAACTGATTGTTCCTTCCTAAATGGAGTACTTTGCATTTGTCCTTATTGAATTTCATCCTATTTACTTCAGACCATTTCTCCAGTTTGTCCAGATCATTTTGAATTTTAATCCTATCCTCCAAAGCACTTGCAACCCCTCCCAGCTTGGTATCATCCACAAACTTTATAAGTGTATCTCTATGCCATTATCTAAATCATTGATGAAGATATTGAACAGAACCGGACCCAGAACTGATCCTGCAGGACCCACTTCATTATGCCTTCCAGCAGCATGATGTGAACCACTGATAACTACTCTCTGGGAATGTTTTCCAACCAGTTTTGCACCCACCTTATAGTAGCTCCATCTAGGTTGCATTTCCCTAGTTTGTTTATGAGAAGGTCATGTGAGACAGTATCAAAAGCTTTACTAAAGTCAAGATATACACATCTACAGCTTGGCCGGGCGGCGCTGACCCACCTGCTGGCGGAGCGCGGAAGAGGCGCGGAGCTCGCCAGCTTCGGAGCCTGGGCGGGTGAGCTCGGCCTGGGGGCCCCGGGGAGGGTCTGAGCGAGCCCATCCTGCAGTGCCGGCCGTGGGGGGGGTGCTACTGGGGGAGGCTCATGGCTCGGACCCGGCGGCTGGGGTGAAGGGGAGGTCGGGCTGGGCAGGGCAGGGCTGGCAGGTGCGACTAAGGGCTTCTCTGCCCTGGCAAGTTTTGTCACCACAAACTGCCTTTTGGCGAGGAAACAGCAAGAGCCAACACAGGACAATGGTGTCAGGTACCAGGGGGTAGCCCTGTTAAGCTGTAGGCACCACAAAACCAACCAGGAGTCCGGTGACACCTTAAAGAGTAACCGATTTATTGGGGCATAAGCTTTCCTGGGTGACAAACCAACTTCTTCAGATGCATGGAGTGACAATTACAGCTGCAAGCATTATATACTGACCAGGGCTGGCGCTTCCACTAGGCGACCCTAGGCGGTCGCCTAGGGCGGCAGGATTTGGGAGGCGGCCTTTTGCCATCCTTGGTGGCAGGGGGTACTGCCGCTCTGGGTCTTCCACTGCTGAATTTCCACCGGTCCTTCACTCGCTCCGGGACCCGCCGCTAAAGTGCCCCGAAGACGCAGAGCGGAAGGACCCCCACCGCCAAATGCTAAGAGGAGGAGCGCTGCTGCCTAGGGCAGCAAAAACCCTGCTGCCACTCCTGATACTGACACATGAAAAGAAGGGCGTTGTCATCACTGGTTATCCACTGGTAAGATAAGGCCAATTCAATCAGGGTGGATGTAGTCCACTCCCAATAATAGATGAGGAGGTGTCAATTCCAGGAGAGGCAAAGCTGATTTTGTAATGAGCCAGCCACTCCCAGTCCCTATTCAAGCCCAAATTAATGGTGTTAAATTTGCAAATGAATTTTAGTTCTGCTGTTTCTCTTTTTAAGTCTGTTTCTGAATTTTTTTTGTTCAAGTAGAGCTACTTTTAAGTCTGTTATAGAATGTCCAGGGAGATGGAAGTATTCTACTGGCTTTTGCATGTTGTCATTCCTGATGTCCGATTTATGTCTATTTATTCTTTTACGTAGGGACTGTCCAGTTTGGCCAATGTACATGGCAGAGGGGCATTGCTGGCACATATAACATTAGTAGACATATAAGTGAATGAGCCCCTGATGGTGTGGCTGATGTGGTTGGGTCTCTGATGGTATCATCAGAGTAGATATGGGGACAGAGTAGGGATTGGTTCCTGGGTTAGTGTTTCTGTGGTGTGCTGTGTAGTTGCTGGTAAGTATTTACTTCAAGTTGGGTGGCTGTCTGTAAGCGAGGACTGGCCTGCCTCCCAAGGTCTGTGAGAGTGAGGGATCGTTTTCCAGAATAGGTTGTGATCGTTGATGTGCTGCAGAGGTTTTAGCTGGGGGCTGGATGTGATGGCCAGTGGTGTTCTGTTATTTTCCTTGTTGGGCCTGTCCTCTAGTAGGTGATTTTTGGGTACCAGTCTCACTCTGTTTCCTCACTTCCCCAGGTGGGTACTGTAGTTTTAAGAATGCTTGATAAAGATCTTGTAGGTGTTTGTCTCGGACAGGGATTGGAGCAAATTTGGTTGTATCTTAGGGCTTGGCTGAATGGATCGTGTGATGTGTACTGAATGGAAGCCGGAGGCATGTAGGTAAGTATAGCGGTCAGTAGGTTTCTGGTATAGGGTGGTGTTTATGTGACCATCAGTTATTTGCACCATAGTGTCTAGGAAGTGGCTGTCTTGTGTGGACTGGTCCAGGCTGAGGTTGATGGTGGGGTGGAAATTGTTGAACTCCAGGTAGAATTCTTTAAGGGCCTCCTTCCCGTGGGTCCATATGATGAAGATGTTATCAATGTAGTGCAAGTAGAGGAGGGGCGCTAGAGGACGAGAGCTGAGGAAGCATTGTTCTAGGTCTGCCATAAAAATGGTGGCATACTGTGGGGCCATGCACACGCCCATAGCAGTGCCACCTTTAAACCAGGTTCACTGTGGGGAAGGAGACCAAAGCCCTGAGGTAAGTGGGGAAATGGGATACTGGGAAGAAGCACAAGCAGGAGAATGCAAGGGGGGCGGGACTCCTGTCTCAGACTGAAAAAGTAGGACAATCAGCGAGATATCTTAGGTGCCTATACACAAATGCAAGAAGCATAGGAAACAAGCAGGGAGGACTGGAAGTCCTGGCACAGTCATGGAACTATGATGTGATTGGAATAACAGAGACTTGGTGGGATAACTCACATGACTGGAGTACTGTCATGGATGGATATAAACTGTTCAGGAAGGACAGGCAGGGTGGAAAAAGTGGGGGAGGTGCATTGTATGTAAGAGAGCAATATGACTGCTCAGAGCTCCAGTATGAAACTGCAGAAAAACCTGGGAGTCTCTGGATTAAGTTTAGAAGTGCGAGCAACAAGGGTGATGTCATGCTAGGAGTTTGCTATAGACCACCAGACCAGGGGGATGAGGCTTTCTTCCAGCAACTAGCAGAAGTTACTAGATCGCAGACTCTGGTTCTCATGGGAGACTTTACTCACCCTGGTATCTGCTGGGAGAGCAATACAGTGGTACACAGACAATCCAGGAAGTTTTTGGAAAGCATAGGATACCATTTCCTGGTCCAAGTGCTGGAGGAACCAACTAGGGGCAGAGCTCTTCTTGACCTGCTGCTCAAACAGAGAAGAGTTAGTAGGAGAAGCAAAAGTGGATGGGAACCTAGGAGGCAGTGACCATGAGATGGTCGAGTTCAGGATCCTGACACAAGGAAGAAAGGAGAGGAGCAGAATACAGACCCTGGACTTCAGAATAGCAGACTGACTGCCTCAGGGAGCTGATGGGCAAGATCCCCTGGGAAAATAACATGAGGGGGAAAGGAGTCCAGGAGATCTGGCTGTATTTTAAAGAATCCTTATTGAGGTTGCAGGAAAAAAACATCCCAATGTGTAGGAAGAATAGTAAATATGGCAGGCGACCAGCTTGGCTTAACAGTGTAATCTTTGCTGATCTTAAACACAAAAAAGAAGCTTACAAGAAGTGGAAGCGTGGACAAATGATCACGGAGGAGTATAAAAGTATTGCTCAGGCATGCAGGACTGAAATCAGGAAGGCCAAATCACACTTGGAGTTGCAGCTAGCAAGAGATGTTAAGAGTAACAAGGGTTTCTTCAAGTATGTTAGCAACAAGAAGAAAGTCAAGGAAAATGTAGGCCCCTTACAGAATGAGGGAGACAACCTAGTGACAGAGGATATGGAAAAAGCTAATGTACTCAATGCTTTTTTTGCCTCGTCTTCACAAATAAGGTCCGCTCCCAGACTGCTGCACTGGGCAGCACAGTATGGGGAGAAGGTGACCAGCCCTCTGTGGAGAAAGAAGTGGTTTGGGACTATTTAGAAAAACTGGATGAGCACAAGTCCATGGGGCCGGATGCGCTGCATCTGAGGGTGCTAAAGGAGTTGGCTGATGAGATTGCAGAGCCATTGGCCATTATCTTTGAAAACTCATGGCGAACGGGGGAGGTGCCGGATGACTAGAAAAAAGTCTAATGTAGTGCTCATCTTTAAAAAAAGGGGAGGAGGAGGATCTGGGGAACTACAGGCCAGTCAGCCCCACCTCCGTCCCTGGAAAAATCATGGAGCAGGTCCTCAAGGAATCAATTCTGAAGCACTTAGAGGAGAGGAAAGTGATCAGGAACAGTCAGCATGGATTCACCAAGGGCAAGTCATGCCTGACTAACCTAATTGCCTTCTATGAGGAGATAACTGGGTCTGTGGATGAGGGGAAAGCAGTGGATGTGTTATTCCTCGACTTTAGCAAAGCTTTTGATACAGTTTCCCACTGTATTCTTGCTGGCAAGTTAAAGAAGTATGGGCTGGATGAATGGACTATAAGATGGATAGAAAGCTGGCTAGATGGTCAGGCTCAACGTGTAGTGATCCACGGGCTCAATGTCTAGTTGGCAGCCAGTTTCAAATGGAGTGTCCCAAGGGTTGGTCCTGGGAACAGTTTTGTTCAATATCTTCATTAATGATCTGGAGAATGGCGTGGACTGCACTCTCAGCAAGTTTGCAGATGACACTAAACTTGGAGGAGTGGTAGATACACTGGAGGGTAGGGATAGGATACAGAGAGACCTAGACAAATTAGAGGACTGGGCGAAAAGAAACCTGATGAGGTTCAACAAGGACAAGTGCAGAGTCCTGCACTTAGGACGGAAGAATCCGTTTCGCTGTTACAGACTAGGGACCGAATGGCTAGGCAGCAGTTCTGCAGAAAGGGATCTAGGTGTTACAGTGGACAAGAAGCTGGACATGAGTCAACAGCGTGCCTTTGTTGCTAAGAAGGCTAAGGGCATTTTGGACTGTATAAATAGGGGTATTGCCAGCAGATCGAGGGACATGATCATTCCCCTCTATTCGACATTGGTGAGGCCTCATCTGGAGTACTGTGTCCGGTTTTGGGCCCCACACTGCAAGAAGGATGTGGAAAAAAAAAGTCTGGAAAGAGGGCCAGCGAGGTGGCTGGAGCACATGACGTATGAGGAGAGGCTGAGGGAACTGGGATTGTTTAGTCTGCAAAAGAGAAGAATGAGGGGGGATTTGATAGCTGCTTTCAACTAGCTGAAAGAGGGTTCCAAAGAGATGGATCTAGACTGTTCTCAGTAGTACCTGATGACAGAACAAAGGAGTAATGGTCTCAAGTTGCAATGGGGGAGGTTTAGGTTGGATATTAGGAAAAACTTTTTCACTCAGAGAGTGGTGAAGCACTGGAATGGGTTACCCAGGGAGGTGGTGGAATCTCCTTCCTTAGAGGTTTTTAAGGTCAGGCTTGACAAAGCCCTGGCTGGGATGATTTAGTTGGGGATTGGTCCTGCTTTGAGCAGGAGTTTGGACTAGATGACCTCCTGAGATCCCTTCCTACCCTGATATTCTGTGATTCACTGACTTGAAGCTATAAGTTGTCCCCAAATCTGAAATGGTTGTGAGTTGACGACAAAGTCACAAAGCTCAGCCACCAGGTGTGCTGTGGCCTCATCAGAGATACTGTTCTTGACAGCTTGTAATCCATCCTCACGTGGAATATTGGTGTAAAGCGCATCTATATCCATGGTGGCTAGGATGGTGTTTTGAGGAAGATCACCAATGCATTGTAGTTTCCTCAGGAAGTTGGTGGTGTCTTGAAGATAGCTGGAAGTGCTGGTAGCATAGGGTCTGAGGAGAGAGTCCAAATAGCCAGATAATCCTGCTGTAAGAGCGCCGATGCCTGAGATGGAGTTTCCAGGGTTTCCAGGTTTATGGATCTTGGGTAGCAGATAATCTACCTGACTAGGGGTATTCTGTTCCCATGCTGTTGCCGGGAGTTTCTTGAGCAGATGGTGTAGTTTCTTTTGGTACTCCTCAGTGGGATCAGAGGATAGTGACCTGTAGAATGTGGGATTGGAAAGTTGCCTGGCAGCCTCCTGTTCATAATCTGACCTATTCATTATGACCAAAGCACCTCCTTTGTCAGCCCCTTTGATTGTAATGTCAGAGTTGTTTCTAAGGCTGTGGATGGTGTTGCATTCTGTATGGCAAGTGATGCTGTTTGTTCACAACTTCAGCCTGTGCACGTCTGTGGAAGCACTCTGTGTAGAAGTCCAGTCTGTCATTTTGACCATCAGGAGGCATCCACGCAGAATTCTTCAATGGGCCTTTTCTCGTGAAAAACGCCCAGTTTTGGTGACAAAAAACTTCCACCCCTAGGGGAGACTTGTCTTTTCCCCTCCCTTTATTGTCAACAAGGAGCCAGTGTAGACACTGATCATTGTTTTCTCGACAGAATTGGCTTCCCCCAGTATCCCACAATGCCTGCCGTGATTGCTCTGCTCAGTGTTTCACAATCTCTGCTGCCTTGCAGGCATGCGCCCGTCCCCTTTCAAAGCTCCGGGAGGTATCCCTGTGCTGCTCTGTTTGGGGAACAAACGAAGAGCAAATCATAGGAATGCTCCTGTTCTGCCCAGCACTAGGAACACAGCAGCAGGCAGACGCTGCTGCAGGCGGAGGGGGACAGACTGCTGTGCTGCTCTGCCATTCCTCAGCACAGAGAGCTCACAGCACTACTCATGCTGCTGCTCTCGGCAGCAGAGGGGGCTGTGGGAGAACTCGGCAAGAATCCCAAGATGTGCAACGATCAGCTCTTCCATCCCACGACACTGGACTGTGGGATACCTACCCACAGTGCATTGCTCACCCTGTTGATGATGGTGTCCCCACTGTGGACACTATCTGTCAACAGACATTGTCGCAGACTCCAGGGCTGGAGCACCCATGGGGAAAAATTGGTGGGTGCTCTGCACCGACCAGCAGTTCCCCTGCCTGCCCGCCCCACTCCAGCTCACCTCCACCTCCCCCCCACTGAGTGTGCCGCCACGTCCTGCTTCTCCCCCTCCCTCTCAGCAGTTGCACTGTGAAACAGGTGTTTTGCGTGACAAGCCTGGGAGGGAGGGGTAGGAGGCAGGGCTGGGACAGGGATTTGGGGAGGGATCCAACTGGGGCAGGGAGGGGTGGAGTTGCAGCGGGGCTGGGGGCACGAGCACCCACTGGAGAAAAAAAGTTGGCACCTGTGTCGACAGAGGGAGCAAGTGTGAACACCCTTTGGCAATTTTTGTTTTGTTGATTTTTGGGTGTTGGCATAAGTTTTGTCAACAGAACGTGGTAGTGTAGACGAGCCCTGGGGGCTTGTACACACTGGCATTTATGTTGACATAATTTGAAGAAGCCACTCCTTGAATGAGGTAAATTACACCAACCTCAGCACCTGTGTGGACAGTGCTATGTCGGTCGGAGGCGTTACTGCCTTCTTGGGAGGTGGTTTTAACATGCCCACGGGAGAGCTCTCGTCATCCGCATAGAACAGCTTCACCAGATGCGCAAGTAGTGCTTCTAATGTAGACTAGCTGGTTCCGTCTCTGGAGCTGGAGGAGGTGCTGATTGCTGTTGGCCGGGCAGGGGTGCTGGGGCGGGTTCCTGCTCACAGGACTTCAGGCATGAGGCAGACAGGTGCCCCATCAGCTCTTGGGGAACCCCAGGACCGCTGCCAGCTCTGCTGCCCCCAGGCCCATGAAACAGCTGGAAGCCTCAGTGGGAGGGAGGGATGGCTGAGGTCATTGGGCTCCATGACCCAGCCAAAGGGCCTGGGGGATTCTGGGCCTGTGGAGAGGACAGTGTCTGGGGCATGGGGTAGAAAATATTCTAGATAGAGGACATTTCCCAAGATACATTTCCCATCTTGCTGAAGTCAGAAATCAGACTCCTGTAGCCTCCAGTTAACACGGCCCTTTGTCACTCCGGGGGTATAAAATGAGTTCCAGGCCCTTTACTAGACCTTAAGGCAACAGATAGGGAGCCAAGGTCTCAGGTTCTCCTCCTGCCAGCTATATTGGCAAACTCTCCTACAGGAGGTGCAGCAGATAACCAAAAAGAGGCAGCCAAAGAAGTGGTTTTTTACCCATGAAAGCTTGTGCCCAAATAAATCTGTCAGTCTTTAAAGTGTCTCTGGACTCCTTGCTGGTTTTTTAAAAAGGGGGAGAGTGTTGTTGCTTCCTCAGCAAAATAAGCTATAGCAGTAAAGCACATTGATACGGATATAACTGCATCTAACCTAAGGTTTTTGGTAGTATAATAAAGTCACTCTAGATTCCCAGTCTTAGCCGATATTTCTTTACCACAAAACTTTCTAGTATAGGTTTGGTGTAGTCACATAGGGTGTTTTTCTCAAAGTCTCTGCTCCTGGAATCCTGTGATCACAGGAGACTCTCCACTCTCCTCAAATTAAAAAGTAGTTTCTAGCCCTTGTGGTTAGAGAGAAAACCTTGGAAAAATGGCCTAAAGCCCAGAGACCAGAAGTCAAAGAGAGAGAGAGAACCCCCAATTCATTGTGTCTGACAAATCACAAACTTTTTTTTTAAATTGTGATTTTTACTCCTGTGATACTGCAGACTTGCTTAGAACTTGGCCCTACCTGTAGCCTCCACAGACAGGAACCCCTGCTCCAGAAGCCTTGTGTTGCCATATGTTCTCATCACCATCTACTCCACTTTCTGCCTCGAGTCCCAGGGCAGGGTTACTCCTCCCACCTCTGTGGAGGGGAACCCCTTGGGTTCTTCCCAAAAGGAATTTTTCTCCCAAGTGTTTCCTCAGGCTTTGAAGTTAAATGAGCTTAAACTGGAAATAAAGCACTTTAAGCAGCCTGAATAGACATCTCTTCCATTCTTAGTTAATGAGGCCTCTGAAGTATGTTGTTGTTGTCGTCACATTGTGGTAGCACCAGTTCAGGGACTGAAGCCCCATTGTCCTGGGGATTGTACAGAGTTGGTCCCCAAGAGCTTCTAGTTGATAGTTCTTCTGTTGCGCAGAGAAACTGTGTAGACTAGACCTGGATTTCCTGTGTCATAACCAGAAGAGTGTCTGCCTGCATGGAATCCCCTTCTGATTGTCTCTACACATCAGGAAGGGGCACAAACCCTCTGCCCCCACCCGGTCGGACTCCCTGGGAGGCTCTTTATCTCAATGACCCAATGAAGCATGTTCATGTCTTTCATTCACTTCATTTCCGGAAGCCCCCAGGGAAGGGAGTGGGACTGGCAGCCAACTTGCCAAGCAACATTCCTCAGGGGCAGGGGGCTAGGACTGACATCCTGGCACCGGCAGGACATAGGGGCTCCCTGTTGTGTGCTCTACTCAGAATTCTGGGCTCTAGACGCAGAACCTGAGGCGTGGAGCCTCATTCTCCATGGCCTGGCACCTTGGGTCACCAGTAACACTGTGCAGAGCGAGTGAGTGGAGTGGAGAGTAGAGACCAGTAGAACCAGCAAGAGTTCCCATCAGACCACACTAGGCTCCCTGCCAAGGGGGAGAGGATCATCACTGATGTCCCCTCTGGGGCGACTGGGGGAGGGAAGGCTGATACTAGGGGAACCCACACACAGAGTGCTCTGCTGGGGTGGACAGGGGCTTAGTGTTCCTGCCTTATGGGAGCAACCTAGCCTGCCAGAAGGCAGGAAGCAGTGGGCTGAGAAGGGGGAGGTTCCAGTCTGCCCTCCACCAACATTAGGTGGGTAGGCCTGACACTGCCTGCCCAGGTAGGTATGGGACTGTAGTGCAGGGATTTAGGGCTGTAGGGGGCTTGTGTGGGGGTGAGCTAGAGCTCCAGATGGCCTCATTGTGTCCTGTCTGAATGCTCCGCTGGGCTGGGCGTGGCTGTTGCTCAGCAGAACTTGAGCCTATTCCCCCCACATCGGGCTCTGCTCCTCCCCTCTGGCCGGTGGGCTCCACAGGTCAGGTGGGTGGAGGAGCTGGGGCAGGCGCAAGTCAGTGTTGGTGACTCTGAAGTACCACTGGTTTGTGTCAGCAAAGTGAAAAGTCACCGCAGCTCTGTGTCGTTAGGGTTGAAAGACACTTACCTTTTAAAAGCTGCTCCATCAAGCTGAGAGAGAGACTGGCTCCTGGCCTCCCCTTCCTTCCACTGCTTCTGGATTAGGCGAAGGAACCCAGGATGCCCAGGGTTCCTCGGGCTGCCTCCAGATTTCACAGAGGATGCAAAATTCAGCTTTAAACAGATGCTATGTTGCCATTTGAATTACAGAGCAGTTGTTGCTCTAGAAGGTTTGTCCTTCCTTTGCTCGTGTGCTTTGTTAAGCAGTACGGTAGTTAATGTTGACATTTATCCTTGTTGGGCATCTGAATTATCATTCTATTGAGAAGAATGAGGCAGTGTCCCGCCCCCTCAGTGCTATTGTGTTAGGCTTTCTGCAGATGCAGGCTGACATTGCTGTATTGCTTATGCTTGGACTACATTTTCAAGGCTCTCTTTGCAACCAAAAGTGCGATAGACTTCCTGCTTTTTTTTAATTCAAGTTGTGATTCTGGAGAACAAGCTGGCAGCCTAAAAGGGAGTACTGGGTGGCCTCAATTTGAAGAGGTGGTGGAAGGTCCAGGAGGAGACTCTGCACAGAAAGGAGGAGGAGAGGTGCAGCAGTGAGGTCTATGTGGGAATTCTTGGTGTAGAGGAAGTCCCTGAAAATGTGGGAGGGGATGAGGTCACCTAGGGCTACAGTGCAGGGAGACCAGTGGTGGCTCCAGGCACCAGCGCTCCAAGCATGTGCCTGGGGCGGCAAGCCACGGGGGATACCCTACCGGTCCCTGCGACGGCAGCAGTCAGGCATTCTTTGTTGGCTTGCCTGTGGGAGGTCCGCTGGTCCCGTGGATTTGGCGGCAATTCAGCAGAGAGTATGCCAAAGCTGTGGGACCGGAAGACCTCCCACAGGCAAGCCACCAAATCTGCAGGACCTGGGACCTCTCTCAGGCAAGCCACCAAAGGCTGCCTTACTGCTGTGTTTGGGGCATCAAAAAAGCTAGAGCCGCCCTTGAGGGAGACAAGAGGAGAGGGCTTGTGACAAGATTGGGTCTCACCACCACAGCACCTCTTGCTGGTTGTCCTGGGGAATTAGCTCAGTCCAGTGGAGCACCCTCTCTCAGTGGTGTCCCGCTCATTGTCTCACCCTTGGTTGGCATCTGAGCCCACGCCGCTCTCCAGCTCATGATGTCTTCCTCCAGACCACTGCCCTCCAGCAGTGCCCCTTAGTTCATCCACACCCCCTTCTAGGGGGCAGGAGGTTCAGCTGTCTCTCTACACCCCAGCCACCATGTCCAACCACACACCCCAAAGTCTAATCCCTCCTGTTGGATCTGGCATAGTCTGTGATGGCCACTCTCCATGGCTGGGTGTACTGCAAGGGGGGAAATCCAGGCCTGACCTCTACTCTGGGTCCCAGCCCAGGGACCCTCTGATGGCAACCTTGCTGTCCTCCTTTTCTGTCTACTTCCCTGAGCTGCTTCCCCTTCAGTCCCTTGCACCAGCTAGGCCCTTCCCTTCAAGGCCTGCAACCTAGCAGACACCAGGCTAGAGTTCCCTTCTGCTTCCCTGGGCCTGCGCTGCGCTGTCCCTGGTGCTAGTTTCCCCACTCTAGAGACAGACCTTCCTTCTCAAAGGCATGAGACAAACTGACTGCTTCTGTTCTGGGCAGCCTTTATATATGGCTAAGCCTGGCCCTGATTGGCTACCTCCAGTCTGGGCCCAGATTGGCTCCCAATAAGTCCTTCTCCTATTGGCTGTCTATCTGCACATAAATTCTCAGGGAGTGCAGGAGTTGCCCCACTACAGGGCCAAAGCACAGAGCCTTGAGGGACACTGATGGGGGTTTTGCTAAAGCTGTAGCTGTAGCCGGAGACGGAGACATCCATAAAGTTCATAGAAAAGATTGAGCTGATGGAGCAGTATGAGGCCTGTGGATGTGGCCAGTGGGGTGTTGCCAATGACCTCAGCAAGAGGTGTCCCAGGGAATGGAACTCCCCCAGGTTCTCAGTATTCGGGGGCGATAATGAAATACCCCAGGTGCTGTCTCACCAGAACCTATAGAGAGGGACTCTCCCTCCCTGCTCTGGGATTGAGGGGCCTAGCATTGATCTGGATCCTAGATAGGGTGTTCCCCTCCCTTCTCCATGGAGTTTGCACCAAACCATGCTGGGGAGTGTGTACAAGGCATGCAGATTCCCCAGGGGAGTGGTTCTCCACTACTGGCCTAAGGAGGCATTTACAGCCCGTACCTCTCTCCCTCTGCAGTGGTGACTGGAGCTACATCTGGGATTGGAAGAGCCTATGCCCATGAGGTAATAACCAGTGCTACTTCGGATCAGCTTTGGCACAAGGGTGAAGTTGACCCAGGAGTAGCTGTGGGGCAAACTGAGCAGATTTAGGGCTTCTCAGATTCTCCAGAGTTCCCACATTTATTGTTTTCCAGCTCACCAAGAGAGGCCTCAATGTGGTGCTGATCAGCCGATCCCTGCAGAAACTGAAACTGGTGGCAGCTGAGATAGGTAAGTAAGACGGGCTGGGCAGGCTCCTGCATGTGAGTGGGGGTGGTTATGAAACCCTGTGTGGATGCCAGGGGAGTTGGGCACCCAGGTAGTTAGAGTGGGAATCTTATGCAGTACCACCTTGTGGCCGCATTGTTACCAAAGCGCAGTATTAGAGCTTGGGGTGAGTGAAGGGGTAGGGAGGTGGGGTCTGGCTTGGGCTGTTAACCCAGACCCTGCTGCCCTCTCCCCTGCCACTCCCAGGGGCTGTGTTACCAATAGACCAGGCCTTACCCCCTCCACCCCCAGCTCAATTGCTGCAAGTCCAGGCTCCTTCTCTTTCCCTCTCCTGGGGACCTGTTGCAGCTAGCCTAGATCCACCCCCACCCACCCCCCGTTTCCTCTCTGCCCAGGGCTCTGTCACCCTGAGCTCAGAGCCCACCGCCTCTCCAGCCCTGCCTTCCCCTCTGTTTTCTCCCCAGCCCCTGCCCAGGGTTCTAATCTTGCTCTGACTTTGCTTTCCAGAAGAGCAGCATGGCCGAAGCACCAGAGTTATTGAAGCTGATTTCACCCGGGGGTCAGAGATCTAAGAATCAATCCGAACCACCCTGCAGGGCCTGGAGATTGGCATTCTGGGTAAATGGACTCTTGGGTTTTGTTCTGTTTGTCTGTGCAGCTGCCCTGGCCTGAAACACAGCTTGGCGAGAAGCAGGGGCCTGTGGCTGTCGCTTGCTTTCCCAGGGAGGTGGCAGATGTCATGCTCTCTGTTCCAGTTAGGGTGACCAGATGTCCCTATTTTATAGGGACAGTCCTGATTTTTGGGTCTTTTTCTTTTTTAGACTCCTATTACCCTCCACCCATTGTCCCGATTTTTCACATTTGCTGTCTGGTCACCCAAGTTCTGGTGACTGTGCAGCTCCCAGTGAACTGCACCCAAGTTGGTCTCAGAAATAACCTGGTCAAACACTTGATTTCAGTTGAGCTAACGGGTCTGATGTAAACCTAACAGATGAGCAAATGTCCTTGTAGCGTCTTCTGGGACTGGAGGCTGCCATAGACATGGGTGCACCTAACAGTGTCTTCTATCTACACTCCAGGCATCCCTAACTAGTCTAGAGCCAGGTGCTTGCTCCCTCAGTCTGTCTTCTTCGTCCACTCCCACTTGCATTTCCTTCAGCCTCCAGAATCTTCTGCCTCCCACACCACATGCGCTAAAATCCAAATGGACGCCACTGGTAGCTCCTTCTCATCACGGCCTTTACTCTCTGAGGGGACGTCTGCGCTTTGAGCTGGAGGTGTAATTCTCAGCTCAAGGAGCTATATCCATGCTGGCTCTGAGCTCATGTACTAAAGATAGCGTGTAGCTGTGATAGTGTGAGCGGCGGGAGGGGCAAGCTAGCCTAACATCTATGATTTTGTATGGATATGTAGTTGGGGCGGCTAGCTTCTACCACCATGGCTACACCCTATTTTTAGCATGGTAGCTCAATCAGAGCTAGTGCTGGTATGTCTCCCCAAGGTGGGAATTATACCCCCAGCTCCAAGTGCAGAAGTACCCTGTATAGCAAAGATTTGGGAATAGTTGGATCCAGATCCAAACCTCCTTGCTTGGGCATGTCTGAAGCTGGTTCTTTGGGGCCTAGTGACAGACTTGTATGCTTTCTAAAGTGCCAAGTGTTTCTACTACATGATGCTCATCATTCAGAACAGATGGGCCTGATGCATTGTTCTTTTAACAGTGAACAACGTCGGAATGTTCTATGCAACAGGACCAGTGAATTTCCTGGATATCCCCAACATTGAGAAGGTTTGTCTTGTTCAAAAATTCTTGCCAGGCTGGTTTCTTGTCTTGCTGATGATCTGATCTCCCTGGGACCAGGGAGTGAAGCTGGGTCTGGTTTTTTAGTGCACTCTGAGCACTGCTCATCTCGTGAGGATGTAAAAGTGTGTTGTTCGCAAACATGCTAAAAGTCCCTAGGGAATGTCGACTTGGACACATGTTAAGCGAGCTGAGTCAAAAGACCAGCCTACGGAACTGGGGGAGCTGTCACCCACTCCCTGACACCTCCCTCTTCCCACTTGCCTGGCTCAGGTGGATCTCAGTGCAGGGGAAAGAGTGCCCAGGGAATGGGCAGAGTTAATGTGACTGGGCTTTTCCTATAAGAAGAATTAGTTTATAGGGAAACATAGGACATGTCTCCATGGGGCATGCAGCTCAGCCTCTATTTCACATCATCTTCGGGGCCTAGTGTAACAAAGTCTCAAAGGCAATACTGAATTTCATCAGAGTCCCCTTGTGGCTTTCATATTATTTGACAATAATCTCTTTATCCCTTCACCTCTGTATCAAGGTGAGTCCCTTTGGACCCTTACTGTGGCTCACACAGTCTGTGCTGGTCCCATTCCACGCCCTTAGCCACTGTCCTTTTGCCACTCTGTACAGAGGAGACTCACCTCAGGTCTACCCCGGTTCTTGGCCTCACACAGGAAGTGCATAGAGCACTGCTTATATAGTCCCCACAAGCGATCACCTCATCTGTCTCTTCAGAGCTTAAATTCTCAGATTATTTCCCGGAGTTCCCCAGGCTCCCCCGCCCCCTCTTTGGGGCTCTGGGCTTCAGTGACAGGATGGGGGTCTCGGGACTTAGGGGGGCTGCAGGGGCTCGGGGCTTCATTGGGGTATGGGGCCACACCAGGGCTTCTGCGGGTTTAAAAAATATTTACCAGAGCTTCCCTCCAGATGGCTCCGGCTGAATTTAAGCCCTATGTCTTTCTCAGGGTTTTGCACTGCTGGCCATCACTGTAGTAGGGGAGTGACTTCCACTTAAAAGCAGTAGCAGAGTCCCTGGTGGATTTCATGAAGTCCCTGGCCCTTCTCCAGAACTGCCAATCTGAAGAGACGAATGGTCACGAGCTAGGGCATGCAAATCATGAGAATTTAAAGACATCAAACCATAGGTTTTTTTAATCTGTGCTTTGTCTTAACTTGCTCTGCTATTCTGCCATCGTCTGTGTGAATTTCATTTGACTTGACTGCACGCAGAAGTGCATTCCTCTCCTTGGCTCCTAAGATGGAGCTCCAGCTCATGCTCTCCTCACCTCTGAGACAGGCGAACTGCCAGCTGTTTCTTATTTCATCTCGACTCCCCCAAATCTTGGCTCACTGACCTGGAGTTGTCCCCTTCCCTGGACCCAGCAGCACCACCTCCCCAACTGCCATCTCCGCTGCCAAGTTGCTGCCTGAGGGCTTCTCCTCTCCCACGTAGAAGTGTCCTGGAGTTGGTTCCCAAGTAGAGGCGAAGTCTCAAAGCAGTGGGAGGCAGGGCCCTGCACTGCCCCAGGGCGCACGCTCTGCTCTAGGACCATATGTGAAAGCAGGGCGAAGTGGCAAGGCAGGTCTGTGTGCTCACCACTAAGGCTGTCGCCCACAGCTCTGCCCAGCCCTGGAAACTCTGTGGGACTGGAAGAGCTTCTTGCATCATCACGACAGCTCCTCCTGCAGACACAAAATCCTGTGACTTGCAATTGATTCATGAGAATAAGCAACACTGGCCAGGGCTGGTGCAAGGATGTTTTGTGCCCTAGGCGAAACTTTCACCTTGTGCCCTCCTCACGCCCCCGCCCTGAGGCGCACCTTCCTCCCCCGCGGCAGCTCTCCCCCTCCGCCCTGAGGCGCCCCCTATGCGCAGCTCCCACCCTCTCCCTGAGGCCCCCTCCTGCCCCAGCTCACCCTGCTCCGAGCACGAGCACGCCGTGATGCTTCACTTCTCCACCTCCAGGCTTGCGGCACCAATCAGCTTAGCACCGCAGCCTGGAGATGGAAAGTGAAGCGGCACAGCGTGTCGTGCTTGAGGAGGGGTGAGCGGGGGGGAGTTCCCCTGTGTGCCGCCCCCCCCCTTATTTGCTGCAGGCGGGCCCTCCCTGCGCTCCCCTGCCTCACTCCTCCGCCTAAATGCTGGCGGCGACAGTGCGTTGAAGATCCAGTCGCTGCCGAAGAAAATTGCCGCTTCCAAATTGCCAGACACCCTAGGCGACCACCTGCGATTCTAAATGTTGCACCTCTCTGACACTGGCCTTCCCCTGGGCTGCTTGCGGGGAATCCTCCTCTCCTATCGTGATGCGTTGCCATTTGATCCTTCCATCTCCCATACGCTTTCCTCTGTACCCCTTAGCCTTGACCTGCTCCACATCCCCCTGTGCCCCAACCCCTAAATCTGCCTCCTGCTCCCCCTCATTCTCTCCATCCCTAGAAGTGCCCTGTCTAGCTCCTGGGACAACAGGTGGCAGCAATTTTGTCTGGGCCTTGGGCTTCAGGTTTCACTGAAAACAGTGGGAGACGGCTTTTGAAAATGCCCTAAGGTGCTATCTGACTTCAGGCCCAAAATACCTTTAAGATCTGCCCCTAACTGCCAGTATCTGAGTGATCTGATCACCCTTTCCCTCTGAAGCTATGTTAAACTATGCTGTCTTTCTTCTTTAGACTGTGAGCTCAGTGGGACGTGGCTGTCTTGATGTGTCAGTACAGTGGCTGGATGCTTACCCACCACAATAACCACGACCATGTATATGACAAGATGAAAGTGCTACCTGCCCATGCAGGGGGCAATCTCATTGCTGTGTGTGACAATGCAAGAAGTCATTTCTTTTGCTTCACTCCCTCTCCCTTCAGACTCTGTCAGATATGGTGAATTGCAACACGCTCTCAGTGACAAAGGTAGTGAAATAAGCTGGCATCTTTAGCAGCTTCGGTGGCTTTCTCTTGTTTCTTTACAGGGGGCATACCGGAACCGATAAACCTGGGAAACTCAGGGTGTTACACGTACAAAATTCTGTGATCACACACTTCAGGACCCACCTTACCCAGTCCCCCCCTAAAGGCTCAGCATAACCCTGAGGTTTTTGGACTTTTACCAGGAACGAGCCTTAACACAGTAATACCCTTATCCTTATTTAAACCAATCACCAGAAGCAGAGTGCACACATTACAATGCAGTGCTCACCACTCCCTGTAAGACAGATGACTTCCTGCTGCCAGTCAGATTCGGTCCATCTGGGAACTCCAGTTCTGCACCGTATCATGCAGGATGTTAGATCTGGCAGCTCTATCTTTTGGGGCTGTGTCCTGAGCTAATCCAAGAACTTTCTTTTTGGTGAAGTTTTGAGCCCTGTTTTAGCTGTACCTTAAAACCAATCATTATACTCAAACGTTACACTGTGTTAGGTGGTTATAACAATTCTCTAACCAATCCTACCCCACCACCTAATTTATTTACACCCTGCAAAATTAATTATGCAACAGACAGACAATCAAAGAACAGGACAGAGCCCATACAGACAAACAACAGGGAAGTGGAGACCATTAGTGACAAACAATTGAAGAAATGAGGATTCCCAACCCAGCTATTGAATACAGTGATGTCTTGCAGAAGGCTGCTTGTCAAACTAAGTTTTGTTAACCATACTTAAATCTTGTGCTTTCCCTGGTGATAGTGGTGCTATTTAGGGAGGGGTTCTCCTTAACAGCTGATATTACATCGTTTTTAAAGTAACTCAGATGGAATGTGAGAATGTGACTTCCTGCTTCTCAGCTAATGGCTTGCTCGGCTGCTCTTTTAATGCTGCAGACAAAGGCCTGTCTTTACAAGGGGGAGAGCCAGTTCCAGTTTTGGGTAGCGAAGGGCCGGTGGCGAAAGGAAGGAGAGTATGAGGATGGGCAGTGTTGGCGCTAATGGGAGAGGACGGACACAGGACAACACCTATACGAGGGAAAGAGGTGCCGGGGGGATGATTTGGGAGGCATGAGGCTTGTCATGTTCAGAGGTGTGTGGCTGGTGGGGATGGCAGAGCATAAGGACTGTCCCTGCGTTGGGCCTCTGCTGACGGCGGGGGGCATAGCTGTGGGGGCAGGGCAGGCCGTAATGAGGGTGTCGGCTGTTTGGTGAAGGGAGGACAATCTGCCATTGTGGGCAAGGCTTGCTAAGGGCAGGGAGGAGCTGATGATGGCCCCTGTCTGCGGGCATTGCTGGCAGGCTGTGTGCAGGCCTCTCATGTTCACCGATGCCTCTTCTGCAGATGACTAGGATGGTCCTGCCCAGATGCTCACCAGGTACAAGCTGCAGGAACTGACTGTTCCTCGGTACTTTTCTTTTATAGGGAGCCCCGTGCACCGGGTCTGCCCTGACAGCAGCGCGCAGTTGGTGCCGTCTGTGTGCCTCTGGGTGGCATCCGTCTTTAGTGACCTTGTCCATGCAACTGATCAAGCCTTCCTGGGCATGGCTTCCCTCTCCCCTGCTTCAGCGATGGTTCTTCCCTTTCTGCCCCAGCTGGTTGCCTGGCCTGGGCCAAGGAAGCACAACCTCTTTCCTTTTTCCTGGTGCTCTCTGGGGCCATCCTCACACAGAGTTCTTCTCTTCATGCAGGAAGAAGGGATCATTCAATTAAACCTGTTCTCGCAGCGGGCACCACCCCAACCACTGGTCACAGTGTACAGTGCTACCAAGGTAAGGAAAATTACACCCTGTGCCCCCTGTCCTAACCACCTTTCCTCTCCCATAGAATTCATAGAATACAGGGATGGAAGAGACCTCAGAGCGTCATCTTAGTCCAGCCCGCTGAAGCAGGACCAACCCCAACTAAATCATCCAGCAGGCTTTTCAGCCTGACCTTAAAACCTCTAAGGAAGGATCAACCTCCTAGGGAACCCATTCCAGTGCGTCACTTCCCCTCCGTAGTGAAAAATAGTAGTTTCCTAATATCCAGCCTAGACTCCACACTGCAACTTGAGACCATTTCTCCTTTGTTCTGTCATCTGCACCACTGAACAGCTGAGCTCCATCCTCTTTGGAACCCCTTCAAGTAGTTGAACGCTGCTATCAAAATCCTCCCTCCCTCTTCTCTTCTAATACTAAATAAGCCCGTACCCGTCGCCTCTCTATTAAGTCATGTGCCCCCCCCCTGGATTCATTTCATTGCCCTTCACTGCAATCCATCACATTATCCAGATCATTAATGAAGATGTTGAACAAAACCAGCCCCAGGACTGACCTCTGGGGCATGCCACTTGATACCAGCTGCCACTAGAAATTGAGCCTTTGATCGCTACCTGTTGACCTGACAATCTAGCCAGCTATCTATCCACCTTATAGTCCATTCATCCAGCCCATACTTCTTTAAATTGCTGGCAAGAATACTGTGGGAGACCATATCAAAAGCTTTGCTAAAGTCAAGGTATATCACATCCACCGCTTTCCTCATATCCACAGAGCCGGTTATCTCATCATAGAAGGCAATCAGGTTGATAAGGCATGACTTGCCCTTGGTGAATCCATGTTGACTGTTCCTGATCACCTTCCTCTCCTCCTGCTCCATGATTTTTCTGGGGACTGAGGTGAGGCTAACCAGTCTGTAGTTCCCTGGATTCTCCTTCTTCCCTTTTTTAAAGATGGGCACTATATTTGCCTTTTTCCAATCGTCCGGGACCTCCCTTGATCACCACAAATTTTCAAAGATAATGGCCAATGGCTCTGCAATCGCATCAGCCAACTCTCTCAGCACCCTCAGATGCATTAGATCCGGACCCATGGACTTGTGCATGTCCAGCTTTTCTACATAGTCCTTAACCTGTTCTTTCACCACCGAGGGCTGCTCACCTCCTCCCCATACTGTATTCCCAGGACAGCAGTGTGGGAGCTGACCTTGTCTGTGAAGACTGAGGCAAAAAAAAAGCATTGAGTACTTCTGCTTTTTCAACTTCATCTGTCACTAAGTTGCTTCCCCCATTCAGTAAGGGTCCCACACTTTCCCTCACCACCTTCTTGTTGCTAACATACCTGTAGAAACCCTTCTTGTTACCCTTCACATCCCTTGCTAGCTGCAACTCCAGTTGCGCCTTGGCCTTCCTGATTACACTCCTGCATGATTGAGCAATATCTTTATACTCCTCCCCAGTCATCTGTCCAAGTTTCCACTTCTTGTAAGCTTCCTTTTTGTGTGTAAGCTCAGCGAAGATTTCACTGTTAAGCCAAGCTGGTTGCCTGCCATATTTGCTATTCTTTCTGCACATTGGGATGGTTTGTTCCTGCGCCCTCAATAAGCCTTCTTTAAAATACAGCCAGCTCTCCTGGACTCCTTTCCCCCTCATATTAACCTCCCAGGGGATCCTGCCTGTCAGTTCCCTGAGTGAGTCAGTCTGCTTTTCTGAAGTCCAGGGTCTGTATTCTGCTGCTCTCCTCTCTTCCATTTGTCAGGATCCTGAACTCGACCATCTCATGGTCACTGCTGCCCAGGTTGCCACCCACATCTACTTCCCCTACCAATTCTTCCCTGTTTGTGAGCAGCAGGTCGAGAGGAGCACGGCCCCTAGGTGGTTCCTCCAGCATTTTCACCAGGAAGTGGTCCCTAAGGTGCTCCATAAATCACCCTGCCCTGCACTAAGATCCCAAGAGTAACAGCAAGCCCTCCATGGGAAATTACTTCTCCTGACCTCTCTCCAGGGTTCTTATCCTTCAGCCAGACAGGCTGCTGGATCCTCTCATAAGAACAGCCATACTCAGTCAGACCAATGGTCAAGCTATCCTCATATCCTGTCTTCAACAGTGGCCAATGCCAGGTGCTTGGGAGGGAATGAACAGAATGGGGATATTAGGTGGACTATAAGGTGGATAGAAAACTGTCTAGATTGTCGGGCTCAACAGGTAGTGATCAATGATGTCTAGCTGGCAGAGTGAAGTTCCCCGGGGGTCAAGCGGAGTGCACCAGGGAGTCAGTCCTGGGGCCAGTTTTGTTCAACGTCTTTATTAATGATCTGGACGGTGGGACTAATTGCACCCTAAGCAAGTTCGTAGATGACACTAAGCTAGGAGGAGAGGTAGATACGCTGGAGGGTAGGGATAGGGTCCAGAGTGACCTAGACAAATTGGAGGACTGGGCCAAAAGAAATCTGAGGTTCAACAAGGATAAGTGCAGAGCCCTGCACTTAGGAAGGAAGAATCTCATGCACCACTACAGGCTGGGGACTGACTGGCTAAGCAGTGGTTCTGCAGAAAAGGACCTGGGGATTATAGTGGATGAGAAGCTGGATATGAGGCAGCAGTGTGCCCTTGTTGCCAAGAAGGCCAACGGCATTTTGGGCTGTATTAGTAGAAGCACTGCCAGCCCTTGTACTGACTGATACTGCCAGGGACCAAAAGTTATGTAATCTTCCTGTGTACCTCCTCCTGGCACCATCGCTTTTCTTACACCGGGACTCTGATGTCAGAGAATCTTTTCTGCAGTCCTTGCCAGTACCGTGCTCACCATTTTGGTCCCAGCAACTATCAGTATCAACCTGGTTGTTTGGCTACTAGAGTGATTAAAAAAAATTAATAGTGAGATTAAAAAAAAAATGTGATAAATCACACTGTCAAACAATAATAGAATACCATTTATTTAAATAGTTTTGGATATTTTCTACTTTTTCAAATATATTGATTTCAATTACAACATAGAATACAACGTGTACAAGTATTTGCACTGTAAAAATACAAAAGAAATGGTATTTTTTTCAATTCACCTAATAGAAGTACTGTAGTGCAATTGCTTTATCATGAAAGTTGAACTTACAAATGTAGAATTATGTATAAAAAACATAACTACACTCGGAAATAAAAATCTAAAATTTTAGAGCCTGCAAGTCCACTCAGTCCTACTTCTTGTTCAGCCAATCGCTTAGACAAACAAGTGTGTTCTTCTCCTTCCTTGAAGCACCTGAAAATCCTGTCTCGGTATAAGGGGTGGGTTTGGAAAACACTCTCCCTTGGTCTCCATTAGTTGCAAAGCAGCTCTCCTGTTACAGCCTTGTGCTAGTCACCAGTTACCCATGAGAGCCAGAGCAATGGGCCTTGTTTCAGCCACCCATCCTTTCAGGATCTGCTCTTGAGGTTTCCTAGCTCCCTTGTCACCATTTATTGTGACATGTCTCCTTCTCCCACCCCCTTTCCTGCTCCATTGCAGTCCTGTGGCTTCATTTCCCTTTTCTCTCCATTACAGAGATTTGTAGATTTCTTCTCGAGAGGCTTGGAGGCCGAGTACCGCTCCCAGGGCATCCTAGTGCAGGTACAGAGCAATGAGACCTTCTCCCCTTGGGCGCAAGGGCAAGGAGCACTCTGGAGTTTGGGGCCAGCAGTTGCGGGAGGTGTCTGGGGATGGAGCTGTCTGTGCTTGCCATGCTCCACTGCTCCATGCGCAGGCAGCACTTTCCACTGCCAGTTGCTGGCATTCAGCAGCTCCCTGCGTAGAGGTGGGGAAGGGATTCTCCATTACTCTCTGGGGCGGGGAGAAGGAAGCAGGAGGGGAAGGGGGATTCTCTGTATGGGGGTTGCTGGGTGCGGGGCACTTATGAAAATCTGGCCATTGGTGCTCTGCCCTGCTGTGAGACAGAAGCTTATTCCTTGTTCTCTGCCCCTCCTCAGGTCAGAGGGGATTTGCTGTGTTGTGTCAGAAGCCCATGCTCTATTCCTGATTCCTTTTCTCCCTCCATGGACCGTGAGTTAGCATGCTCACCCATGGGGAAAATAGCCCTCTTGCATGGCTCTAACGTGACCTCTCCAACCAGGAGTGACTGAGATGAGCTGTGACTAGCATCGTCCCTTCCTCTGTGGCTGCAGTAGTCAGGCCTGAGGTGGGAGACTCTTGTGACTTCATAGTGAAGGTGATTGGGCCTTCGCTGCCAGCCTTGTGAAGGATCAACTCTGATATCTGGCTGGCAGGCAGACTGAGCCTACAGATTATGCCAGAATGCAATAGAACAGGCACTAACTGTCTGTCTCCCCTCTGCCCCCTCTAGAGTGTCCTGCCTTTCTTTGTTTCCACAAACATGACCAACTACATCAAACCCAACCGCTTTGTGAAGACAGCAGAAAACTTCGCTCATGAGGCCTTGAACACAGTGGGCATCAGTAGCAGGACATCTGGCTGCCTTTCCCACTCTGTGCAGGTCAGTCTGGCAGATGGGGGCATTGGAGAATGAGGGGGAGTGTCTGGTCTGGCTGCTCTCCCGCTCTGTGCAGGTCAGTTTAGCCGGTGGGGCATCGGGCGGGGGGGGGGCAGCTCAAGGAGTGAAGCTTCTGACAGCAGCCACTAAATGTTAAAAATGAACAAGTAAGCCAAATAAAATTCAGCTGTAAAAGCTACAAGGGAATAGTGAGAATCAGGGCCGGCTCCAGGGTTCTTGCCACCCCAAGTGGCGGGAGGGGGTAAAAAAAAGCAGCAATTGGCGGCAATTCAGCAGTAGCTCCACCGCACCACTATCTTCTTTGGTGGCAATTCAGCAGCAGGTCCTTCCCTCCGAGAGGGACCAAGGGACCCCCCGCCGAATTGCTGCTGAAAAGACTGACGTGCCACCCCTTCCCCTTGGCCGCCCCAAGCACCTGCTTGCTGAGCTGAACTACTTGCTAATGTAACGCCAATATTTTAAAAGGGCTCTAGAGGTGATCCCGGCAATTACAGACCGGTAAGTCTAACGTCGGTACCGGGCAAATTAGTCGAAACAATAGTTAAGAATAAAATTGTCAGACACATAGAAAAACATAAACTGTTGAGCAATAGTCAACATGGTTTCTGTAAAAGGAAAT